>NC_084616.1:33997168-34349668 GCF_033978795.1 Nerophis ophidion | reverse complement strand
AAAAAGGCCATATCGCCAAGCCCTACTGACACTACAAGGAAATAAAGCGAGGGGATAGGAAATTAAACGAAGGGCTAGCCTTTAGTCCGTGACAAACTCTACAAAGCAAAGTCTGTTGTTGCTTTTTGCCATGTTTCAGGCTAAAAGACGTTAGTGTGCATGCGCCGGCACTGCTGTGACTCCTTTTTCAGGAAGGAAACAGTGTTGCCTAAAATGCTTTAATAAATTACGTTTTTTCGGTAATTAAAAATTTAGACGGTATTACTAACCGCGGTTTATCATTAGACTGTTTATTGTTACATCACTAATATATCCATCCATCCATTTTTCTACCGCTTGTCCCTTTCGGGATGACGGGGGGGGGCTGGAGCCTATCTCCGCTGCATTTGGGCGGAAGGCGGGGTACACCCTGGACAAGTCGCCATCTCATCACAGGTCCTTTATATATATATATTTATTTATTTATTATTTGTTCCTGTGGTTTGTTTTTTTCCGGAAAGAATGAAACATGGTTGGATGGAGGAACAAAAGCACTCGCGGTCTGGTAACCTAACCAGACAGGAAGTGATCAGTGAGCAATGGAGTGACAAGCTAAACAGCCAATTGCATTATAGTATCAACTAGCAAGTTTGGTTGCGCCAGCTTGCTGTCTCGCTGTTGATTCTCTGCATGCAGTGAGAAGAGACAGTAACAATGACTAGTGCAGAGAGCAGATACATTGTGGGCAAAACAGGAACAATTTTGGGGAATTTTTTCAAACATACCATAGTCCTTGACCATGCGCACCTATTCTTTTTAACCCTCGTCTCTTCCCTATTCGGATGTACGGAAACAACAGGTAGGAACTAAAGTGCTGGACTGTATAAATAAATAAACTATAACAAAACTTCCATCCATCCATTTTCTACCGCTTATTCCCTTTTGGGGTCGCGGGGGGCGCTGGCGCCTATCTCAGCTACAACCAAAGACATGCACCTGGGGATAGGTTGATTGGCAACACTAAATTGGCCCTAGTGTGTGAATGTGAGTGTGAATGTTGTCTGTCTATCTGTGTTGGCACTGCGATGAGGTGGCGACTTGTCCAGGGTGTACCCTGCCTATAACAAACTTGCTACTTTAAAATTATAAAGTTAAAGAATTTAATCCAATAATATCTAAATAATAAGTACTGCAAAACATGAATTAATTTCCACACTTGAGAATAACCAACACAATTAAATGTTACACAGACCATGTAACTTTATGTCAGTAAACCTGCAAAAAAAAAAATTCCCAGGTTTCTCTGTTTGCATTTTCACGTTGGCACTATTTTGTTACACTCCATTTAGCATTTCTTACATATTTCTTAATGCTAGCACCTTAATTTGAAGAGGTCACTGTTAAGTGTTTACGGTGTTTTTAGAATTGTGTTCACATTGACTGTTATAGCAGTGTTTTTCAACCTTTTCAGAGCCAAGGCACATTTTTTAATTGAAAAATCCCGAGGCACACAACCAGCAGAAATCATTGACAAATGAAACTCAGTACCCGATATTGGCAATAAAAAGTAGTTCTCACAATTGTTGGATATCAATTCAAACCATAACCAACCATAGCTCTTGTCTCAAAGTTGCTGTACTGTCACGACCTGTCACACCACCCCGTGATTTATTGATTTTTTTGGTGTTTTCCTGTGTGTAGTGTTTTAGTTCTTGTCTTGCGTTTCTATTTTGGTGGCCTTTCCTTTTTTGTTGGTATTTTCCTATGGCAGTTGGATGTCTTCCTTGAACGGTATTTCCCGCACCTGCTTTGCTTTCACTCGACTATTTAAGTTGTTTTTAACCTTCTTCGTGGGGACATTGTTGATTGTCATGTCAAGGTTCGGATGTACTTTGTGGACGCCGTTTGCTCCACACTTATGTCTTTGCTGTCATCCAGCACTCTGTTTTTGTTTATTTTGCAGCAAGTTCAGTTTTAGTTTTGTTTTGCATAGCCATGCCTAAACTTCAATGCCTTTTCTTAGCAGTAGTTGCCTTTTATTAATTTTTGGTTTAAGTGTTCGATAATTTTTTATAGGGCTGGGCGATATGGCCTTTTTTTAATATCTCTATTTTTATGGGCCATATCGCGATGCACGATATATATCTCGATATTTTGCCTTAGCCTTGAATTAACACTTGATGCATATAATCACAGCAGTATGATGATTCTATGTGTCTACATTAAAACATTCTTGTTCATACTGCATTAATAAATGCTCATTTTACACTTTCATGCAGAGAGGGAAATCACAACTAAGTCAATTTAGCAAAACTGTATTTATTAAACAGTTATTAAGCAGTGGCACTTACATTCATGTCATTTCTAAAAGAAAGTGCAAGATTGTCTGAGACATTTTAAAACGAGCTATTGGTGCACTTTTGTGCATGATGTCACGAAAATGACATATCAAAACAACACTAAAGTAAAGTGCACTTTTTGTACGGATCGCCACTACAATAGTTAAAAACAAATAAAGTACACTTTTGTGCGTAATGTCACACAAGATATTTCAATAAGCGTCACATAAAAATGAGTTGCATATAAAATTTTTATATGTCTTACGGTGTTGATGTGGAAATAGTAGCTTGGCATTTGGTGGTTGTGGCACCAGACGAAGATGTCGACATGCAGTTTGAAGCACTCTACATTCTCTAGCGGGTGACTTTTCAAATGATGCTACAAATTAGCAGTGCTGCTACTCTTTGTAGCAACGCTTCTGCCGAATAAATGTTCAACACCCCCGTGCTGTTTTTCTTGGGAATAATTATTCCTTCATTTGTTACCAGATTCCCAACCTCTCTCTCTTTCTATTACCACTCGCAACACATTGTTAGCATCACAGCTAATGTTACCCATGTCGCTGCCTCTCTGCTCGGGGAGGGCGTGTGACGTTGCACGACGTATGTAAGAAGGTGCGCTTGTTTTAGGTCTCTGTGAGGGAGAAGAGGGAGAAACGCATACAGTTTAATGCACGCAGCCAAAAGCAACTGCGTGAGAATGTGTACTCGAATATCACAATATAGTTATTTTCTATATCTTACGGAGACAAACCAGCGATATATCGAGTATATAGTACTCGCTGACGCGCTGGAAACGCTGAAATATCATCTATTTTGCTTAACTTGACACTGCCTTTGTATGCACATTCCAACATGCATGCAAAAAACTGCACATATAGTATATCGATATATCGCCCAGGCCTACCTTATTACACGCTGCCTTCCGCATATTGTGATTACCACAAATCATGTTACCGACATCTACAAAGCAATTAGCTACCTGCTTACGCCGACTGATATGGAAGAGTATTACACGGTTATTCTGCTGTGCTCGAGACAGCACACTCGACAACGGCACATTTGCTGAATATAATTACTGGTTTGCAAAACATATTTTAACCCAATCAGGTGAAATTCCATAATCTCCCATAGCACACCAGACTTTATCTGGCACAGTGATAGAACAACTCTGTGGTTTCCAATGGTTGTGTTGACATTTCCTTTCTGCCTGTAAAGCTGAGAGGAATGTAATCAGAGAAAGATTACAAAATGTGAACATTTGATATATATTTCTCCTAGACCATATTGTCCATAGGTTGTAAAATATACCAATAAATATTGATATCGTCCAATTAAATATATATATATATATATTGTTATTAGGGCTGGGCAGTATATATTGCGGGTTTGTCTCTGTGCGATATAGAAAATGACTACCGTATTTCCTTGAATTGCCGCCGGGTATATAGTATGCACCTGCCTAGAATTACTGCCGGGTCAAACTCGTTTCGCAAAATAATTAGCGCATGCTTATGATTACCGCCGGGTCAAACTCGTTTCGCAAAGTATTATTTTCATTAGCGCATGTCTACAATTTCCACCTGGTCAAACTCGTTTAACAAAATAATTAGCATATGCCTAGAATTTCCGCCGGGTCAAACTCGTCACGTCACGAGTGACACTTCACCTGTCATCATTTTCAAAATGGAGGAGGCGGATTTCAATTTGACAACAAGCAGCAAGAGTGAGCAGCGATCGTTTATTTTTTCCTGTGGATTGCACTTTTAACATGGAGTATCGAAGCAAGGGCTCTAGAACCACTTCTCTCGAGAGGGATTGGACCCTCTTCCACTCTGGCGTTGCCGGCAGTGAGAGGCGACGGGCTGGGGTGGCAATTCTTGTTTCCCCCCGGCTCAAAGCCTGTACGTTGGAGTTCAACCCGGTGGACGAAAGGGTAGCCTCCCTCCGCCTTCGGGTGGGGGGACGGGTCCTGACTGTTGTTTGTGCTTATGCACCAAACAGCAGTTCAGAGTACCCACCCTTTTTGGGAACACTCGAGGGAGTACTGGAAAGTGCTCCCCCGGGTGATTCCCTTGTCCTACTGGGAGACTTCAACGCTCACGTTGGCAACGACAGTGAAACCTGGAGAGGCGTGATTGGGAAGAATGGCCGCCCGGATCTGAACCCGAGTGGTGTTTTGTTATTGGACTTTTGTGCTCGTCACAGTTTGTCCATAACAAACACCATGTTCAAACATAAGGGTGTCCATATGTGCACTTGGCACCAGGACACCCTAGGCCGCAGTTCCATGATCGACTTTATAGTTGTGTCATCGGATTTGCGGCCTCATGTTTTGGACACTCGGGTGAAGAGAGGGGCGGAGCTTTCTACAGATCACCACCTGGTGGTGAGTTGGCTGCGATGGTGGGGGAGGATGCCGGACAGACCTGGGAGGCCCAAACGCATTGTGAGGGTCTGCTGGGAACGTCTGGCAGAGTCTCCTGTCAGACAAAGTTTCAATTCCCACCTCCGGAAGAACTTTGAACATGTCACGAGGGAGGTGCTGGACATTGAGTCCGAGTGGACCATGTTCCGCACCTCTATTGTTGAGGCGGCAGATCGGAGCTGTGGCCGCAAGGTAGTTGGTGCCTGTCGGGGCGGAAATCCTAAAACCCCTTGGTGGACACCAGCGGTGAAGGATGCCGTCAAGCTGAAGAAGGAGTCCGATCGGGTCCTTTTGGCTCATAGGACTCCGGAGGCAGTGGACAGGTACCGACAGGCCAAGCGGTGTGCAGCTTCGGCGGTCGCGGAGGCAAAAACTCGGACATGGGAAGAGTTCGGGGAAGCCATGGAAAATGACTTCCGGACGGCTTCGAAGCGATTCTGGACCACCATCCGCCGCCTCAGGAGGGGGAAGCAGTGCACTATCAACCCCGTGTATGGTGCGGATGGTGTTCTGCTGACCTCAACTGCGGATGTTGTGGATAGGTGGAAGGAATACTTCGAAGACCTCCTCAATCCCACCAACACGTCTTCCTATGAGGAAGCAGTGCCTGGGGAATCTGTGGTGGACTCTCCTATTTCTGGGGCTGAGGTCGCTGAGGTAGTTAAAAAGCTCCTCGGTGGCAAGGCCCCAGGGGTGGACGAGATCCGCCCGGAGTTCCTTAAGGCTCTGGATGCTGTGGGGCTGTCTTGGTTGACAAGACTTTGCAGAATCGCGTGGACATCGGGGGCAGTACCTCTGGATTGGCAGACCGGGGTGGTGGTTCCTCTCTTTAAGAAGGGGGACCGGAGGGTGTGTTCCAACTATCGTGGGATCACACTCCTCAGCCTTCCCGGTAAGGTTTATTCAGGTGTACTGGAGAGGAGGCTACGTCGGATAGTCGAACCTCGGATTCAGGAGGAACAGTGTGGTTTTTCTCGCCCGGAAAAGGGTGGAGTGCCATCTCCGGGTTGGGGAGGAGACCCTGCCCCAAGTGGAGGAGTTCAAATACCTAGGAGTCTTGTTCACGAGTGGGGGAAGAGTGGATCGTGAGATCGACAGGCGGATCGGTGCGGCATCTTCAGTAATGCGGACGTTGTACCGATCCGTTGTGGTGAAGAAGGAGCTGAGCCGGAAGGCAAAGCTCTCAATTTACCGGTAGATCTACGTTCCCATCCTCACCTATGGTCATGAGCTTTGGGTCATGACCGAAAGGATAAGGTCACGGGTACAAGCGGCCGAAATGAGTTTCCTCCGCCGTGTGGCGGGTCTCTCCCTTAGAGATAGGGTGAGAAGCTCTGCCATCCGGGAGGAACTCAAAGTAAAGCCGCTGCTCCTTCACATCGAGAGTAGACAGATGAGGTTGTTCGGGCATCTGGTCAGGATGCCACCCGAACGCCTCCCTAGGGAGGTGTTTAGGGCACGTCCAACCGGTAGGAGGCCACGGGGAAGACTATGTCTCCCGGCTGGCCTGGGAACGCCTCGGGATCACCCGGGAAGAGCTAGACGAAGTGGCTGGGGAGAGGGAAGTCTGGGCTTCCCTGCTTAGGCTGTTGCCCCCGCGACCCGACCTCGGATAAGCGGAAGATGATGGATGGATGGATGGATGGATGGATAACATATCGAAAATAAAACCGTTTTCTAAACTGGAATTTCAATCGAAGCAGGAGGTAATAAAGGAAGATCTCTATCAAGACAGAGAGACTTTTAAAACTGAAGAAATATAAGGAAGTCTTCTATAAACAAGTTATCGATGCTTTTGATCAGAAGGAGCTGCGCATGGACTTCCTTTATAAGTAAAGGTAAGACCATAACTTGTTTTTTATTAAATGTTCTCTTCATGATGGTATCCTTACATCACACTCAAATTTATAAGCGCAGGCCTAAATTTACCGCATGCCTTTGGTAAGAGCCGGAGTGAGAATAGGTTTTAAATTAATTAGCGCCCCGGCGGCAATTCAAGTATACGTGATATTCAAGTATACGTTCTCACGCAGTTGCTTTTACCTGCGGGCATTACATTACAGGCTCTCCTCGCTCTTTCCTGTGTCTCCTTCTCACAGTCAAGCGCACTTTCTTACATACGTCACATACTGTCACGTCATACGTCACATAAGTATACTCCCTCGCGGAGCAGAGAGGTAGCCGCATGGGTAACGTTAGCTGGGATCCTAGCGGGGCCATGCGAGTGATAATACGAGAGAAAGAAGGTGCGAATGAAGGAAGAATTAATTCCCAAGAAAAACAGCGGGGAGTCCATCGTCTGGCAGTGGATAGTCTTCAAGTGGGAACATGTCGAACAGACAACCGTAATTGATCAAGTGTGGTGCTGAAGCGTTGCTATAAAAAGTAGCATCACTGCTAATATGTAGCATCATTTGAAAAGTCACTCGCAAGAGAATGAAGAGTGTTTCATACTTTGCATGTCAACATCTCCATTCCGTGCCACACGCCCACACCATAAAAATGCAGAGGCAAACATTTCCAGATCAACGCCGTATGAAAAAAATAGTCAACAGAATTTAAAAATGTCCGTAGTAACCTACCACATAGCGAAGGAGGAATACTATTTGATTTCCTATTATGCAGCTCATTTTTATTTGACACTTAAAATGTCTCCGACAATTTTGCACTTTCTGTTTTGGAAATGACATGAATGTTTGTGCCACTGCTTAATAGCTGTTTAATAAATACAGTTTTGGTCAATTGACTCAGTCGTGATTTCCTTCTCTGCATGAAAGTTTAAAATGAGCATATATTAATGCAGTATGAACAAGAATATTTTAATGTAGACACATAAAATCATCATACTGCTGTGAGTATATGCATCAAGTGTTCATTCAAGGCTAAGGCAAAATATTGAGATATATATCGTGTATCGCGATATGGCCTAAAAAAATTGAGATTAGGGCTGCGAATCTTTGGGTGTCTCACGATTCGATTCAATATCGATTCTTGGGGTCGCGATTTTTTCAATTCAGCGCGATTCCCGATTCAAAAACGATATTTTTCCGATTCAAAACGAATCTGTATTCATTCAATATATAGAATTTCAGCAGGATCTACCCCAGTCTGCTGACATGCTAGCAGAGTAGTAGATTTAAAAAAAACAAAAAACTTTTATAATTATTAAGGACAATGTTTTATCAACTGATTCCAATAATGTAAATTTGTTTTAACTATTAAACAAACCAAAAATATGACTTATTTTATCTTTGTGAAAACATTGGACACAGTGTGTTGTCAAGCTTATGAGATGCGATGCAAGTGTAAGCCACTGTGACACTATTGTTCTTTTTTTTTTTTATAAATGTCTACAGATAATGTAAATGAGGGATTTTTAATCACTGCTATGCTGAAATTATAACTAATGATACTGTTGTTGATAATATTCATTTTTGTTTCACTACTTTTGGTTTGTTCTGAGTCGTGTTTGTGTCTCCTTTCAATTGCTCTGTTTATTGCAGTTCTGAGTGTTGCTGGGTCAGGTTTGGTTTTGGAATCGGATTGCATCGTTATGGTATTGCTGTGTAGTGGTTTGTTGGATTGATTAAAAAAATAAATAATAATAACAATTTTTTTTTTTAAATAACGATTTTTTTAAAAATGAGAATCGATTCTGAATCGCACAAAGTATTCAATTAGATTCGTATTCAAATCGATTTTTTCCCACACCCCTAATTGAGATACTAAAAAAAGGCCATATTGCCCAGCCCTAATTGTGATACAGTTTTCATCCATATCGCCCAACTCTAGCCTAGTTAGTTAAAGCAGCATTATCCTTAGTAAGTATCCCCTAAGTGGTTATTTAGGGCAGTGGTTTTCAACCTTTTTTCAGTGATGTGCCCCCTGTCAACATTTTTTTAACTCAAGTGCCCCGTAATCAGAGCAAACATTTTTGGTTGAAAAAAAGAGATAAAGAAGTAAAATACAGCACTAAAGAGATAAAGAAGTAAAATACAGCACTATCTCATCAATTTCTGATTTATTAAATTGTATAACAGTGCAAAATATTGCTCATTTTTAGTGTTTTTTCTTGAACTATTTGGAAAAAAAGATACAAAAATAACTAAAAACTTGTTGAAAAATAAACAAGTGATTCAATTATAAATATATATTTCTACACATAGAAGTAATCAACTTAACGTGTCCTCTTTGGGGATTGTAATAGAGATCCATCTGGATTCATGAACTTAATTCTGAACATTTCTTCACAAAAAAAGAAATCTTTAACATCAATATTTATGGAACATGTCCACAAAAAATCTAGCTGTCAACACTGAATATTGCATTGTTGCATTTTTTTCTCAGTTTATGAACTTACATTCATATTTTGTTGAAGTATTATTCAATAGATATACTGTATTTCCTTGAATTGCCGCAGGGCATATAGTATGCGCCTGCCCTGAATTACTGCCAGGTCAAACTCCCTTCCCAAAATAATTAGCGCATGCTTATTAGTATTACCGCCTGGTCAAACTCATGACGTCACGAGTGGCACTTCCCCTGTTATCACTCTCAAAATGGAGGAGGCTGATTTCAATACCGGTAATTTGAAATCGCATAAAGGGAAGGAGATTAAGAGCTATTCAGTAGGATTTAAGGTCCAAGCTTACATCACACTCCAATTTTTACTGCATACCTTTGGTAAGTGCCGTAGTGAGAAGAGGTTTTAAAATAATTGGCGCATGCTTACTTTTACCGTATACCTTTGGTAAGCACAGGAGTGAGAAGAGGTTTTAAATTAATTAGCACCCCGGCTGCAATTAAAGGAAATAAGGTTTTTATAAAGGATTTTAGAATTGTTGCTATTTTTAGAATATTTTCAAAAAAATCTCACGTACCCTTTGGCATACCTTCAAGTACCCCATTTGAGAACCACTGATTTAGGGGTAAGTTCGACATTTTCCATGCACCTGAAAGTGATTAAGCTAATGAAATGCTACCAAAACAAAACCTGTCTGACTATAGACTTTGCTTTTACATGCATGTCACGACAGTAGCAAGGTGGTCAGCTACGTCCTAAGATACGTAGAACATACGTCAGCTTCGTAAGAGTGTGCGTATTTAGCATTGTAAGACAGTTCGACGTTACAACTATATGTGCAGTTTTTTGCATGCATGTTGGAATGTGCATACAAAGGCAGTGTCAAGTTAAGCAAAATAGATGATATTTCAGCGTTTCCAGCGCGTCAGCGAGTACTATTTTCGAGGCTCTACCTTGCTAGCAAACAGTGCGGACAAGCTAGCGGAACTTTAGCATGAGTACCGTAGGCCTCATCGATGTGAATGAGGGGAGGGGGTCGAGTTGGATAAACACATTCTTGCACAAATCATAAATTGCTTTACCACACGGATCCATAGGCACCGGAGCCGACTGGAGAAAGGTTCTGGTAGCGCTCCGGGACTTCCCATATCGCCTTGTTGACTTCCTGCGGGTAAAACTTGGGTCTCTCTTTCTGCGACATCCCTGCGAAGGCAGCTGTCGACCACCGACTCGTCTGTCTGCACTCAGCTCGGACTTCAACTTCTGCAAACTTTCTTTAAGCGTCAACACAAATGTGGTTTTCCCCCCACCCACGCCGGCCGACAGGCTGATGCAGAGTACAATTGGAGTTGCGAAATACTGCAAAAATTCCCGTTTGATGCACGCACGTCTTGAAAATATTCACGGCTGTTTGTTCCTCTGTCGCCCACTCAAACTCTCGGAGTCTCCGACTCCTCCAGGCAAGGGAAGGGAACTTCACCCTGCTCTGCAACCAAGTCTCGCGAGAACTGGACGAACTGAAACCTGTGCCGTATTGTCGCCCTATTTAAAAAAAAAAAAACCTGACGGTGTTCTTAAAAATGTGCTGCTTCGTTTTAAAAAAATACAACGAGTTGCTTGGTTCGATAGTAAGCAACATAAGTAATGGAGGGATTTTGGTGACATTTTCAGAATGTGTCGGACAGAGGTCCTGGAGCAAATGTTTATGTAGTTTTATTATCATTCATATATGAGCTTTCATTTTGTCATCATAGGGCAGTGGTTCTCAACCTTTTTTCAGTGATGTACCCCCTGTCAACATTTTTTTAAATTCAAGTACCCCCTAATCAGAGCAAATCATTTTTGGTTGAAAAAAGAGATAAAGAAGTAAAATACAGCTCTATGTCATCAGTTTCTGATTTATTAAATTGTATAAGACTGCAAAATATTGCTAATTTGTAGTGGTCTTTGTTGAACTATTTGGGAAAAAATATATAAAACTAACTAAAAACTTGTTGAAAAATAAACAAGTGATTCAATTCTAAATAAAGATTTCTACACATAGAAGTAATCATCAACTTAAAGTGCCCTCTTTGGGGATTGTAATAGAGATCCATTTGGATTCATCAACTTTATTCTAAACATTTCTTCACAAAAAAAAGAAATCTTTATCCAACATCAATATTTATGGAACATGTCCACAAAAAATCTAACTGTCAACACATAATATTGTATAGTTGTATTTTTTTTTCACAGTTTATGAACTTACATTCCTATTTTGTTGAAGTATTATTCAATAAATATATTTATAAAGGGTTTTTTAATTGTTGCTATTTTTAGAGTATATTTAAAAAATCTCATATACCCCTTGGCATACCTTCAAGTACCACCAGGGGTACGTGTACCCCCACTTGAGAACCGTTGTCATAGGGCAGTGGTTCTCAAACTTTTTTTGTCATCCCCCACTTTGGACAAGGGGGAGTTTTCAAGCCCCACCTGCCCCCATCGCCACAACAGAACGCTAATGCCAAGCTTAACATTTTCAAATTTATTGAACATCAAGTAACATTCAAGTCAGGGTTTCCCACACATTCATTTATTTGTGGCGGCTCGCCATGAAAAAATTACGGCCGCCACAAATAAAAAATACAACTAAATTTCGGCTTTTGACTCGCTTCATCGCTCATAAAAGCAGTGGGACTCTGTCTGTGAATGGAGCTTGTAGTTACATATGATATAAATATGTAAATATGATATAAATATGTATATAAATATGTACATAAAGTGCTGTAATTATATTCTAACGCCGCGTTCTTCTTGGTCATTGCCGCGGCAAGAATATAACGATAATTTTTTTTTTTTAAGTGAAATTCCCTCCCGTTCCTCGCGCGCCACCTGTCATGTCTCTATTCCCCACAGGTGGGGCCCGCCCCACACTTTGAGAAACGCTGTCATGGGGTATAGGGAAACAACAAGCTATGTATTTTAGGTTAATCAAGGTTTTATACCGTTTTTGTTTTTTATTAGTTTTTCTGGTAAGTGAAATAAAGCTAAATCATATATTTGTGTATATATATATATATATATATATATATACACACATGTATATATACTGTACACACACATATATATATACTGTACACACATATATATATATATATATATATATATATATATATATATATATCTATATGTATATGTATATATATATATATAGATATATATGTATATGTATATATATATATATATATATATATATATATGTATATGTATATATATATATATAGATATATATGTATATGTATATATATATATATATATATATATATATATAGATATATATATAGATATAGATATATCTATATATATATATATATATTAGGGCTGCAATTTTTTGGGTGTCCCACGATTCGATTCAATATCGATTCTTGGGGTCGCGATTCGATAATATATCGATTTTTTCAATTCAACGCGATTCTCAATTCAAAAACTATATTTTCTAGCTTCAAAACGATTCTGTATTTATTCAATACATAGGATTTCAGCAGGATCTACCCCAGTCTGCTGACATACTGTATGCTAGTAGAGTAGTAGATTTAAAAAAAAAAAAGCTATTATAATTATAAAAGACAATGTTTTATCAACTGATTGCAATAATGTAAATTTGTTTTAACTATTAAACGAACCAAAAATATGACTTATTTTATCTTTGTGAAAACATTGGACACAGTGTGTTGTCAAGCTTATGAGATGCGATGCAAGTGTAAGCCACTGTGACACTATTGTTCTTTTTTTTTTTTTATAAATGTCTACAGATAATGTCAATGAGGGATTTTTATCACTGCTATGCCGAAATTATAATATTGATACTGTTGTTGATAATATTCATTTTTGTTTCACTACTTTTGGTTTGTTCTGAGTCGTGTTTGTGTCTCCTCTCAATTGCTCTGTTTATTGCAATTCTGAGTGTTGCTGGGTCAGGTTTGGTTTTGGAATTGGATTGCATTGTTATGGCTTTGCTGTGTAGTGGTTTGTTGGATTGATAAAAAAAAAAAAAATCGATTTTTTTTAAAAATGAGAATCGATTCTGAATCGCACAACGTATTCGCTTAGATTCGTATTCGAATCGATTTTTCCCACACCCCTAATATATATATGCACATATGTATATTTACATACATTTACATACATATATTTACATACGTATACATATATATACATATATATTTATTTTTACATACATACATATATATTTACATACATATATACATACATACATACATATGTATATATGTAAATATATATACATACATTTACATATATATGTATACGTATAAATGTATATATACATGTATGTATGTATGTATGTCTGTATATATATATATATATATATATATATATATATATATATATATATATATATATATATATATATATATATATATATACATATCCATATATATATATATATATATCCATATACATACATACGTACACATTCATATATATATACAGTGGGGCAAAAAAGTAGTCAGCCACCGATTGTGCAAGTTCTCCCACTTCAAATGATGACAGAGGTCTGTAATTTTCATCACAGGTACACTTTAACTGTGGGAGACAGAATGTGGAAAAACAATCCAGGAATTCACATTGTAGGAATTTTAAATAATTTATTTGTAAAGTATGGTGGAAAATAAGTATTTGGTCAATAACAAAAAATCAACTCAATACTTTTTAATATAACCTTTGTTGGCAATAACAGAGGTCAAACGATTACTATAGCTTTTTACTAGATTTGCACACACAGTAGCTGGTATTTTGGCCCATTCCTCTGTGCAGATCTGGTCGAGAGCAGGGATGTTTTGGGGCTGTCGCCGAGCAACACGGACTTTCAACTCCTTCCACAGATTTTCTATGGGGTTGAGGTCTGGAGACTGGGTAGGCCACTCCAGGACTTTCAAATGCTTCTTACTGAGCTACTCCTTCGTTGCCCAGGCGGTGTGTTTGGTAGGATCATTGTCATGCTGGAAGACCCAGACACGTTTCATCTTCAAAGCTCTCACTGATGGAAGAAGTTTTTGGCTCAAAATCTGACGATACATGGCACCATTCATTCTTTCCTTAACACAGATCAGTCGTCCTATCCCCTTAGCAAAAAAACAGCCCCAAAGCATGATGTTTCCACCCCCATGCTTCACAGTAGGTATGGTGTTCTTGGGATGCAACTCAGTATTCTTCCTCCAAACACAATTAGTTGAGTTTATACCAAAAAGTTATATTTTGGTTTCATCTGACCACATGACATTCTCCAAATCCTCTGCTGCTGTATCCATGTGCTCTCTGGCAAACTTCAGACGGGCCCGGACAGGCACTGGTTTAAGCAGGGGAACACGTCTGGCACTGCAGGATTTGATTCCCTGTCGGCGTAGTGTGTTACTGATGGTAACCTTTGTTACTTTGGTCCCAGTTCTCTGCAGGTCATTCACCAGGTCCCCCCGCGTGGTTCTGGGATTTTTGCTCACCGTTCTCATGATCATTTTGACCCCACGGGATGAGATCTTGCGTGGAACCCCAGATCAAGGGAGATTATCAGTGGTCTTGTATGTCTTCCATTTTCTGATAATTGCTCCCACAGTTGATTTTTTCACACCAAGCTGCTTGCCTATTGTAGATTCACTCTTCCCAGTCTGGTGCAGGCCTACAATTATTTTCCTGGTATCCTTCGACAGCTCTTTGGTCTTGGCCATAGTGGAGTTTGGAGTCTGACTGTTTGAGGCCGTGGACAGATGTCTTTTATACAGATAACGAGTTCAAATGGGTTCCATTAATACAGGTAACGAGTGGAGGACAGAAGAGCTTCTTAAAGAAGAAGTTACAGGTCTGTGAGAGCCAGAGATCTTCTTTGTTTGAAATGACCAAATACTTATTTTCCACCATAATTTACAAATAAATTCTTAAGAATTCCTACAATGTGAATTCCTGGATTTTTTTTTCACATTCTGTCTCTCACAGTTAAAGTGTACCTATGATGAAAATTACAGACCTCTGTCATCATTTTAAGTGGGAGAACTTGCACAATCCGTGACTGACTAAATACTTTTTTGCCCCACTGTATATGTATAGCTATATACATATATTTTGTTTATCTATCTTAATTGCTATTTTTTTGTTCGAGGAAACCTTTAGCGTTGATGCGCATGTGTGCATGCATGCTCAGTAGCGATTTTTTTTCAACTCCTCAAAAAATGTCTGTAATAAATGTTTGTTGCATGATCAGTCAGGGAATTGCATGCAGTAGATAGAAAATACAATAATAAAGATTAAGTGCTTTAATGATGCGCATTATTTATGAATTTTTCCGGGCTGCATAAAACGGCGTGACAGGTCAGGTCTGGCCTTGAGCTTCACACCTGTGCCCTGAAAGTTTCAAAGGAATCAATCAAAAATCAATGATTTAAAAAATATTCCCCAATACTAATAAAATGAGCACAAAGGATATAATTATACAATGTGTGGTTTTCATAGTGAGCATGAGAAAACTGAAGAGAAACTTTTCAAATTTTGCTCAGCTAATTTCAGTCGCATTATAAAAATTAAAAAAACGGCCCAATGGCTTTTTAGTTTTTGTGAGAGTAAACAGAGTCCTGGGGATCTCGTTATGTGGGAAGACTCACATGTAAATTGTCAATGGATGAATGACAGAGGGCTTCATATAAAATTTTCAGTGACTTTTCCTGCACTGTTACTGATAAGAATATAATGGCAAATTTCCTTGCGTAGTCCCAATGGCTCCTGTGGCGCACAGCATTAATGCTTCTTTTTCAAAGAGTGGGGTGGAACAAAGGGATGGGTCAAATGCAGAGGGTAATTTCACCACACCGAGTGTGCGTGTGACAATCAGTGGTACTTTAACTTTAAGTAATAAGTTAACACATAAAATAAATCCGGCAATAATGCACAGAACTGTAGAAGCCGCATTACACTTTACATTTTCTGAGAGAAACATTCTTTTATTGTATAAAATAACACAAGGTATTATAATAATACAAATTGGCAGTGTTGCAGAACTGATTAACAAATTCAAAGAAGGACATATAACAAGTTGTCAAATACCATTAAAATGGAAACATTGCGTTAATCCAAAACACAATTACAGCTAGGACAAAGTTAAAATGTAACAGTCATGTAAAATGTTACAACAAAGTGAAAACAACATAGCCAGCCTATTTACCACACCCATACCATCCATCCATATTCTACCGCTTATTCCCTTTTTTTGGGGTCGCGGGGGGCGCTGGCGCCTATCTCAGCTACAATCGGGCAAAAGGCGGGGTACACCCTGGACAAGTCGCCACCTCACCCCAGGGCCAACACAGATAGACAGACAACATTCACACTCACATTCACACACTAAGGCCACTTTAGTGTTGCCAATCTACCTATCTCCAGGTATACCAAATATGTTTATTGCAATCCCCACAAATGTCCTCTGCTGCAGTAAAACATTCCTTGGTTGTTTCAAGCGTCATCAGAATCGTCGTCCTCTCTTTGCAGGTGGGATGATGACGACTTTAAAGGCACTGAATCAAATCCATCCGATGTTCTCTAAATTCACAGTGTAAGTATTAAGATAGAGGCATGGAAAGGTTGCTTGTAACTTATTGGAGACATTTACTGACTTCTCGACGGTAGGACTTCATTTTGGCGAAGAAGGACTTTTTGGTAAGGTCAATTAGGTCGTCCTCTGCATCCTCCCCCTCCATTATTGCACAGCTGTCTGCAGTAGGAAGCTCACACTCTTTGCTTCCAGAACTCATCATCAGTTTAGAGTACTTGTACTCCAATCTGCAGGTGGAAGACAGACAATTGATGTCACATTCCCCCCCCAAAAAAGTGTTTGGTTTGTGTTGCTCAGCGTTCTCACTTGCGTGTCCTCTTCCAGAAGTAACAGATGAGGGTGATGAGCAGCGCAGCAGCAATCGTTCCTATGGAAACTCCGCACTTGAGCCAAAAATCTAGAGTCACACAAGCGCTGACCTTTTGTGCTGGAAGGGACACTCCTTCATGACATTGTATCGGCTGCTGCCACACGTACGTTGTTCTCTAAAATGCAGCACACACAATAATATGCACACATTTACACTCTGTATCCTGAACGGTTGTAGCATATATTACTTATTAGATTTAGCTCTGTTATACATAACTGCAAGGATGAAATTTAGACTTTAGAAAGGGGGCAGGGGCACAACCAGCTTCAATCATTTTCACTTTGCAAAGAAGGCAGTCAAAGAAAACCAATAATTGGCAGTCTGAAGGGTCAAGCTTCAGCCTGAGCGTCCGTTTTCCGCCTGGCGCTAGTGTTTGACTTGTCTGCATTTAATAGCGTAACATTATTTTTGCACGTTATAAAGTGCATGGGGCGAAGACTGCTTTTTGAAAAAGTGCAGGGACATGTCCCCCAATCCACACCCCCCAAATTATGTCCATGCCAAATTGCTTCCAAGGAGGAATTAATCACATTGTATGTGTTTGAAGAAACTGTAATTGTGCATTACTGTGAAACATACTGTTATATTTCCACATACAGTGGTACGGATTCATTGATAATGTATTTCAAATGTTCAGAAAAAGACCAAAGTTTATGAAAACCAAATACATTTTTACCATAAGAAATAATATAAATCCAATTCAATCCATTCCTGATAACCAACATTATCAACACAAACACACTTTACAGAGAATAATTATAGTTCTACATAGGCGAGTCCTGATGCAACTGTCATACTTCCGATGCGATTCCAATATTGACGCGTTGAGCAGTGGCCGATACCCATATTGATCTGATAAGATACTAGCAGGAATCAAACATACTTTGTTTTGTCGTGTGTATGGTCAGAAAATGTTTGATTTAGTGACATTTGTCAAACAGAGAACAACAGTAACACTAACACATGTATTATTTACCATCCGGAAAAAACTTGTGCTGTGTTTAGGTTGACATGCAGTGGTAATTTTTTGTGGGCAACACCAAGCGGTCACAATAATGTGTTAAGTTAAGCTGGTGCTACAGCAAGTTGAATGATGTAGACACATTTGTTACTGGATACTTTCTAATAAACATTTGCCTTGGCGACATTGTGATGTTATTTGATACTTGTTTATATTGTTTGACACATTTGCAATATGGTTTATTCAAGGACATTTATCATGTAGTTCTGGCTTGTGTGCTATTGGGATCTTAACTGTTGTGTAGCTACAAAACTCGTACTATTTTGCCTACCATATTTATCTTTTGTAATTACTTCACCAAAATACAAGAAAAAAAACAACCTTGTGTGCTTATTGGAAGACATTGAAATGTTAATGGCTGTCCAGCTTTGCACATGTAAACACGCTGCAGGACTGTTTGTATCAGATTTTATAATGGAAAGTTTAGATGCAAGCCGATATCTGATACTTGTTTTTCTTTCCTGATATCAGACTGATATAATTATCGGATCAAGCCACCGCTAGGTTTGTATGTAGAAATATGTGCAAAATATGCAGTATATAAATAAATTGTGAATAAAATGGATTAATTAACATTTAATAATATTAATTTTACCTTTATTGAAAACAAATGTTGGCATATATGGCGATGAATGGAGAGGGAGGAGGGGACGGGAGAACCACACTGACACCACCTTGGTACTTAACTTGAAGATCTTTCTTGAGTTAAACACTGTTTCTCAACTTTTTTATAATTAGTTTTTGTTCCATAATGGCTTATTTTGCCGCCGCACTCCATAATAAAAAGGCCCAAAAAACATCCGACAGCTTATTTGTCATCACGCAAAAAGCACATGAGGCAGCGCAGGGAGCTTTTTTAACCCTTCCCCAAGTTAAAAGAATAGAGACAGACACAGAGTTGTTCATTGTTCTGTATGCATTCTATGAACAAATCAACCACACACACACACTCATTATAAAGATGATTAAAATGAATTATAATCGAGAATTTTTTTCTAAATCTAAAACAGGGGTGTCAAACTTTTTTTTATTATAAGTCACATTTCAGTTATGGGCCCCCTCAACGAGCCACTTTTAATTTCAAAACCATTCAGTTATTATAAAATTAGTTTCAAAAGAGTTTCTAATGACAAAAAAATGCTTGGAATAGCTTTTTGCATCAAATATGGCAGTAACAAGAACTGCTGTCATTTTTTTTGTCAAAATACATTTAGCAAAGATGATGAAATTAATTATTGACACACAATTCCAGGTTTTTGCGGGCCATGTAAAATGATGTGACGAGCCAGATGTGGCCCCAAGACCTTGCGTTGGACACTGGTGCACTGAAGGAACCACTATATATATTCTTTACTGAGACTGAGTCACTAACACGTCATTCCATGTAATGGTGTGCGGTCAATGGGACTAGTTCGTTACACACAGTGTTTGTTACGGGCAATGATTGAAGCAATCAAGAAAATCTGATTTTGCCGAAAATATTCGCCTTAAGGTTTGCAACCTTAAGGCAAATATTTTGGTCAAAAACCGAAATGATATGGAAAGTTGGCGGAAAAAACCCGAGGTGCCTTGGTAATGTTTGTGATGACTTTATCACACATGTGAACCTCCACTCTGTCCAGCTATCATAGACACTGGGTTACAATAATACACCGCCTGTGATGTATCTGCCGGAATTATTGCCATTTAGTGCCTGTGCGTGTAGAGTTTACCTGTATTCCCTGGATGCAAGCGCTAACAATCTCTCTGTAATTGTTTTGGGTGCAAAGTGGACATGCATGCTGACTCTGCCAAAGGAAGTGGAAAGTACAACCGTCACAAGTCCCCTCTGAGCAGTTACTGTGGGTGAGAAGCAAAGTGAAAGGGAGTCATTAAAGGCTTTTATTTAATTTTTTTTATTATTTATTTTGAAGTCATTGTCGACAGGCCTCGTGTGAATGTCAGAGTTCATTCATGGCGTACAATACCTTGGCAGTGTGATGTGGTCTTTAGCGCTCACTGCTGGATCGCACCGCAGCCTAAGGGTGGCCGACCGGCCTTGTTTACATGCTTGAGTCGTCTCAGTGGACCTAAAAGAGATGGTATGGAATTGTTATTAAAATGTTCACGACGGATAGCACATACAGTGCGACTTACTTGTAATAGAATATAACATCTGGCAAATCAGAAGATGTGGAGGGGAAGAGCCACTGTGGAGAGGAGATGTTACTCAGGGTGGTGTCAGTGGTTATACCTACAGAAGGAGAAGAAGCATCAGGCATACTGTTACATACGTTTTTAACACATTGGCATTTTCTTAATGTACATATATCTAAAACATGTTAATTGAATCATGTAGCCAATCTCAGGGCTCTGCCATGTATCAACACTTTTGTTATGCACATTTTTACTTCAACAAAACATGACAGATATCCTCATGGGATTGTGTTCCAAATCTGTGGAGAGAGTGTGAGACAGGAAATTAAGAATACTAAAAGTACAAAAGTTTAGAACAGTGTGAGTCACAATATTATTGTGCAACATTCATATAATACATGATTAAACAAGGCCTCACCTTTTCTCCTCCAACATATTGCTGGGTATTCTGGCCAAACAGCTACATTTTTGTTTCATCTGACCACAGAAGTTTCCTCCAAAAAGGTCTTATCCATGTGATGTCAGATGTAACAAAAATGTAGCTGTTTGGCCACAATACCCAGCAATATGTTTGGAGGAAAAAGGTGAGGCCTTTAATCCCAGGAACACCATTCGTACCGTCAAGCATGGTAGTGGTAGTAGAATACTCTGGGCCTGTTTTGCTGCCAATGGAACTGGTGCTTTAAATTGGACAATGAAAAAGGAGGATTACCTCCAAACTTTTGAGGACAACCTAAAATCATCAGCCCGGAGGTTGGGTCTTGGCCGCTGTTGGGTGTTCCAACAGGACAATGACCCCAAACACACATCAAAAGTGGTCAAGGAATGGCTAAATCAGGCTAGAATTAAGGTTTCAGAATGGCCTTCCCAAAGTCCAGACTTAAACATGTGGACAATGCTGAAGAAAGAAGTCCATGTCAGAAAACCAACACATTTAGCTGAACTGCATCAATTTTGTAAAGACGAGTGGTCAAAAATTCAACAAGAAGCTTGTGGATGGCTACCAAAAGCGTCTTATTGCAGTAAAACTTTCCAAGGCACATGTAACCAAATATTAACATAGCTATATGTATACTTTTGACCCAGCAGATTTGGTCACATTTTCAGTAGACCCATAATAAATCCATAAAAGAACCAAACTTCATGAATTTATTTTTGGGACCAACAAGTTTGTGCTCTAATTATCAAAGTTATCACAAAACAGTAAGAGTTGTAGAAATTATTGGAAACTCAAAACAACCATGACAATATGTTCTTTACAATACAACTGTACATACATCATGTAAGTATCAGTGACGTGCTGTCAGGGGAGGCAAGAAAGGCAGTGCCTCACCTGCCACCCGATGGCTTACCCATGAGATGTTCCAAAACAAAGTAATAAAATAAAATAAGTTTTAATATTTCTCTTTTGGTTTATGCTTTCTATGTGATTTTGGTGTGGTTCCTGTATAGTTTTGATCATTTTCATGGTCAAAATCGCGGAAATTCCATGTTTCCTGATCAAAACAACGCAGCATACGAGAAGTGAGGCAGACACAGGCGGTGCCTCCACGGCTACACACAGAGTGTATTGGGCGTGTCCGTGCGAGGGGGCGCATGCTTGTTGCCACAGGGAAAAGGCAGGGCATGAGGCAGCAAGTACCTCTGCCTCGAGGTAGGAGGCGATATATTGTCAACTTGCAGTTCAATGCCTCAGCAGTACTCTGACTTGTCACACTGGGAGAAGTGGGGGCGCTCAAGCTAGCAGACACAGGTCTCTCCACCGAGCCAGCATTTTTTTATTTTCTTTTTTTTTAACTGTATAACAGACATGGCATTTTTATTAGAGTATGTCAGCGTTTGTAGGGTGTTTTTTGTCAGATGCAAAAATATTGTTTAATTTTTTGGAATGAAATTACATTAAATGTGTGTGTCTGCCAATATGGAGGATAGTATACTGTATCCAAGATGAAATACTTTTCTAAACTGGACTTTAAGACAAAATTAATGCGATCATACAAAGTATGTTTTCATGGAGGATAGCTATTGCTGCTTCAGATACAAATACAGAAAGGTAAAATACACTCACAATACATTATTTTTTTTGTTAAAAGCAAATGGGACCAAACTGTATTTTATAACAACTTTATTAAATACTTTTTGGAACCATTTATCATATCATTATATCATTATGATAACGTTTTTATGAAAGCGAATAACTCCCTTTTTTTCCTGTAATTTTAATGTGCATCCTAAATCAACAATGACTATCGCTGCACATATGAATTTAAGTAAAAAAAATTTAAATAAAATAAAAAATAAAAAATTATGCATGCCCCACCTGGTGTTTAGTTCACCGCACGCCACTGGTAAGTATATATGTAATGTAGTAATGGGAACATTTATAATAACATTAATATTTATGTATTTGGCTCATTTTAAGCATAAGCGGCGCATTTTTTTCCAACTTCCTCACTGATTATTACTCACTGCAGACTTTAGGAGAGCCAACAAACATAATAAAACATCACTGACTGTACAATGTCTGCTGTCATTAGGATGCCGACTGCTAGTATGTTCATATATTCCCATTTAGATGAAGAATGACACATAATTCTGCCGAACAAAAGTGGGATGGAACCAAGCCCCTTTTCGTGTCGTTCTTGCCATTACCGGGTCGAAACAGTGTCAAAGTAGTACCAACTTTTCGGAATATATCCTCATCCTCTACTATCCCGGTGAGACGCATGATTTATGATCTACAATAAAGTTTGAGGAGCAAGGAAACGAGAAAGCAGCTCACTAGTCGATCATGTCAACATTGGCACACTAGCTCTTGATCACGGCGCCGCTCTAAATAGTTTGTCTGTGTTAGCGCTTATAATAACATTATCACTAATACTTGGCTCATATTCAAGTCACGGAGCCGCTCTAGTCTGCCTATAAAACCCTTAAGAGAACCTCCGAACACCTGCATTAGGTTTTTATATACATGATGTACATATATATGTAATGTCGTAATAGGCACATTTATAATAACATGTAATATTTACGTATTTTGATAAAAAAAAAACGCATCACAGCGTTTGCTGCAGACTTTATGAGGGCCAAAAAACATAATAAAACATCCCTTACTGTCGTTAGGTTTTTTTAGACAAAAATATATAGGAAATAGCAAACTACTCGATGATGTAAACAAGGGACAACACAGAAGTGATCACAATGCTGCTATTAATAGTTTGTCTGCGTTAGCACAAATGGCAATATCACTAATATTTGGTTAATATTCAAGTCACGTAATGTAAATGGAGTATTGTTGGCGCTTTATGAATGGTTTATTTAGGGGGCGGGGGGTTGCCCACATTGGAGGTCCTCTCCAAGGTTTCTCATAGTCATCATTGTCACTGGCGTCCCACTGGGTGTGAATTCTCCCTGCCCACTGGGTGTGAGTTTTCCTTGCCCTTATGTGGGTTCTTCCGAGGATGTCGTAGTCGTAATGGTTAGTACAGTCCTTTGAGACATTTGTGATTTAGGGCTATATAAATAAACATTGATTGATTGATTATCGGTTTTTTTGGGTGGATTTGAGGACCTCACACTGGCTCCACTTTTATTTTAATTTATTTAATATTGAGAATGCCTTACAAAAATCCATCCGTCGTCATGTTTTTCATAATAATGATTGTGAACAATACGCAAAATTCTAAAAGAAATAAAAGTATAGTTCCCCTTTAAAGGCACTCGATTCCAGTATCAAGTTTGGGTTGTGGAACCTGTGAGATTTATTTAAAAGAGTTGAAGAATAGCATTGGGGATCTTTAAAAGTACGTAGGGAAAATATAACCTTTTAGAAGTACTGTACAAGAGCACCGTAGCAGGCAAAGGGTTCCTTACCTACAATCGAGTCACCAATGACGAACGGCTGTGATGACACCAGGTTCTCACTCCTGATGTCAGAGGGAACAACAATGGACTGGCACACATGACCTCTGACCTCTCTGTTTTTCTCTGTCACATTGTCAATACATGTAGCCGGCACTCGGCCCTGCAAAGAAAAGACGGCAGATGAAATGACAGTGTTTAGTTTGCGTGCCTCACAAAGAGAAGGTCCTGGGGCTGCTCTACTAAACTGCCATTCAAGTTAAGGGATTGTCACCTCTTTCCCACAAAGAGCCAAGTTGAAGTGATGGAAGTATCGCAGGCCTTTGCTGGTGAAACGATGGCTGCTGTGGAAAGAGGTGACGTTGGACAGAGGAGAGAAGTCGTAGTGCAGTGCGGCACTTCCTGTCGTATGCACATCCAGCGTACAGTCACTGAAGCACGCCGTGTAGGCCTGGGGCGTCAAAATAATAAACACATTCAGCTGAGTGAAAAAAGAAGACTGCACAAAAGCTCTGTACCTTATTTGTCCTTGTGTTTGGACCACACTGGACACAAGACGCCTCTCCCACAGACTCATCAGCTCTGATGAAGGAGTTAGGCGGACAGCTCTTACACATTCCATCCCCAACTGACATGTATTGTCCCCGCGGGCAGGGGACACAGGCAGAGTCAGTCGAAGTCAGGGCACAATGGCGACACCGTGAGGCCATGCCACCGACCACATTGGTGATGAGAATGGAATATATCTTTGCCACATCGGCACTGTACCTTCTTTCCTGAGGGAGGAAGACACGGTCATTCATATAATTTGGCTTACTAACATGATGTTAGAAATAAACATGAGGGAAGGGAAACTCACAAAACCCAAAACCAGTGAAGTTGGCATGTTGTATTAATCGTAAATAAGATGAACTGATGCAAAGTGGAAAAGTGTTCTGTGGTCTGACGAGTCCACATTTAAAACATTTTTTGGAAACTGGGGACGTTGTGTCCTCCGGAATAAAGAGGAAAATAATTATCTGAATTGTTATAGGCGCAGGGCTTCACGGTGGCAGAGGTCCTGCAGTCCAGGGTTCAATCCCAGGCTCGGGATCTTTCTGTGTGGAGTTTGCATGTTCTCCCCGTGACTGCGTGGGTTCCCTCCGGGTACTCCGGCTTCCTCCCACTTCCAAAGACTTGCACCTGGGGATAGGTTGATTGGCAACACTAAATTGGCCCTAGTGTGTGAATGAGAGTGTGAATGTTGTCTGTCTATCTGTGTTGGCCCTGCGATGAGGTGGTGATTTGTCCAGGGTGTACCCCGCCTTCCGCCCGATTGTAGCTAAGATAGGAGCCAGCGCCCCCCGCGACCCCAAAAGGGAATAAGCAATAGAAAATGGATGGATGGATGGGTTATAGGCGCAAAGTTCAAAAGCCAGCATCTGTGATGGTATGTGGGTGTATTAGTGCCCAAGGCATGGGTAACTTACACATCTGTGAAGGCACCATTAAGGCTGAAATGTACATACAGGTTTTGGAAAAACACATGCTGCCATCTAAGAGCCGTCTTTTTCATGGACGCCCCTGTTTATTTCAGCAAGACAATGCCAAGCCACATTCAGCACGTGTTACAACAGCGTGGTTTCATAGTAAAAGAGTGCGGGTACTAGACTGGCCTGCCTGTAGTCCAGATCTGTCTCCTATTGAAAATGTGTGGTGCATTATGAAGCGTAATATACGACAATGGAGACCCCAAACTGTTGAACTGTAGAAGAAGAGGGAAAGGATTCCACCTGAAAAGCTTCAAAAATTGGTCTCCTCAGTTCTCAAACGTTTACTGATTGTTGTTAAAAGGAAAGGTCATGTAACACAGTGGTAAAAATGCCCCTGTGCCAATTTTTTTTCAAACGTGTTGTGCCATTAAATTTTAAGTCAATGATTATTTGCAAAAAAAGTTTCTCAGTTCAAAAATTAAAATATCTTGTCTTTGAAGTCCATTCAATTGAATATAAGTTGAAAGGGATTTCCAAATCATTGTATTCTGTTTTTATTAATGAATTACACAACGTGCCAACTTCACTGGTTTTAAATTCTTGGGGTGACGATTTGATTCAGATTCCTCAATAAATTCAAACCGATTCTGGCAATGTACTATTTGGTATGAAAATGATTATAAATCCTTTTCAAAACAGGTTACAGGTTACAAAAGCCCATCTTGGCTGCTGATGTAAGACATAAGTGCGGACACATACGGCCTAGAACAGGAATTCTTAACCATTTTGACCTCGGGAGGCAAACTTTTCCACTACAAAGAGGCAAAGGGCCCACTTAAATATTAACACTGAATTAGTAATCTCTTACTTCTTTTGATTTAAATCGTATTCAATAAAATTGTCAAATCTACTTACAGTTTACAACCTTGTCAAATGATATAAAAACATATGTTAATCACAAATATTATTCTTTATTTAACACATAAACCTTGGGCTTGGATCAGGCTGATAAGAAAAATAAGTACTAACCAGATTAGAAAAATAAGTGCTAACCAAATACACTGCATAAGAAGGGGCTGACAAAAAATACTGAATTAATAATGACTGATTGATTGATTGATTGAAAGTTTTATTAGTAGATTGCATAGTACAGTACATATTCTGTACAATTGACCACTAAATGGTAACACCCGAATACGTTTTTCAACTTGTTTAAGTCGGGGTCCACGTTAATCAATTCATGGTAAATGAAAAAAATAAATCATGAATGTTTCTTAACTAAACTAAAATTTAGTTAAAGTGCCAATTAAAATATAGCTTCACCACTTAATTTTGGCACTTAAGAAACTTCTTCTGTTTATTTGATATTGTTATTACTGCCAAAAGTGATGGAAACACGTATTACAATACAGTACTGCTACAGCCCATACAGACCACAGCTGAGAAACAGATATTTTTCGGCTCGCCACCCAACAATGGTAAATAAAAACACTGGCCTATAACACTTGATTCCTAAAAATAAAGTAAATTTAACTATCACTTTTTTTTCCAACACTTGAAAATTATGTATAAATATGTAATCGGAATTAATAAAAAAATTTAATAGGAATTCTTTTTTGTTGCACACTCCTAAAGAATGTATATATTTGTATGATTTTTTTCTCTGTCTTTATAATCTACCAATGACATTGCTTAGATGATCCAATTCTCATTGGATCATTAAAGTTTTATTCATTAAATAAATCATTATTAAATGGCTCCTCTCTCCTCTCTGGCTCCTCTCTGAGCTGCCACCTTACCGTGGTAGAGGAGTTTGCGTGTCCCAATGATCCTAGGAGCTATGTTGTCTGGGGGCTTTATGCCCCCTGGTAGGGTCTCCCAAGGCAAACTGGTCCTAGGTGAGGGACCAGACAAAGAGCAGCTCGAAAACCTCTATGAAAAGTAAAAACAAAGGACCCAGATTTCCCTCGCCCGGACGCGGGTCACCGGGGCCCCCCTCTGGAGCCAGGCCCGGAGGTGGGGCACGATGGCGAGCGCCTGGTGGCCGGGCCTGTACCCATGGGGCCCGGCCGGGCACAGCCCGAAGAGGCAACGTGGGTCCCCCCTCCAATGGGCTCACCACCCATAGCAGGGGCCATAGAGGTCGGGTGCAATGTGAGCTGGGCGGCAGCCGAAGGCAGGGCACTTGGCGGTCCGATCCTCGGCTACATAAGCTCGCTCTTGGGACGTGGAACGTCACCTCACTGGGGGGAAAGGAGCCTGAGCTAGTGCGCGAAGTAGAGAAATTCCGGCTGGATGTAGTCGGACTCACTTCGCAGTACAGCAAAGGCTCTGGAACCACTTCTCTTGAAAGGGGCTGGACTCTCTTTCACTCTGGCGTGGCCGGCAGTGAGAGGCGACGGGCTGGGGTGGCAATTCTGGTTGCCCCCCGGCTTAAAGCCTGCACGTTGGAGTTCAACCCAGTGGACGAAAGGGTAGCCTCCCTCCGCCTTCGGGTGGGGGGACGGGTCCTGACTGTTGTTTGTACTTACGCACCAAGCAACAGTTCAGAGTACCCACCCTTTTTGGGTACACTCGAGGGAGTACTGGAGAGTGCTCCCCCGGGTGATTCCCTTGTCCTACTGGGGGACTTCAACGCTCATGTTGGTAACGACAGTGAAACCTGGAGAGGCGTGATTGGGAAGAATGGTCGCCCGGAACTGAACCCGAGTGGTGTTTTGTTATTGGACTTTTGTGCTCGTCACAGTTTGTCCATTACAAACACCATGTTCAAACATAAGGGTGTCCACATGTGCACTTGGCACCAGGACACCCTAGGCCGCAGTTCCATGATCGACTTTGTAGTTGTGTCATCGGATTTGCGGCCTCATGTTTTGGACACTCGGGTAAAGAGAGGGGCGGAGCTTTCTACCGATCACCACCTGGTGGTGAGTTGGCTGCGATGGTGGGGGAGGATGCCGGACAGACCTGGCAGGCCCAAACGCATTGTGAGGGTTTGCTGGGAACGTCTGGCAGAGTCTCCTGTCAGAGAAAGTTTCAATTCCCACCTCCGGAGGAACTTTGAACATGTCACGAGGGAGGTGCTGGACATTGAGTCCGAGTGGACCATGTTCCGCACCTCTATTGTCGAGGCAGCTGATCGGAGCTGTGGCCGCAAGGTAGTTGGTGCTTGTCGTGGCGGTAATCCTAGAACCCGCTGGTGGACACCAGCGGTGAGGGATGCCGTCAAGCTGAAGAAGGAGTCCTACCGGCTTCTTTTGGCTCATAGGACTCCAGAGGCAGTGGACAGGTACCGACAGGCCAAGCGGTGTGCAGCTTCAGCGGTCGCAGAGGCAAAAACTCGGACATGGGAAGAGTTTGGGGAAGCCATGGAAAATGACTTCCGGATGGCTTCGAAGCGATTCTGGACCACCATCCGCCGCCTCAGGAAGGGGAAGCAGTGCACTGTCAACACCGTGTATGGTGCGGATGGTGTTCTGCTGACCTCAACTGCGGATGTTGTGGATAGGTGAAAGGAATACTTTGAAGACCTCCTCAATCCCACCAACACGTCTTCCTATGAGGAAGCAGTGCCTGGGGAATCTGTGGTGGACTCTCCTATTTCTGGGGCTGAGGTTGCTCAGGTAGTTAAAAAGCTCCTCGGTGGCAAGGCCCCAGGGGTGGATGAGATCCGCCCGGAGTTCCTTAAGGCTCTGGATGCTGTGGGGCTGTCTTGGTTGACAAGACTCTGCAGCATCGCGTGGACATCGGGGGCGGTACCTCTGGATTGGCAGACCGGGGTGGTGGTCCCTCTCTTTAAGAAGGGGGACCGGAGGGTGTGTTCCAACTATCGTGGGATCACACTCCTCAGCCTTCCCGGTAAGGTTTATTCAGGTGTACTGGAGAGGAGGCTACGCCGGAAAGTTGAACCTCGGATTCAGGAGGAACAGTGTGGTTTTCGTCCTGGTCGTGGAACTGTGGACCAGCTCTATACTCTCGGCAGGGTTCTTGAGGGTGCATGGGAGTTTGCCCAACCAGTCTACATGTGCTTTGTGGACTTGGAGAAGGCATTCGACCGTGTCCCTCGGGAAGTCCTGTGGGGAGTGCTCAGAGAGTATGGGGTATCGGACTGTCTTATTATGGCAGTCCGATCCCTGTACGATCAGTGTCAGAGCTTGGTCCGCATTGCTGGCAGTAAGTCGGACACGTTTCCAGTGAGGGTTGGACTCCGCCAAGGTTGCCCTTTGTCACCGATTCTGTTCATAACTTTTATGGACAGAATTTCTAGGCGCAGTAAAGGCATTGAGGGGTTCCGGTTTGGTGGCCGCGGGATTAGGTCTCTGCTTTTTGCAGACGATGTGGTCCTGTTGGCTTCATCTGGCCGGGATCTTCAGCTCTCACTGGATCGGTTCGCAGCCGAGTGTGAAGCGGCCGGAATGAGAATCAGCACCTCCAAATCCGAGTCCATGGTTCTCTCCCGGAAAAGGGTGGAGTGCCATCTCCGGGTTGGGGAGGAGACCCTGCCCCAAGTGGAGGAGTTCAAGTACCTAGGAGTCTTGTTCACGAGTGGGGCGAAGAGTGGATCGTGAGATCGACAGGCGGATCGGTGCGGCGTCTTCAGTAATGCGGACGTTGTACCGATCTGTTGTGGTGAAGAAGGAGCTGAGCCGGAAGGCAAAGCTCTCAATTTACCGGTCGATCTACGTTCCCATCCTCACCTATGGTCATGAGCTTTGGGTCATGACCGAAAGGATAAGATCACGGGTACAAGCGGCCGAAATGAGTTTCCTCCGCCGTTTGGCGGGGCTCTCCCTTAGAGATAGGGTGAGAAGCTCTGTCATCCGGGAGGAACTCAAAGTAAAGCCGCTGCTCCTCCACATCGAGAGGAGCCAGATGAGGTGGTTCGGGCATCTGGTCAGGATGCCACCCGAACGCCTCCCGAGGGAGGTGTTTAGGGCACGTCCAACCGGTAGGAGGCCTCGGGGAAGACCCAGGACACGTTGGGAAGACTATGTCTCCCGGCTGGCCTGGGAACGCCTCGGAATCCCCCGGGAAGAGCTAGACGAAGTGGCTGGGGAGAGGGAAGTCTGGGCTTCCCTGCTTAGGCTGCTGCCCCCGCGACCCGACCTCGGATAAGCGGAAGAAGATGGATGGATGGATGGATGGATGGATTATTAAATGGGTAAATATGAATTAATTAATCAATTTAACCATTTACATTTCAGTAATGAATTTATATTTACTTTTTTAAATAATATGAAAATATATTTATATTGTAAATATATTTACAAAATTTTGCATTAAAAAAAAAATCGTATTAAAAGCGGATTTTTCTTTAAGTAATAAATAATGTTATTTCTCGCAGAATTATTATTTTTTGTCCTGTCCAGCTACTCAGGCAAATTATATTGTTGAGGTAGATGCCTATATTTTCTATACAGATTTACTTTACAAAAGACAAGAGTGGGATTGATCGATTTAAACTTTTGTTAGTAGATTGCACAGTACAGTCCATATTCCGTACATGTGACCACTAAATGGTAACACCCGAATAAGTTCTTCAACTTGTTTAAGTCGGGGTCCACGTTAATCAATTCATGGTAGATAATTCTCTGGATGCCTTATTTGTATTTGACATTATTACATGGATTTATACTAATGTGAGGCACAACAGGAGGGAATACAAAGAGATAAAAAGGAAGACCGAGGGGGAAATTGAGTGGACAAGAGGGGGATAAGACAGACAGACGAAAACAGAACAGCATCAGCAAATTAGATATGTACAATAATGATGTGGAAGGCGTGGCAAAGTTGGTAGAGTGGCTGTGCCAGCAATCTGAGGGTTACTGGTTTAATCCCCACCTTCTACCATCCTAGTCACGTCCGTTGTGTCCTTAGGCAAGACACTTCACCCTTGCTCCTGATGGGCCCTGGTGAGCGCCTTGCATGTCGTGTCAGTGTGTGAATGTGTGTGTGAATGGGCGAATGTGGAAATACTGTCAAAGCGCTTTGGGCTCCTTAAAAAAGGGGTAGAAAAGCGCTATACAAGTACAACCCATTTACCATTTACCATGTGAAAAGTGGTAGCAAAGAAGCAGTTAGTGAAGTAAATATTAATAACACAGAAATGACAATGAACATTATTGCACTACAAATGGAGCAATACAAATACTAATAGAAATAGCACTATTGATAATGACTAATAACAATAACTACTTCTATGATCAACAATACAATTGTTTCCAATGCAACAATATATACTGCATATGTAATGATAACTTGAATGACAAAAAAGAGAAGAAGAGTGGAGGGGAAGAAAGAGAAGTGAACTGTAATATCCCTGTAGATTGTCATAGTAACAATAGTTACTTTTTCAGTCTGGCGTGTTTTACCCAGTTTTCCGTAGGGGAACAACGTTAATGTTTGATGAAACGTAATTACATGCACAAGTGTTTTTATGCATATGTGCTTGTATATGTACAGTATGTGTATATGTTGTAAAGTGAATGTACGTCTGGATATATGTTTGTGTGTATGTATTAAGGGTGTGGGAAAAAATCGATTCGAAAACGAATCGCGATTCTCACATTGTGCGATTCAGAATCGATTCTAACTTTTTTTTTTTTTTTTTTTTTATTATTATTTTTTTTTTATCAATACAACAAACCAATACACAGCAATAAGATAACAATGCAATCCAATTCCAAAACCAAACCTGCCAGCAACACTCAGAACTGCAATAAACGGAGCAATTGAAAGGAGACACAAACACGACACAGAACAAACCAAAAGTAGTGAAACAAAAATGAATATTATCAACAACAGTATCAATATTAGTTATAATTTCAGCATAGCAGTGATTAAAAATCCCTCATTGACATTATCATTTGACATTCATAAAATAAAATAAAAAAGAACAATAGCTTACACTTGCATCATATCTCATAAGCTTGACAACACACTGTCCAATGTTTTCACAAAAATAAAATAGTCATATTTTTGGTTCGTTTAATAGTTAAAACAAATTTACATTATTGCAATCAGTTGATAAAACAGTGTCCTTTACAATTATAAAAGAATTTTTTTTTTTTTAATCTACTACTCTGCTAGCATGTCAGCAGACTGGGGTAGAGCCTGCTGAAATCCTATGTATTGAATGAATATAGAATCGTTTTGAATCGGAAAAATATCCTTTTTGAATCGAGAAGTCTATATATGTACGAATAATGGTGTGTATGTGAATATGTATGTACAATACATCAGTCTCCAATTGTGTGCCGGAGACAAAGTACAGCCCCAGCCACCCAGGGAGCCCAACCCAAAACAGCAGGTGTCAGTGCCCAAGGAACAAGAGACCACTGGCCCCACGCAGCCAGGCTGGCCAGCGACAGGAACCCCAGAGCTGGGCCCACCATGCCGCCCAACAAGGCCAACAGTAGGCCATAAACAGACGCGCCCAGCAGAGGAAAATGCATGCTTAATAATGGTCACAGCTCCACACTACCCTCTCGAGTTCAAGTCAAAGCACTTCCACTCAAGCGCTTGACAAAGCAATAATACATTTTTAAATAATAAAAACATTAAGGTGGTTAGATGAAACACATTAGTTACAATAATAATTAATTTATAGTGAGAACTCAAAACAAGTCTACTGCCAAGTCTACCAAGTCAAATTCCTTGTGTGTTAAACATACTTAGCCAATAATGATTCTGATAACTGTAGTTACTTAGAATTTCTATTTTTCATTACACGGTCACATTTATACTTAATTAATAATGAGGAAAAAGGAAAATGATAAAATCACTAAGATGATAAGGAGTTAAAAATATTGCCTTATAAGACCGAGGAAGTGTTGAAAATGAGTCAGGTTGTTGTGTTTCTTACTGTCGTGTCGTTGTCTGTTCTTTTGAAAGTCCAGGTGAAGGTAACGGTCGTGTTGCTCTGAATCAAGTAGGAGTAAGACTGCTTGCTGCTGCTGCCCTTCCACTGCTCTACCACCTTGTTGTTCCACTCATTGTTACCCTGCAGAGGAAGCCAACAGCCACATCAACTCTAATATCCCTGTGCAAAAATATGCACAAATATCTATGCTTTTCATTGTATTATATAATAACTTCAAATATTTCCTCTTACCGCCAGGAAATAAAAGGCGCAGTCTGCAGAACAATAGGTTTCAAAGACGAAAGTGACGCGAGAGAGTTCACTTCGCTCGTTGTCTTTTGCAACAGACTGGGGAAGCCTGCAAAGACACGTGATGTGCATTAAAGAACGCCAGATTGACTGGATATTAGGAGATGTTATGCACAAGTTCATCTTCACCTGTATCCAGGGACACTAAGTGAGAGTGTGAGGTAGTCTGTATCCCGATACCCTGGGGTGGTGTACACATACTCTCCTGCCACTTCCCACGCTTACATTTGGACAAATGACACAGTTTGTCAAAACACATAGAAAGGTTTCAAAAATGTTGTTATTTATTCAAATGATTATGAACTTAAACATTTAAGGCTTGTTATTTAGTGTATATTACTGATAATGTTTAGATGTTAGTCACTCACCAGTGCTGAGCATGGAGTCATCAAACCCACGTAAGGCGGAACTCTTCATGTTGGTAGGCATTGTGTTCCACCACTTGTACTCGAAACCCACCACCGGTTCTGTACCAACTGGGCACTTTTCACACACTGTCAATAACAAAACCATGACTGTGTGTAAATGTATGTTATGAAAAAATAGAAATTGTATTCACATGGAGACTAATACAACCAAATATTTAGTATAGCGTCCCGATCTGATATTGGTATCTGTCCAATAGCAGCAAAAAAACAAGTATTAGATTTTATCGACTTGCAACTAAAATCTCCCAATATACTGTACGCGCTCCGATATAAGTTGTCCTGCCGATGGTTAACATCTAAATGTCTTCTAATAAGTACAAAAGGTCTGCCTTTTTTTGTTTTTTAGCGAAGTTACATGTATTTGTAAAAGGTAAACATGGTAAGCTATAGCAGATACACAACAGCTTAGGGACAGCGTGGCGCAGTGGAAGAGTGGCCGTGCTAGAAACCTGAGGGTTTCTGGTTCAATCCTCACCTTCTACCAACTTCGTCACGTCCGTCGTGTCCTTGAGCAAGACACTTCACCCTTGCTTCTGATGGGTCGCTGTTAGGGCCTTGCCAGGCAGCTCCCGCCATCAGTGTGTGAATGTGTGTGTGTGAATGGCTGAATGTGGAAATAGTGTCAAAGCGCTTTGAGTACCTTGAAGGTAGAAAAGCGCTATACAAGTATAACCCATTTACTATTTAGCACACAAGATAGCGACATATGTAATAAATAACGCTAATTAAACAATACTGCAGTTCAAAACATGACATATGTCAATTTAAACCAGTATAAAATGAATATAGTTATGTATTACCTCATAGGGGACTAGCACCAAATTATGGACCCCATATTACAGCTTCCTGATAGGCCCCCCACCAGTAATTGTTATGCGACCAGCACACACAGCATACATTTGCAGTTAAGCTACGACAAGCGATGCGACCACCAAAAACTAAAGGATCTGTATCTTTGTTACTGAAGATGACGCACATGTTGACAGCATATGTAGCCTCATAATTCAAAACATTTTCATTATCGCAGGCAGGGAAATTTTGGGGAGGAGAATCTAATTCATTGTCAGACATTAAGAACTGTGTCTTTTTTATGTTTCTCTACATTTGTTTTATTGTTGAGGAAAGATTTTAAATATTTTTTGTTGTATAACTTATTTAATACAACTTATTTACTTAGTATGTTTATACAATTTTAGTTATTAGTACAGATGCTTTAAAACCGGCAGGTTCAAAACAATATAAAACCAATGGTATTAATTGAAATCGGATGATTTAGAGAAAATATTAATGATAGGGTGTTTTTTTACATGTTACATAGCTAACCATTTCAGAAAAAAATTCTGAGTATTTAGTTGCTCACTTTAAGCTTTGTTCCGTTTTCTTTTTGCTGTCTGATTTTTATTTGTATTTTTTTTTACAGGGAACCATGATGCTGTGTTGTTCAGAATGCGGTATGTAATTCAAGTTAGCAAGAGATGACAATACAGGTCTTCAGGTGGATTAAATCTGAGTGCTGGGTAGTGTCAGGCACTATTAATTGGATTAAAACAATAATTTTAATGAAGTTTCATAGCTAAACATATTTTATATTCAAATTTATAATGTTGGTTTTCATAAATAACTTTTTTTACAAGACCCCCCCCTCCCCTTATTTTCAATTTACTAAGGTGTCGCCAAAAAGAACAGTAACCACTCCACTTTCACTGAATTATATACAGCATAAATCCATCCGAGATGTTAAATTAGCTTAAATATGTTAACATTTTCAATTCCTACTATTATTGTTTGTTAGACTAATTTCACTTGATCAAACTTTTTCTAACATTCCACACTACAAAATAATGTAGGTATGTATGATACATGCTGATATCACATCCCCTTAATATGGGTATCAGCCAATATCAGGTTGTATCAGGACATTCCAAAAAAATAGTGTTTTCATTATGTTGTGCTAAAAATTGTTCATACGCTCTGTTAGCAGAATGAATGCTCACCTGTTCCATTTGAGTAGAAGTTCTGTGTACAGGCTTCACAGGCAGAGGAATTGGTGACAAAAAATCCTGGGTTACAGGGCGGACATGTTTGCTTCTCCCCTGATGCAGGCAGCTTCACCGACCCATCTATGCTCTCACTGCAAATCTTAGGCTTGATCCACTTGTACATCAGCTGGGTCTAACAAACACAGAACGTATAAATAGTACCAATTCCAACCCAACTGTAATGCATAAGAGTTGTCCTTGTGAAGTGAAATAATTGATATCTACTGAAAAATATACACAATATTTATCTCATGTATATATGTCCTTCTCATTCAATGTGTTTTCATGACTATTTACATTGTAGATTATCACTGAAGGCATCGAAACTATAAATGAACACATGTGGAGTTATGTACTTAACAAAAAAAGGTGAAATAACTGATAACATGTTTTGTATTCTAGTTTCTACAAAATAGCCACCCTATTTGCTTTGATTACTTTTCCCACACTCTTGGCATTCTCTCGTTGAGCTTCAAGAGGTAGTCACCTGAAATGGTTTTCACTTCATAGGTGTGCTTGAAGCTCATCAAAACAATGCCAAGAGTGTGCAAATCAGTAGTTTTGATGACTTCAGTGACAATCTACAATGTAAATAGACATGGGAAAATAAAGAAAACGCATTGAATGAGGAGAGGGTGTATCCAAACTTTCGACCTGTACTGTATATGTACTGTATATATACATAGATGTATGTGTATACAGTATACACACACATATATATATATATATATATATATATATATATATATATATATATGTGTGTGTGTGTGTGTGTGTGTGTGTGTGTGTGCGTGCGTGTGTGTGTGTGTGTGTGTGTGTGTGTCTGTATACATACATATATATATACATATATATAAACACATATATATATACACACATATATATACACATATATATACACACATAAACATATATATATATATATATATATATATATATATATATACATATATATATATATATATACATATATATATATATATATATATATATATATATATATATATATATATACATATATATATATATATATATATATATATATATATATGTGTGTGTGTGTATATATATATATATATATATATATATATATATATATATATATTGATATATATATATCAAATTACAAACCCTGATTCCACATGAGCTGGGAAATTGTGTTAGATGTAAATATAAACGGAATACAATGATTTGCAAATCATTTTCAACCCATATTCAATTGAATGCACTACAAAGACAAGATATTTTATGTCCAAACTCATAAACTTTATTTTTTTTTTGCAAATAATAATTAACTTAGAATTTCATGGCTGCAACACGTGCCAAAAATAGTTGTGAAAAGACATGTTCACCACTGTGTTACATCACCTTTTCTTTTAACAACACTCAATAAACGTTTGGGAACTGAGGAAACTAATTGTTGAAGCTTTGAAAGTGGAATTTTTTTCCCATTCTTGTTTTATGTAGAGCTTCAGACGTTCAACAGTCCGGGGTCTTCACTGTCGTATTTTACGCTTCATAATGCGCCACACATTTTTGATAGGAGACAGGTCTGGACTGCAGGCGGGCCAGGAAAGTACCCGCACTCTTTTTTTACGAAGCCACGCTGTTGTAACACTTATCTTCCTAAAATAAGCAGGGGCCTCCATGATAACGTTGCTTGGATGACAACATATGTTGCTCCAAAACCTGTATGGACCTTTCATCATTAATGGTGCCTTCACAGATGTGTAAGTTACCCATGTCTTGGGCACTAATACACCCCCATACCATCACAGATGCTGGCTTTTCAACTTTGCTCCTATAACAATCCGGATGGTTATTTTCCTCTTTGTTCTGAAGGACACCACGTCCTCTGTTTCCAAATATAATTTGAAATGTGGACTGGTCAGACCACAGAACACCTTTTCACTTTGCATCAGTCCATCTTAGGTGAGCTCGGGCCCAACCAAGTTTCAGGATATTGTTGATAAATGGGTTTGGCTTTGCATAGTAGAGTTTTAACTTGCACTTACAGATGTAGCGACCAACTGTAGTTACTGACAGTGGTTTTATGAAGTGTTCCTGAGCCCATGTGGTGATATCCTTTACACACTGATGTCGGTTTTTGATGCAGTACCGCCTGAGGGATCAAAAGTCGGTAATATCATCGCTTACGTGCAGTGATTTCTCCAGGTTTCTCTGAACTTTTTGAGGATTTTACGGACCGTAGATGGAAAAAAATTACTAGATTCCTTGCAATAGCTTTTTGACAAATGTTGTTCTAAAACTGTTCGACAATTTGCTTTCAAAGTGGTGACCCTCACCCCATCCTTGTTTGGTAATTACTTAGCATTTCATGGAAGCTGCTTTTATACACAATACTGGCAACCACCTGTTCCCAATTAGCCTGCACACCTGTGGGATGTTCCATATAAGTGTTTGATGAGCATTCCTCAATTTTCTCAGTATTTATTGTCACCTTTCCTAACTTCTTTGTCACGTGTTGCTGGCATCAAATTCTAAAGTTAATGATTATTTGCAAAAAAAAAATGTTTATCAGTTTGAACATCAAATAGATAGATCGATAGATAGATAGTACTTTATTTATTCCTTCAGGAGAGTTCCTTCAGGAAAATTAACATTTTCAGCACAATCCCATTCAAGATCAGACAAACATTACAGGGAGACAGAACAGGATCTCTGACGGGTCTAAGCCTGGGCCTCTGTTTTCTTTGTAGCATATTCAACTGAATATGGGTTGAAAATGATTTGCAAATCATTGTATTCCGTTTATATTTACATCTAACACAATTTCCCAACTCATATTGAAACGGGTTTGCAAATATAAATATACGATGTAATCTATTATATTGTATGTAATTGTAAATATTGTGTCATATTCTATACCTTGTCCTGCGCCCCATCCACCCGCAGTTTTAGTAATCTGACTGGTTAAATAAAAAAGACAGCGATATAAATCATAAAGTCCTAGGCAGAAGTAATGAAAGAATCCACTGAAACTCCGACACCGGACCATGAAATTGATACATAAAGAAACCTAATCGTGACACCAGATGGTTGAGCTGAATGCATGAATCTGAACAAGAAAACATAATCTATTCAGCCTGTAAGATCACCTTACCTTCCCTTCAGAGTCACATGGCGTGTGCGTGTAGAAGTAATCACTACTTGTACATGCAGGTCTTTTCTTGCAGCTTCCTGAGGCAACCTCTTGAAAAGACCAAAAGAAACAAGCTCTGACATATTAGATGGTTTTCTGCATTTATAGTTGCTTCAGGCCCCCTCCTGGCCAAATCAGGGCACTAAGCAGAATTTTATTTGGAGCCCCCCATTACAAGAAATGTTCACCTTTTTCTTATTTATGTTAAATGATTTTTAAACTTCTTTTAATCAAACATCTATAAAATTTTATTTGATACATGTTTTGTCTTAAAAGTATTTCACAGGGAATAAATTGTTCAATACTTACTTTTTGTTTGTGCATAACATAAGGTGCACCATCAAGCATTTAGTGATGGTTTAATAACTTATAAACGCATGCTTACCTTAGCTAAAGCTAATTATTACTCAAATCTCATCCACCGCAATAAAAACGATCCTAAATTTTTGTTTAGTACGGTAGCATCGCTAACCCAACAAGGGACTCCTTCCAGTAGCTCCACCCACTCAGCTGATGACTTTATGCAATTCTTTAGTAAGAAAATTGAAGTCATTAGAAAGGAGATTAAAGACAATGCGTCCCAGCTACAACGGGGTTCTATTAACACTGACACGATTGTATATACGGCGGATACTGCCCTCCAAAATAGTTCCTCTCGTTTTGAGGAAATAACATTAGAGGAATTGTTACAACGTGTAAATGGAATAAAACAAACAACATGTTTACTTGACCCTCTTCCAGGGAAACTGATCAAGGAGCTCTTTGTATTATTAGGTCCATCAGTGCTAAATATTATAAACTTATCACTTTCCTCGGGCACTGTTCCCCTAGCATTCAAAAAAGCGGTTATTCATCCTCTTCTTAAAAGACCTAACCTCGATCCTGACCTCATGGTAAACTACCGACCGGTGTCTCACCTTCCCTTTATTTCAAAAATCCTCGAAAAAATTGTTGCGGAGCAGTTAAATGAACACTTAGCGTCTAACAATCTATGTGAAACCTTTCAATCCGGTTTCAGGGCAAATCACTCGACGGAGACAGCCCTCGCAAAAATGACTAATGATCTATTGCTAACGATGGATTCTGATGCGTCATCTATGTTGCTGCTCCTCGATCTTAGCGCTGCTTTCGATACCGTCGATCATAATATTTTATTAGAACGTATCAAAACACGAATTGGTATGTCAGACTTAGCCCTGTCTTGGTTTAACTCTTATCTTACTGATAGGATGCAGTGTGTCTCCCATAACAATGTGACCTCGGACTACGTTAAGGTAACGTGTGGAGTTCCCCAGGGTTCGGTCCTTGGCCCTGCACTCTTCAGCATCTACATGCTGCCGCTAGGTGACATCATACGCAAATACGGTGTTAGCTTTCACTGTTATGCTGATGACACCCAACTCTACATGCCCCTAAAGCTGACCAACACGCCGGATTGTAGTCAGCTGGAGGCGTGTCTTAATGAAATTAAACAATGGATGTCCGCTAACTTTTTGCAACTCAACGCCAAAAAAACGGAAATGCTGATTATCGGTCCTGCTAGACACCGAACTCTATTTAATAATACAACTCTAACATTTGACAACCAAACAATTAAACAAGGCGACACGGTAAAGAATCTGGGTATTATCTTCGACCCAACTCTCTCCTTTGAGGCACACATTAAAAGCGTTACTAAAACAGCCTTCTTTCATCTCCGTAATATCGCTAAAATTCGCTCCATTCTGTCCACTAAAGACGCTGAGATCATTATCCATGCGTTTGTTACGTCTCGCCTCGACTACTGTAACGTATTATTTTCGGGTCTCCCCATGTCTAGCATTAAAAGATTACAGTTGGTACAAAATGCGGCTGCTAGACTTTTGACAAGAACAAGAAAGTTTGATCACATTACGCCTGTACTGGCTCACCTGCACTGGCTTCCTGTGCACTTAAGATGTGACTTTAAGGTTTTACTACTTACGTATAAAATACTACACGGTCTAGCTCCATCCTATCTTGCCGATTGTATTGTACCATATGTCCCGGCAAGAAATCTGCGTTCAAAGGACTCCGGCTTGTTAGTGATTCCCAAAGCCCAAAAAAAGTCTGCGGGCTATAGAGCGTTTTCCGTTCGGGCTCCAGTACTCTGGAATGCCCTCCCGGTAACAGTTCGAGATGCCACCTCAGTAGAAGCATTTAAGTCTCACCTTAAAACTCATTTGTATACTGTAGCCTTTAAATAGACTCCCTTTTTAGACCAGTTGATCTGCTGTTTCTTTTCTTTTTCTTCTATGTCCCACTCTCCCCTGTGGAGGGGGTCCGGTCCGACCCGGTGGCCATGTACTGCTTGCCTGTGTATCGGCTGGGGACATCTCTGCGCTGCTGATCCGCCTCGACATCTCTGCGCTGCTGATCCGCCTCCGCTTGGGATGGTTTCCTGCTGGCTCCGCTGTGAACGGGACTCTCGCTGCTGAGTTGGACCCGCTTTGGACTGGACTCTCGCGACTATGTTGGATCCATTGTGGATTGAACTTTCACAGTATCATGTTAGACCCGCTCGACATCCATTGCTTTCCTCCTCTCTAAGGTTCTCATAATCATTATTGTCACAGACGTCCCACTGGATCATTATTGTCACCGATGTCCCACTGGGTGTGAGTTTTCCTTGCCCTTATGTGGGCCTACCGAGGATGTCGTGGTGGTTTGTGCAGCCCTTTGAGACACTAGTGATTTAGGGCTATATAAGTAAACATTGATTGATTGATTGATTGAATTAAAACATCAATTTGCATACCTTCCTGACACATCTCAGGCCGACATTCAAATTGAGCACGTCTGTTCACGGGGGAATATGTAAACGTCCGAGAGAATTAACCATCCTATTCTTATCAGCAACAGAGCAGTACAGTAATTAGTTAATTGCATTTTATTAACTTGTTTATATCTATTCACGGATGTCAAAAATAACGAGTTAACTCATGTTATTCATCACAAAAATTATCACATTAATTATGTTTGTACGCAGATTAATCGTGTAATTTATTTTGACTCTACATGTTCCTTTATCTTAACCGCGAATGGTTGTCTAAAAGTTCTCACAGGCAAAAATCACTTCAAAATAAACCCTGACGGGACTGTAGATACCATTTTTATCTAGTTTTGAGCAAATAAATGATGTGCATTCAAGTAAAACCCAGTAAAAACTGTTCCTGGAGGACATTCTGACAATAAAATAAAATTTGCGTCCAAACTTTGTGCTCTTTTCAAGTCACTTTAAGTTTGCAAGCGAGTAATGACCTATGATTAATCATGATTAAACCAAATTCAAAAGTGTGATTAATCTAATTCAAAAAATTTGTCATTTGACAGCCCTAGATTTTATAGACTCATATGTTTATTGTATTATTGACTCATATTATTTTACTGTATCATTGATTGAGGACTCTTGACATTTTAGCCATCCAACAGATTTATTGTATATTTATTATTTTATGATATCGGGGGCAAGTTGCCTAAAGTTTGGGCGTATTTGATGTTTGCGCTGTACACCTACGATGCTTCAAACCTGAAGTTTCCAACAGATAAAGAAAAGTACAGTAATCCCTCGTTTATCGCTGTTAATTAGTTCCAGACATGACTTCAATAAATGAATTTGCACCAGAAAGGAATCATTTAATGTAAATGGAATACTTTCATAGCTAGAGTATAAAAAAATGTTTACTACCTTCTAAATAATTTTTTCAACATTATGACAGCCCCCTAGAAATGAACTAACACCCTTTAGTCAGTTTCAAACTCCTTTAATCAAATATACCAATGCTGCCTTAGTCTGAGTCAATCAGTGGCCATGGTACTGAACAGTTTGATCTGATTGGTTTGGTCTCTATGTGATGATCTGAGTGACAGTTGTTGTTTAGTTCTTTTCCCATGTTTAGTGTTTATTCCAAGAGCAGTGTTCTCCACGCCTGCTCTTGATTAGCGATTAGGGGATTCAGCCGCCTCTAATCACTAATCAGGAGGGTATATCCGTTAGTGTTGCCTTCTTTATGGCACTGGTTCAATGTCTGTTATGACTAATGTTCATGGTGGGCCTTTTAGTCTTTTTGTTCATTAAAGCGCTTTATTACCTGCACACCGCTTCCCGGGTCTGCATCCTACGGTCACACCAACTACCGCTGTGCGAGTCCCTAAAAATTTAGTGGCCAATATGACATTTTTGGTTCATTAGCCATGTTTAGGCTCGAAAATGCTTCATTTAGGGAAAAACATTTAGAATATTTAAAGAAAAAAAACATTTACAATCTAGTGAAACCGCAATATTGTTATTGTTATGACGACTGGACTTAAATTGAATCGAAGGCGCTACGAATACATGTGCCGTAAAATTTAATATGAAGCACCCTTTAATGCATTATTGACATTTTACATGTGCTTGCTTAACAGTTCCACTATGGATCTGTTATAGGGAGGCGCGGCCCTGAGTGGCATTTATGTGTTGTTTTATAAGGCTCAAAATATATACCTGCATATTTATCAGGTTCACATTGCTGGCAAACAGTGGCCCCCTTGTTGGAGTAAGTGTCAGCAGGACAAGGGGCACAGCGGGCAGATCCCGGCTTTGCACTGTGGGTTCCAGGTTTACAATGAAAACACTCTGATGTGTAGGCCACCCCTGCAGAACAACCAAGTGGTGTTTATCAACAGGAGAAGTGACAATGTATTAAATAAAAAAATATATTGCGGAAATGATGTACCGGAGATGGCAATGTTTCGTATCAGCACCGGTTTGATGGAGCTGTCCTGCAGAGCGTATGCTGTCGTTCTCCAAAACAGCACGTTGTTGCCTTTGTTCAGTTTGACCTGAACAGGAATGAACAATGACCATCAAAGTATTATTCTGCGTATGTTTATGTGGACTCGAGTGGGTGAAGGTGCGGAGTCAAACCCTGTGTTGGCTCCAGTCCTTTTCAGAGATCTTCATCCAACGCCTTGCAGAGTCTGTTGATTGACACTGGTCGTTTTGGACCTAAAAAGAAAGGAAAAACTTCCCTAAAGAATGTGGAGTATCAAAATCACTATAAAAATACAATAGAGGTAGGCATTTGAAAATTCCTATTTCATGAGAATAATTCCTGAGCTTAACTCCTCATCGCGGACATCATTGTGTTCTTCTTTAGACCACAAAGTAGATTGATTGAATAAACATTGCCTGTGCTGGTTCCAGCTAAGAACTGCCCTCTTTTTAGTTAAATGCACACAATTCGAATAATTCTTAACAATCATCAGTCGATTATTATGAAAAAAACACAACTCTGAACTCAGAACTCTGAAGAAGCTCTATTTGGGAAATTGATCGTGTGCAGTAAAGAGTCGACTTACGAAGAACTCAAAGTAGATGCTGCTTTCAGGGTAAAAGTACTCAAAAGACACAGTTCCTGCTTCCTTCAGGTCCACAGAAAAGGAAAGCGTCGCAGAGCATTCATCTGTGTTGGAGGCTATGTAGTCTCCCATTGGTGTCCAGGTTGAGCTGGAAAAGAACATAGACTTAGAGGGCTACATCTATTGATAAACGAGTAATCTATTGTTTTGTTTCATTCAGTTTTTTTGTTTGATGAATCGAGTAATCGAATAAAACACACTTTTTAGCCTAAGTACCCACGAATGTGTTATTGTTATCAATAATGGTTCGAAATGCCTTAACTATAATTATACAATTATTAGTATGCAAAACACTACAAAAATAGGTTCCGTCTATGAGCTAAACACATTTTTAATGCAGAAGGTAGCCTGAGGGTTGAAATAGTACAAAGTTGTACTTTATATCACGTTGTACCCTTTTGGTAGTACAGAGAGTATACTGATATTGTACTTATGGGAGAAAATTATTTAAAGTGTATCTATTGGTACAAAAATGACCTTGTCTCATACAGGAGCGTGAGGAATCACAATAAGTCCCCCAAAGTCAAAAGCACAACAAGTTGTAAAGTTTGGAGTTCACCAAAATGAAAAGCTTTAACCATCTTGCATCAGAGCTCAGTTCAGTTGAGCATTGAACAGGATGTTCATAATGCAAGCATTTACTTTTTTGTTTTTTTGCAATGCCAACACAAAAGGGTACTAAAAAATGGAAAAGTTTAATGATAACAAGAGAACTGATAGCAACATAGGAACAGGTCAGTACAATATGACAAATACTAGATGCTGCAAACAACATATTGTCAATGATGACAATATGTTAAATTGGAACAGTCAAGTTAATACAATTTTACTGACAATGGGTGATAAATCACTGTAAAAATGTATACCTAATAGTGTTATGAAAAAATTATTGAATCATTAGTTTTGTCACATTTAGTTTATTGTGCCGTTATTTGGTTAGTTAACACACAAATAAACTTCCGCAAACTGCACATTGCTCATATTAAGGCTGCTCGTGTCGTGTTATTTAAATAAATTCCCAGCTGGCTTGGTTAACCGTAAAGAGTAGGATAGATTATTCAATATCATATACTTTATGGCAAACAGTCATTTTTCAGGAATACTCATCAACATTCCACGCGTCAGTCAACAGAAAGTCGCTTTTTAATACCTCGTCTCACTAATTTTATGCAGAAGACGTTGCAGTTTCGTCAGTGGCTTGGAATATTTGACCATGACATTTAATTCTATAACTTTTTGTAAAAGATGAAGAATTGATATATTTACACAAGAGTAATAATTATATTTTTGGTTTCTAACTGGATTGCGTCGAAAATAAATTGTACATTTTGTTTTGTAAACAATGTTGTATTTTTATGGATATTGTGTAATCTATACTAGCATAACATTTGTATGTAATGTGTGTATGTATGTGGATTTGTTTTTATTTTAAATGTGGTGTTATGTTTCATGTATGCATGTGTGTATTCCCTATTGCCTTAATGTTGCACATGTATAAAAGTGTTTTTGAAATTTTAGACCTCAGGAAGGATAGCGGCTGCTAGTGCAGCAGCTGATAGAGATCTTAAACAAACACGCCTTCCTGTTCCCTCTTATCTCCAAAGTGGGTAAGTAATTTGACTTTATCTCAGTTTTTATTTGCTTTGGTTAATTTATCTGTACAGTTGTACTATATTTGCTTTGGTTAATTTATCTGTACAATTGTACTACAGTTAGGAACAGAAACGTTTTAATTATGTTTTTTAAGTCTGAAGTCAAGTCCTTACAGACTGTGCTTGTGACAGATTCCTATCAAAGTGTGTCGTTCTGGTGAGTTTTGAACTCAGATTGCAGTATTCCAAGAACAGAACAGATGCCGTAGAACCATGAGGTCACTTTGCAAGTCTGTGACTACGGATGTGTAAATATTCAAAAGTACTGACTTGGAACAGTCTGTGTGGACGTCCCAGCCATTGGTGTTCATCCCAAGAGTGACAAACCCCGTGGGGAGTTTGTCCCACTCCTCGAAGGCCACACCAGTGCCCAGTGAGTATGTTCCTGCTGCACACTTCTGGCACTGCTGAGTCCGCATATCCAGGAACTCCCCCTCGTTGCAGGAGAACGCTACAAAAGGACATTATTGGCTACATAGTTACAATAAATAAAGCACATGCCTGATGGAAACTCACTGCACTGGGTGCCTTTGGCTGGATCTGGGAGGCCTGTGCATGTTTCAGCCTTGTTGGGAATGGCCACCCTCCACCGAGAGCCAAGGACGTCACACTCTGTGTACTCAAAGTGATAATCTGACTGCAGGGACAAAACAGGTGGAAGTTTCGCAGCGTTAGCCCAAAACAAACATTTCAAATATTCACACAATAATCAAAAGGAATATTTTTTTTTAATCACAGCTCATTTTCTCAAAGGGCAGTACCACAGAAAGACATAAACACTGATATATTTTAGAGTAGTCAGTGTACAGCTTGGAGCGGAGCATAGATTTACTATCCACTGAGTCAACACATAGCCATGAGTGTCTAAATAGCAAGCAACACAAGTAAGGAGCAATATAATTGTGTATTGCCTCCTGTCAAGCATGGTGGTGGTAGCATCATGATCTGGGGATGCATGAGTGCTGCCAGCACTGGGGAACTGCAGTTCATGAAAACTAATTTCAACATGTTCTGTTGTGCAGTGGTCCAACATGATAATGTGTTAAAACACACCTCCGATATAACAAGGATTTACCGCAGGGATATTAGACTACATTTCTCCAGGAAGTTTTAGAGTAGGGGGCTGGAGAACGCTACAAAATGACATTTATTTACTACAGTAGTGGTTGTCGAACTTTTTCCATCACGTATCACCTTCACTATTATTTCTATTTTGTATATTCTGGCCATCCAGCATGCCCTGCGATGAGATGGCGACTTGTCCAGGGTGTACACTGCCTTCCTCCCAAATGCAGCTGAGATAGGCTCCAGCACCCCCAGCGACACCAAAAAGGGACAGCGGTAGAAAGTGGATGGATGGATGGCGATCCATTGTCCTCTACAGTATAGATATTCGATTTTGGTCTATTTATTTTGTCAGATTTACAGGACAGTGCTGCTGTTTTTAAATACATTCTGCAATAGTTTTTGAACTGAACCTGTGGGCCACCAATAGTCAAATAAATTTTGACTATTGGTCAAATTTCATTGAATTGATTAACGTGGACCCCCACTTAAAGAAGTTGAAAAAAACTTGTTTAAGTCCGAAACAATTTAGTGGTCAATTGTACGGAGTATGTACTGTACTTTGCAATCTACTAATGAAAGTTTCAATCAATCAATCAATGATGAAAAAGTGTGGGCCTAAAATGAAACCTTGAGGAACACCACTAGTATAACTAAAGAAGTAAACAAGCTACTGCAAAAAAAATCCATCCATCCATCCATTTTCTGGCACTTGTCCCTTTCGGGGTCTTAGAGTTTCATAAATTACATTATGAAAATTAGAGCTGCGAGCAGCGTTGAGCGGGCCCTTAACCCCAGTACACCACAGGGTTCGGCCGGCACGCACGACGCTTGAAACCACGTTCTTCTCGATTCTCTGGACCACCACCAAAATATTCTGGACCCTCAAGATATAAAACGTTTTGCCATACTTGAGGTGCCTCCAAAATATGGGGACTTTTTGTTAATATTTAGGGCCTCAATAGTGCATCCAAATGTATAGAAGAAAAAACACAGCAATTTGAATAGGGCCCTGGCTGTTATAGCTCAAGCTCCTGTCGCCACACATTCCTCTGGACAGGCCCACGGGCGTTCCCTTCTTGCCTCGGCTGCACTCAAACTGAAATTAACACACCTGATGCTGATGAGGACTCCACTCCCTTCTTAACAACACTGGCAGTGCTCTGCATCGCCTCTGCGGGCCTTGCTTTACTGCTCGGGCCATAATAAAATTATACTTTACTGTGGTGTCCCCCAGGGATCTATTTTAGGCCCCATCCTGTTCGCTCTTCATCTCCTCCCTCTTGGAGATATTTTTAAGAAACATGGAGTGTTCTATCACTTTTATGCAGATGACTGCCAAATTTATATGCCGATTTCAACAGGCCAAAGCCCCCTGAAAACCCTTCTTAACTGTCTATGCGACGTCAAGGCTTGATTAGCCCAGAATTTTTTAATAATGAATGAAGGAAAAACGGAAATTTTAGTTTTTGGTCTGGCCCTCACTGACTCGGGACCATTTCAAAATTATGTGCGTCCCAAAGTCACCAGCCTTGGCGTCACTATAGACAGCGATTTTAAACTAGACAAACAAGTCAATGGTGTTTTAAAATCATGTTTTTATCACCTTTGTCTTTTAGTAAAGGTTAAACCGTTTTTATCTTTTAACCTTTTTGAACAAGTCGTGCATGCTTTTATTTCAAGTCGCCTGGACTACTGCGAAGCACTTTATGCTGGCATTAGCCAAAAAGCTCTCTCCCGGTTGCAGTTAGTCCAGAACGCAGCAACACGACTTTTAACAGGGGCCAGGAAACGCCAGCATATAACCCCAATTCTTCAGAGTTTGCACTGGCTCCCATATTCATTTTAGAATTGATTTTAAAACATTGCTGTTTGTTTTTAAATCTTTACATGGACTGGCACCTCAATACATCTCGGACCTCATCCAAATTTACATTACTGCGCGCGCTCTAAGGTCCGAGAGCCAGTTCCAGCTCGTGGTGCCCAAGACCAGACTTAAGACCAGGGGAGACAGGGCCTTCTCTGTGGTCGGCCCTAAGCTCTGGAACACTCTGCTCCTCCATGTTCAAACTGCTTCCACAGTGGAGTGTTTTAAGTCTCGTCTTTAGACCTACTTTTTTTCTTTGACTTTTAACACTACGTGAGTTGTGTGGTCCTCTGTCCTCTGTTGTCCTCTGTGTTTTTTATACACTTTGATTTCTATTTTACTGTTTTAATTGATTTTACCCTTTAAATTAGTTTTTAATCATATTTGTTTTTATATTGTTTTTTTATATTGGTTTTAGATTTATTTATTTTTTGTTTTTATTCAGTCATTGGTGGAGCATAATATTGTTTTTTTTTTAATATTGTTTTTAACATGGCTGTGCAGCACTTTGGAAATGTTATTGTTGTTTAAATGTGCTATATGAAAAAAGTGGATTGGATTGGATTGGATTGGATAAATAAAATTAAATGACATAAAGGTACTTCAGGCTGTCTTCATCATTTGTAGCAATTTGGATCCAAATTAACGTTTCCTGTTTTGTGGCGAACCATCAGATCAAAGTTTGGCACCATGCATAAAGCCAGCATCCTGTCATTTTTCCAAACTTTTTGTAATTTATCGTCACCCATCAGTGTAGTATCAGTGTCTTAACACATAAAGGGCAGAAATGACAGACTGGAGATGGCGTGGGGCAGTTTTTGCCGCCAGCTCCACCCCATTAGAGAGTGGGTAGGAGTAGGTACTGGGCACTACAGGATGTCATCATCATCATTTCTACCAACTAAGATCAATGTCTGAATTTGTAGACCACAGTTAATATTGTTTCGCGTTTTGTGGCAAATTTTCGGATCAATGTTTGGCGCCATGCCACGGCCACATCTTATGATGTAGGCAAAAAATGTTTGCAATTTATCATCACCTCTACGTGTAGAATCTGTCATTTTCGCCGCGACTCATTTGGACAAAATCTCCAGAAGGAATTCATTAAAGTACAACCCCTTTTTTTTGCCAAACAAAAATGGAAAACGAAAACCAATTTGGCCAACTTCATGTCCCTTTTGAGGTATGGGTTCCTGAGACTTTTATGTGTGTCCTCCCATGATCATACTTGCCAACCCTCCCGAATTTTCTGGGAGACTCACGAATTTCAGTGCATCTCCCAAAAACCATTCTCTCGAATTTCACATGATTTTCAGCCGGACAACAATGGCTAAGCATGCTACACACACACACACACACACACACACACACACACACACACACACACACACACGCACACACACACACACACACACACACACACACACACACACACACACACACACACACCGGGCAGAACGACACAAGACGCTAATCGATAAAGCTTCAATGTAAAGTAGGGGTGATCGATGTGAATTATATTTATATAGCGCTTTTTCCTCAAGTGAATCAAAGCGCTTTACATAGTGAAACCCAATATCTAAGTTACAGTTAAACCAGTGTGGGTGGCACTGGGAGCAGGTGGGTGAAGTGTCTTGCCCAAGTACACAACGGCATTGACTAGGAAGGCGGAAGCGGGGATCGAACCTGCAACCCTCAAGTTGCTGGCACGGCCACTCTACCAACCGAGCAATACCGATCCAGATGTTGATACTATTGATAGCTAGTATATCAGTATAAAATACTAAAGTAATTCAATCGATATTTTTCATTTTCTTGTTGTTATTATTACAAAATCTTTTGGGGTGTTTTTTTTTATTGTTTACAAACTCAGTGTCACACCTGAGTGAAGTCTTCTCTGGTTTCATGTTGTCTTGTCATTTCCTGTTTTATTTTGAAAGGTTAACTCTCCCTCTCGTTTCAGGTCACTTGCCTTTCCTCCCGTGTCACTGGTCTGATGTCTCTCCTGATTGCCTGATTGTGCCCACCTGTGTCACCCTCTCTCATGTGTATAAATGTCTCTTCCTCCTCTTGTCTTGTGCCAGAGTATATCGTCTCGCTATGTGCCTCCACTCCAGCCTTGTCCACAGCCGTGTACCAAGTTTGATAAGTATTGTCTCGCGTTATTTATTGATTTCTTTGTTTCGTCTGAGAGAGTGATTTTCTGTTGCTAAAGTTTTTCGTGCTAGTCTTTTGAATCTATTTCATAGTGCCTTGTCTTCCTTTTTCCTCCTTCTGGAGTGCCTTTAGTTTGCTGGCTTCTCGACTCCTTCGCATGATTGATTTTCCTTTTTGTAGATAATCGTAGATTGTTGGTTTTTGCTGTTAGATTTGTATGGAATTTATTTCTATTTCCTTTATCCTCCTTATTGAGTGATTTTCTGTTTTTTGCCTTATGCCCTTTGCTACATTTCCTTTGTTCATCAAATATATCTCAGATTTTGTAGCCACTTTGTTTTGATCACTCTGTTTTAGAGATAGCAAAGTAAACTAAATAAAGTCTGAATCAATTGTCATGCTTCTGCACCTGAGTCCTCATTTTCGCCCAGCCCTAACACTCGGGGAATAAATCTCTGGGAACAGGAAGGCTTTGAGGGTAAAACCCCAAAAGATTTAAAATGGGAGCCAGTGATAGTTTTTGTTTAGTCATTGTCACTTTATTAAACATTTGTACAAACCCTGTTTCCATATGAGTTGGGAAATTGTGCTAGATGTAAATATAAACAGAATACAGTGATTTGCAAATCATTTTCAACCAATATTCAGTTGAATATGCTACAAAGACAACATATTTGATGTTCAAACTGATAAACTTTTTTTTTTTGCAAATCATTAACTTTAGAATTTGATGCAAGCAATACGTGACAAAGAAGTTGGGAAAGGTGGCAATAAATACTAATAAAGTTGAGGAATGCTCATCAAACACTCATTTGGAACATCCCACAGGTGTGTAAGGCTAATTGGGAACAGGTGGGTGCCATGATGGGCTCAGGAACACTTCAGAAAACCACTGTCACTATAGTTTGTCGCTAAATCTGTAAGTACAAATTAAAGCTATAGGCGCCAGCGCCCCCCGCGACCCCAAAAGGGAATAAGCGGTAGAAAATGGATGGATGGATGGAAGTTAAAGCTCTACTATGCAAAGCGAAAGCCATTTATCAACAACATCCTGAAACGCCGCCAGCTTCTCTGGGACCGAGATCATCTAAGATGGACTGACGCAAAGTGGAAAAGTGTTCTGTGGTCTGACGAGTCCACATTTCAAATTGTTTTTGGAAATATTCGACATTGTGTCATCCAGACCAAAGGGGAAGCGAACCATCCAGACTGTTATCTACGCAAAGTTCAAAAGCCAGCATCTGTGATGGTATGGGGGTGCATTAGTGCCCAAGGCATGGGTAACTTACACATCTGTGAAGGCACCATTAATGCTGAAAGGTACGTACAGGTTTTGGAACAACATATGCTACCATCTAAGCGCCGTCTTTTTCATGGATGCCCCTGCTTATTTCAGCAAGAAAATGCCAAGCCACAATCAGCACGTGTTACAACAGCGTGGCCTCGCAAAAAAAGAGTGCGGGTACTTTCCTGGCCCGCCTGCAGTCCAGACCTGTCTCCTATCGAAAATGTGTGGTGCATTATGAAGCGCAAAATATGACAGCGGATACCCCGGACTGTTGAACGACTGAAGCTCGCCATAAAATAAGAATGGGAAAGAATTCCACTTTAAAGTTTCAACAATTAGTTTCCTCAGTTCCCAAACGTTTATTAAATTGTGAGTTAATTATTATTTGCAAAAAAAAATAAAGTTTATGAGTTGTAACATAAAATATCTTGTCTTTGTGGTGCATTCAATTGAATATGGGTTGAAAATGATTTGCAAATCATTGTATTCCGTTTATATTTACAGCCAACACAATTTCCCAACTCATATGGAAACGGGGTTTGTATGTATTGTAGCATTCAATATGATATATTTAATATATCATTTGATTTACAACAATAATCCATCCCTTTTCTACCACTTGTCCCTCTCGTGGGGTTCCGGGGGGCTGGAGCCTATCCCAGTTGCACTTGTGCTGAAGACAGCGTACACCCTGGACAAGTCTCTACTTCATCGCAGGGCCAACACAGATAAGTTTTAGTGTTGCCAATCAGCCTGCAGGCAAATTCTAAATTGATTCAGATAATATTTATAAAAATCTTTAATCGTGTTAACTTTAGTTATTCACTATAAAACATTTTCAGTTCTATAATCTATTGTCAAGATCAGACCGGATCGGACCTGAGGCTAAAAATGTGGATCGGGACATACTGTTTTTGTTTGATCTCACATCACATGGACAAAGACAAGACCTTTTGGAGGAAAGTTCTGTGGTCAGATGAAACAAAAATTGAGCTGTTCGGCCACAAAACCCAGCAATATGTTCGGAGGAGAAAAGGTGAGACCTTTAATCCCAGGAACACCATGCCTCCCGTCAAGCATGGTGGTGGTAGTATTATGCTCTGGGCCTGTTTTGCTGCCAATGGTATTGGTGCATTACAGAGAGTAAATGGGACAATGAAAAAGGAGGATTACCTCCAAATTCTTAAGGACAACCTAAAATCATTTCAGGTTGGGTCTTGGGCGCAGTTGGGTGTTCCAACAGGACAATGACCCCAAACACACGTCAAAAGTGGTAAAGGAATGGCTAAATCAGGCTAGAATTGAGATTTTAGAATGGCCTTCCCAAAGTCCATCCATTTCATCCATCCATTTTCTACCGCTTATTCCCTTTGGGGTTGCAGGGGGCCCTGGTGCCTATCTCAGCTACAATCGGGCGGAAGGCGGTGTACACCCTGGAGAAGTCGCCACCTCATCGCAGGGCCAACACAGATAGACAGACAACATTCACACTCATCCCAAAGTCCTGATTTAAATGTGTGGACAATGCTGAAGAAACAAGTTAATGTCAGGAAACCAACAAATTTAGCTGAATTGCACCAATTTTGTCGAGAGGAGTGGTCAAAAACTCAACCAGAAGCTTGCCAGAAGCTTGTGGATGGCTACCAAAAGCGCCTTATTGCAGTGAAACTTGCCAAGGGACATGAAACCAAATATTATCATTGCTGTATGTGGGGCGGTATAGCTCAGTTGGTAGAGTCGCCGTGCCAGCAACTTGAGGGTTCCAGGTTCGATCCCCGCTTTTGCCATCCTAGTCACTGCTGTTGTGTCCTTGGGCAACACATTTACCCATCTGCTCCCAATGCCACCCACACTGGTTTTAAAAAAATAAAAAATCTAACTTAGATATTGGGTTTCACAATGTAAAGCGCTTTGAGTCACTAGAGAAAAGCGCTATGTAAATATAATTCACTTCACTTGTTGGGTGAAAAGTATGTATACTTTTCACCCAACAGATTTGGTCACATTTTCAGTAGACCCATAGTGCATTCATAAAAGAACCAAACTTCATGAATGTTTTTGTGACCAACAAGTATGTGCTCCAATCACTCTTTCACAAAAAAATAAGAGTTGTAGAAATTATTGGAAACTCAAGACAGCCATGATATTATGTTCTTTACAAGTGTATGTAAAATTTTGACCACGACTGTACCTTGTTTCTGACTATCTCCTGGAGAACTCAACCGCCTTAAAACATGATATTTCAATATTGAATTTCACTACTGTAATGCCTACTGTACAGCAATACAGCTGCTAGTAGAAGTAGTTACATGTAGTCTTGTGGGTAAAACACGTTTACTGACTTTGTGTTGACTAACTTGACTCATTTTAAGTGGATAGTAAATATATACTGCGGTACAAGCCGTACACTGATTACTCTAAACAAAGTACATCGAAGTTTCATGTATTGCCTCTTGAGAAGGTCATGCTTGCGGAAATGTTAGATGAGCGTGTTTGCGCTTTTGGAAGACGCTATACAAGAAAGGAGTAAGAAACCAGTTTAGTACACCAGAAGCTTTTACATGTGTGGCTTTATGTGGCTAAATGAGGACAGCCTCCTTTCCAAATAAGAGCTGAGGCTAATATTTGCCCAGGAGCCCGTTTCAAATGTTGTTTTAATCTTCCTTGTGACGGGTGTGATGCAACTTTGCTTCTTCCTTCGGCCAGGAAGGAAAGGAAGACTGTCCAAGCACTTTGTAAAGATGTCATTTCAGTGCTGTAGGAGGATTTACTGCTTTGTCTCTATTTGAGTGTTGTTGGGCTGCGCTGAAAAACAGCACACCGCCTTCAAAGTGTCACTTTGGAGGGAAACATAATGTTATTTTATTGATCCCCCAAAAATGGCAGGGCCTGTGTTATCTTATAATAGGTCTCAGCAGGTTCTCGTGTTCCGAGGAAGGCCCCGCAGATCCTAAACCCACTCACTCTCTTGGGATTAATAGTTAACCAAACCCAGCATCAGTATAGTAGGAGGCGTGAGTTTGTTTTTTTCCATTAGGCTACACTAAGCTGTGGGTTAGGGTATCGGGTGATGGTTTGGATTTTAAAATGCATCAACCCTTTTAACAATCATGAGGAAACCACAGCAACAGGACATCATGATGACCTTTGGGACTCCTGGTCAAGTGATGCTCAAGGCTACAACAAGAAAAAACTCAAATAATATTAAAAAGCTGATAACGAATATTCTCAACCTACATCTATAAACTCAACCTAAATGTATAAACTCACCAACATTTACAGTGGGGCAAAAAAGTATTTAGTCAGTCACCGATTGTGCAAGTTCTCCCACTTAAAATGATGACAGAGGTCTGTAATTTTCATCATAGGTACACTTCAACTGTAAGAGACAGAATGTGAAAAAAAATCCAGGAATTCACATTGTAGGAATTTCAAAGAATTTATTTGTAAATTATGGTGGAAAATAATTATTTGGTCAACTATTCAAGCTCTCACTGATGGAAGGTGGTTTTGGCTCAAAATCTCACGATACATGGCCCCATTTATTCTTTCCTTAACACGGATCAATTGTCCTGTCCCCTTAGCAGAAAAACAGCCCCAAAGCATGATGTTTCCACCCCCATGCTTCACAGTAGGTATGGTGTTCTTGGGATGCAGCTCAGTATTCTTCTTCCTCCAAACACAACGAGTTTAGTTTATACCAAAATGGATACATGGATGATACAGCAGAGGATTGGGAAAATGTCTTGTGGTCAGATGACACCAAAATAGAACTTTTTGGTATAAACTCAACTCGTCATGTGAATTCCTGGATTTTTTTTTCACATTCTGTCTCCCACAGTTGAAGTGTACCTATGATGAAAATTACAGACCTCTGTCATCTTTTTAAGTGGGATAACTTGCACAATCGGTGGCTGACTAAATAATTTTGCCCCACTGTACCATGAATTTATTAATGTGGACCCCGACTCAAACAAAAAAAAATGGTAAAATGGGCTATACTTGTATAATGCTTTTCTACCTTCAAGGTAGGGCTGGGCGATTTATCGATATATGTGATAAATTGTGGGTTTGTCTCTGCGCGATATAGAAAATGACTATATCGTGATATTCAAGTGTACGCCCTCATGCAGTTGCTTTTAGCTGCAGGCTTTACACTACAGGCTCTTCCCACTACTTCTTGCGTCTTCTTCTCACAGACAACAAGCGCACCTTCTTAAACACGTCACATACTGTCACGTCATACGTCACATACGTATACGCCCTCAAGGAGCAGAGAGGTAGCAGCATGGGTAACGTTAGCTGTGATGCTAGCGAAGCCATGCGAGTGGTAATACGAGAGAAAGAAAGTGCGAATCTGGTAACAAATGAAGGAAGAATTAATTCCCAAGAAAAACAGCAGGGGGTCCATCGTCTGGCGGTTGTTCGGCTTCAAGCGGGAATATGTCGGATAGACAACTTTAATTTGTCAAGTGTGGGGCACAAGCGTTGCTACCAAAAGTAGCATTACTGCTAATATGTAGCATCATTTTGAAAAGTCACCTGCTAGAGAATGAAGAGTGCTTACTCCGCATGTCAACATCTCCATTCGGTGCCACACGCCCACACCATCAACATGCCGAGGCAAACATTTCCATCTCAATAACGTATGAAAAAAAACAGTTAACAACAAAAGGAGATAATGTCCGCAGTAAACTACCACATTGCAAAGGACATACACTATTTGATTTCCTATTATGCAGCTCATTTTTATTTGACACTTATTGAAATATCTTGTGTGACATCATGCACAAAAGTGAACTTTATTTGTTTTAAACTATTGTAGTGGCGTTCTGTACAAAAAGCGCACTTTAATTTAGTGTTGTTTTGATACGTCATCTTAGTGACATCATGCAAAAAAGTGCACCAATTGCTTGTTTTAAAATGTCTCTGACAATCTTGCAATTTCAGTTTTGGAAATGACATAAATGTTTGTGCCACTGCGTAATAACTGTTTAATAAATACAGTTTTGGTCAATTGACTTAGTTGTGATTTCCTTCTTTGCGTGAAAGTTTAAAATGAGCATATAATAATGCAGTGTGAAGAAGAACGTTTTAATGTAGACACATAGAATCATCATACGGCTGTGATTATATGTATCAAGTGTTAATTCAAGGCTAAGGCAAAATATCGAGATGTATATTGTGTATCGCGATATGGCCTAAAAATATCGAGATATTAAAAAAAGGCCATATCGCCCAGCCCTACTTCTAGATACTCAAAGCGCTTTGACACTATTTCCACATTCACCCACTCACACACTGATGGCGGGAGCTGCAATGCAATGTCCCAACCACGACCCATCAGGAGCAAGGGTGAAATGTCTTGCTCAAGAACACAACGGACGTGACAATGTTGGTAGAATGTGGGGATTGAACTGAGAACTCTCAGGTTGCTGGCACGGCCACTCTCCCAACTGTGCCACACCGTCCCCAAACAATTTGAAAAACGTGTTCGGGAGTTACCATTTAGTGGTCATTTGTAAAGAATATATACTGTACTGTGCAGTCTACTAATAAAAGTCTCAATCAATCAATCAATCATGTAAGATTGGTTGGGTATATTCCCTTTATATTGGTACACACCTAACATGTCCGAGCTAATATTAAATTACTGTACAGTAGCACCTTAACTTATTTTAAGATATATTTTAAATGGTTGTGTGACGGAGCTCTTAACGCAAAACACTTGTATCTCAAATCAGAGTCCCCATCAAAATGGTTTAATCAGATTAGCTGGTGCCTGGCCGGCAGAACAGTACAATTTTAACATGTAACAAGCCTTTTAAAAAGAAAAACTATTTTTTAAATGATAAATATTGTATAAAACAACTACGATGAGGTGGCGACTTGTCCAGGGTGTACACCGCCTTCCGCCCGATTGTAGCTGAGATAGGCACTAGCACCCCCCGCCACTCCAAAGGGAATAAGCGGTAGAAATGGATGGATAAACAATACAATGTACTACTAACAACTACAGTGATTTTATGAATAATGTGATGATAATGTACACTGTGGACCTTTACGGTATCTCCTTCCAGAGGCTTCCCTTTCCAACAAACCATCAGCAACTTTTGTGTATTTTCATCGATAAATGTCCGCCATTTAGATATTATTTCAAACATCCTTGGATGGCGTCATCAACTCATTCTGCTTCAGTACGGTTCAGACTTGCAGTGAAACACTCGAATTGCTTCACCAAGTTGGTGACGCGCTGTCAAGTTTTGGATGATTTATTTCTTTAATTCAATGAATATTATCTGCCTCTCCTTATCAGTATTGACCTTCACGCTCACTTTATTACTTCCAATGCTTGGGAAAAACAAAGTTATGTCCATCTCTAGCTATAATTAAGTTATAAGGTTCACTGTGGCTTGCAATTAAAATTTTTGCTTGCAGCTTGAAGCATAATAATTAGCAGAGAGACAGCTCTTATCTCAAAACACTTGAAAGCTGAGGTACTAATTGATTTAAATGATTGTGATAAGAGTGAGAAGATGCTTTAATAAAACAATTGTTCAATAACCAGGCTGAGAGACATGATTAGAATGGCGGCGGGGAAGCATATGTTCATTTCCCACACACCATATGTGAAAGTAGCCAGAGGGTTTCAACAGTCCTGCTAAAACAAATAATGCAGAATGAACTTATTGTAGTATTTTTCATACATATGCGAAATTGTCACTGCATTGTCTCATAACTTTCACAATATTTTAGATATGTTATGATGCCACATTTCATTCCAACTTTTCTCTCTCTGGGCTTTATTGTGACGCACGCGCGCACACAAAAAAGCAAATAATAGAAAAAGAGGATGGATCGTCTCACCTCTTTGCACATTGGCAAATCCGCTGTCGTGTGTGCAAGAAGCAGCCATAGTAGAAGGAGTCGCATGTGTGCCGGGACGCCTCGCTGCATGGCCGCCTCCTGTCAGGGCTCAAGTGATGGAGAAGGAGGAGAAGGCGGTAGACCTGCGCCCTAAGGTGCTGGAGGTGCGGCCTCCCCTCTCTGCAAACATACTGCTGGGCTTTGGATGAGTCACTGTTGAATAAGCCACACTACATTTAGTTCAAGCCATTGTACGTGCGATAAAAGCCACTAAAAATAAACAGATGAAATCAACCCTTCACTTTTATTGCGAAACACCTTAGCGGAAGTTTCATGTCACCACGGTCACCAGCTGGTAAACACAATTAACTTAACGGCTCCAGTGACAACGAGTCGCTGCCTTTTAAATATGTCGAACCGTGATCCATTCCCCTTTCCGAAACTAGAGAACGACTTCACTCTGGGCGGTTATAGACCACAACAGGTTAGTCGAGCTGTCGTCATATTAACAAAATAAAAGTAAATAATGAAAATTCCTGTCAAGGCTTTTTTTGCCACCCACTTAGTCTCAAGTATGAACACACTTGCATGTGCTATTTTTGTGATTAAGCCTGTCCAAAGATAATTATCTTATAACGGTATGGTCATGCTGGATATTGTATTTTATTTTGGTTAAGTGAAAACTATTTTATTATGCAAATGAGGGGGATTCAGGGTTTTCTGTTCCAAAAATGGTCAGTCAAACTGTTACCATGGTAATTACGCTGTCAACCTTACCTGCTCACTGGCAGCTTTTCTTGAACAAAACCCGGGTTTTTCATGTCTCCTCCGCCCTGATTAAAGAAAAGCAAGCTGTCAGACATGATGACTTTGGATGACTTAGCAACTTGTAGATGTGAAAGCAAAGTTATTGCCTGAAAAATAAATTAAAACTTGCAATTATTGTTGACAAAATGTGGTATATCCTGTTTGCATAAAACGTACACTTTTTTTTAACCTTTAATCGGTCTTGGTCATGATTTAAAAATCTTCACATATTTTATTAAAAAGCAATTTTTTTGGTATTTCATCATTATAAATATGTTCGCTATATCAATTACAATAATCATTATAGCCTGCCAAAAAAGAGCTAAAATTTTACATTATTTTTTATTTCAAGAAGTATATCTTAGATTTTAGTTAGTTTAATAAAGTCAAATAGGGCAATAGGAGAAATAAACAACACAATCTTTTGTTAAAAGTAAATTTGTATACCAGATATGGGCATCAATATCAACAACATGATCTGCCTAAGTGGCTGGACAGGACAAATAAAGAAATAAAAAAAGATAGTACATTTTTCTGGTGCAACTGAAGCACCTGGATAGAAAAAAATACATTACAAAAAATAATTAGCCCTGAATTTTTTAACCGTATTACTTTTATTTATATATTATATACAGTGGGGCAAAAAAGTATTTAGTAAGCCACCGATTGTGCAAGTTCTCCCACTTCAAATGATGACAGAGGTCTGTAATTTTCATCATAGGTACACTTCAACTGTGAGAGACGGAATGTGAAAAAAATAAAATCCAGGAATTCACATTGTAGGAATTTGAAATAATTTATTTGTGAATTATGGTGGAAAATAAGTATTTGGTCACTTCAAACAAGGAAGATCTCTGGCTCTCACAGACCTGTAACTTCTACTTTAAGCTCTTCTGTCCTCCACTCGTTACCTGTATTAATGGAACCTGTTTGAACTCGTTATCTGTATAAAAGACACCTAGTCTGTCCACAGCCTCAAACAGTTAGACTCCAAACTCCACTATGGCCAAGACCAAATAGCTGTCGAAGGACACCAAGAAAATAATTGTAGACCTGCACCAGACTGGGAAGAGTGAATCTACAATAGGCAAGCAGCTTGGTGTGAAAAAAATCAACTGTGGGAGCAATTATCAGAAAATGGAAGACATACACTCCCACGGCGTGGTGCAGTGGAAGAGTGGCCGTGCGCAACCTGAGGGTCCCTGGTTCAATCCTCACCTAGTACCTACCTCGTCACGTCCGTTGTGTCCTGAGCAAGACACTTCACCCTTGCTCCTGATGGGTGCTGTTTAGCACCTTGCATGGCAGCTCCTTCCATCAGTGTGTGAGTGGGTAAATGTGGAAGTAGTGTCAAAGCGCTTTGAGTACCTTGAAGGTAGAAAAGCGCTATACAAGTACAACCCATTTATACATACAAGACCACTGATAATTTCCCTCGATCTGGGGCTCCACGCAAGATCTCATCCCGTGGGGTCAGAATGATCGTGAGAACGGTGAGTAAAAATCCCAGAACCACACGGGGGGACCTGGTGAATGACCTGCAGAGAGCTGGGACCAAAGTAACAAAAGTTACCATCAGTAACAAACTACGCTGACAGGGAATCAAATCCTGCAGTGCCAGACGTGTCCCCTTGCTTAAGGTAGTGCATGTCCAGGCCCGTCTGAAGTTTGCCAGAGAGCACATGGATGATACAGCAGAGGATTGGGAGAATGTCATGTGGTCAGATGAAACCAAAATAGAACTTTTTGGTATAAACTCAACTCGTCGTGTTTGGAGGAAGAAGAATACTGAGTTGCATCACAAGAACACCAGACCTACTGTGAAGCATGGAGATGGAAATATCATGCTTTAGGGCTGTTTTTCTGCTAAGGGGACAGGACGACTGATCCGTGTTAAGGAAAGAATGAATGTGACCATGTATCGTGAGATTTTGAGCCAAAAAGTCCTTCCATCAGTGAGAGCTTTGAAGATGAAACATGGCTGGGTCTTCCAGCATTACAATGATCCCAAACACACCGCCCGGGAAACGAAGGAGTGGCTCTGTAAGAAGCATTTTAAAGTCCTGGAGTGGCCTACCCAGTCTCCAGATCTCAACCCCATAGAAAATCTGTGGAGGGAGTTGAAAGTCCGTGTTGCTCGGCGACAGCCCCAAAACATCACTGCTCTCGAGAATATCTGCATAGAGGAATGGGCCAAAATACCAGATACTGTGTGTGCAAACCTGGTAAAGACCTATAGTAATCGTTTGACCTCTGTTATTGCTAACAAAGGTTATATTACAAAGTATTGAGTTGAATTTTTGTGATTGACCAAATACTTATTTTCCACCATAATTTACAAATAAATTATTTAAAATTTCTACAATGTGAATTCCTGGATATTTTTTTTTCCACATTCTGTCTCTCACAGTTGAAGAGTACCTATGATGAAAATTACAGACCTCTGTCATCATAAGTGGGAGAGCTTGCACAATATATATATATATATATATCCCTCCAATGGGCTCACCACCCATAGGAGGGGCAATAGAGGTCGGGCGCATTGTGAGCTGGGCGGCAGCCTAAGGCAGGGCACTTGGCGGTCCGATCCTCTGCTACATAAGATAGCTTTTGGGACGTGGAACGTCACCTCACTGGGGGGGAAGGAGCCTGAGCTAGTGCGCGAGGTAGAGGAGTTCCGCCTGGATATAGTCGGACTCACCTCGACGCACAGCAAGGGCTCTGGAACTAGTTCTCTCGAGAGGGACTGGACTCTCTTCCACTCTGGCGATGCCGGCAGTGAGAGGCGACGGGCTAGGGTGGCAATTTTCGTTGCCCCCCGGCTCAAAGCCTGCACGTTGGAGTTCAACCCAGTGGACGAGAGGGTAGCTTCTCTCCGCCTTTGGGTGGAGGGACAGGTCCTGTCTGTTGTTTGTGCTTACGCACCAAACAACAGTTCAGAGTACCCACCCTTTTTGGGTACACTCGAGGGGGTACTGCAAAGTGCTCCCCCGGGTGATTCCCTTGTCCTACTGGGGGACTTCAACGCTCATGTTGGTAACGACAGTGAAACCTGGAGAGGCGTGATTGGGAAGAATGGCCGCCCGGATATAAACCCGAGTGGTGTTTTGTTATTGGACTTTTGTGCTCGTCACAGATTGTCCATAACAAACACCATGTTTAAACATAAGGGTGTCCATATGTGCACTCTGCACCAGGACACCAGTTCCATGATCGACTTTGTAGTTGTGTCAGCGGATTTGCGGCCTCATGTTTTGGACACTCGGGTGAAGAGAGGGGCGGCGCTTTCTACCGATCACCACCTGGTGGTGAGTTGGCTGCGAAGGTGGGTAAGGATGCCGGACAGACCTGGCAGGCCCGAGCGCATTGTGAGGGTCTGCTGGGAATGTCTGGCAGACTCTCCTGTCAGAGAGAGTTTCAATTCCCACCTCCGGAAGAACTTTGAACATGTCACGAGGGAAGTGCGGGACATTGAGTCCGAGTGGACCATGTTCCGCACCTCTACTGTCGAGGTGGCTGATTGGAGCTGTGGCCGCAAGGTTGTTGGTGCCTGCTTTGGCGGTAATCCCAGAACCCGTTGGTGGACACCAGCAGTGAGGGATGCAGTCAAACTGAAGAAGGAGTCCTATCGGGTTCTTTTGGCTCATAGGACTCCGGAGGCAGTGGACGGGTACCGACGGGCCAAGCGGAGTGCAGCTTTAGCGGTCGCGGAGGAAAAAACTCGGAAATGGGAAAAGTTCGGGGAAGCCATGGAAAACGACTTCGAAGCGATTCTGGACCACCATACGCCGCCTCAGGAAGGGGAAGCAGTGCACTGTCCACACCGTGTATGGTGCGGATGGTGTTCTGCTGACTTTGACTGCGGACGTTGTGGATAGGTGGAGGGAATACTTCGAAGACCTCCTCAATCCCACCAACACGCCTTCCTATGAGGAAGCGGTGCCTGGGGAATCCGTGGTGAGCTCTCCTATTTCTGGGGCTGAGGTTGCTGAGGTAGTTAAAAAACTCCTCGGCGGCAAGGCCCTGGGGGTAGATGAGATCCGTCCGGTGTTCCTTAAGGTTCTGGATGCAGTGGGGCTGTCTTGGTTGACAAGACTCTGCAGCATCGCGTGGACATCGGGGCCGGTACCTCTGGATTGGCAGACCGGGGTGGTGGTCCCTCTCTTTAAGAAGGGGGACCGGAGAGTATGTTCCAACTATCGTGGGATCACACTCCTCAGCCTTCCCGGTAAGGTTTATTCAGGTGTACTGGAGAGGAGGATACGCCGGATAGTCGATCCTCGGATTCAGGAGGAACAGTGTGGTTTCCGTCCTGGTCGTGGAACTGTGGACCAGCTCTATACTCTCGGCAGGGTTCTCCAGGGTGCATGGGAGTTTGCCCAACCAGTCTACATGTGCTTTGTGGACTTGGAGAAAGCATTCGGCCGTGTCCCTCAGGAAGTCCTGTGGGGAGTGCTCAGAGAGTATGGGGTATCTTATTGTGGCAGTCCGCTCCCTGTATGATCAGTGTCAGAGCGTGGTCCGCATTGCCGGCAGTAAGTCGGACAAATTTCCAGTGAGGGTTGGACTCTGCCAAGGCTGTCCTTTGTCACAGATTCTGTTCATAACTTTTATGGACAGAATTTCTAGGCGCAGTCAAGGCGTTGAGGGGTTCCGGTTTGGTGGCCGCGGGATTAGGTCTCTGCTTTTTGCAGATGTGGTCCTGATGGCTTTATCTGGCCGGGATCTTCAGGTCTCACTGGATCGGTTCGCAGCTGAGTGTGAAGTGACCGGAATGAGAATCAGCATCTCCAAGTCCGAGTCCATGGTTCTCGCCCGGAAAAGGGTGGAGTGCCATCTCCGGGTTGGGGAGGAGACCCTGCCCAAGTGGAGGAGTTCAAGTACTTAGGAGACTTGTTCACGAGTGGGGGAAGAGTGGATCGTGAGATCGACAGGCGGATCGGTGCTGCGTCTTCAGTAATAAGGACCTTGTCCCAATCTGTTGTGGTGAAGAAGGAGCTGAGCCGGAAGGCAAAGCTCTCAATTTACCGGTCAATCTACGTTCCCATCCTCACCTATGGTCATGAGCTTTGGGTTATGACCGAAAGGATAAGATCACGGGTACAAGCGGCCGAGATGAGTTTCCTCCGCCCAGTGGCGGGGCTCTCCCTTAGAGATAGGGTGAGAAGCTCTACCATCCGGGAGGAGCTCAGAGTAAAGCCACGGCTCCTTCACATCGAGAGGACCCAGGTGAGGTGGACTGGGCATCTGGTCAGGATGTCACCCGAACGCTTCCCTATGGACGTCCAACCGGTAGGAGGCCACGGGGAAGACCCAGGACACGTTGGCCTGGGAACGCCTCGGGGTCCCCCGGGAAGAGCTCGATGAAGTGGCTGGGGAGAGCGAAGTCTGGGCTTCCCTGCTTAGGTTGATGCCCCCGCGACCTGACCTCGGATAAGCGGAAAGTGATGGATGGATGTATATACATATATATATATATATATATATATATATATATATATATATATATATATATATATATATATATATATATATACATACATATACTTATGCTGCCCATAAACACTTTTAGTTCCAGTTGGGTAAATAAAGACAAACTTTTCTGTCCCCAGTTGCTATGGTGTATTGTAGAATCAGCGCTCCATTGATGATGGCTTTTTGTTGTGACTCAACATACGTATGATTGATTGGAATTAATTCAAATCAGCTGTTATAGAACTTAAAAAAATCTCCTATCCTAAGTTAACCTTCAGGTAGCGAATAAAGTTACCCAAAATATCATGAGCATTCTAATCTTTGAAAAGGCATGTAAGACATGTTATGAACCTTGATTAAGATTTGAGACAAACATGTGCAGCAATGTCATTAACAGTAAAAGTTTAATATTATTATTCACATAATATATTACAATTGGGCCGTACTCAAAAAGAAAAAAAAGTCAGAAATATAAAATGTGTATATGGAACGGTTTGATTACCATCGCATTTGTTTTCCGTTTTTCCCTTTCAAGAGACAAACATACGACAAGCCTACTCACATAGCCCAACTGGAAGAACCCTGGGGGCGCCTCCATGATGCAGCAACGTTGACGAGCACCCGGCGAAGTGCAATGCATAATGAAGAGCATGGGGTGAGCTGCATGGAGCTACATTTTGAACTGGCTCATGTCTGGAACTAGACTGAACTTTCAAAATAAAAAATACAAATGCTCTTCTGTCACCAGGTTCCACACGACAGCCTTGACTTGCAGCTCAAGTCCATCTATGACCAACACAAAGACTTGTTTTGGAGAAAGAATCAGGTTTTATACCAAAGGGAGACAATCTGTGATGACAACAGGTGAGCCTGAGTTGTAAATTGACGCTACAACTTTACTTTAATGTTGATGGATTGTTCTGCCTTTGCAGGACCCATACAAATAAGGACAAGCATTCAAAAACAAATGACTGGTGTTAAAATGCTGTGAGAGCATGTGAGCGCCCACATCAATGCTCCATTTGCAGCTCCAGGTGATGATCAGGTAGTGCTGCAGGATGTTGAAACCAACGATCTTCTTAGATTACAGCCAGGGTGGAAATTATCAGTCCAAAAAAACTGTAATAATGAAAACTGGCCACCTTTTTATTCTCTCTGTCTGTCTGCCCACATTGAGTGTGTCCTTCAAACAGCTACCCCATCTCAACGGAACCTTTAAAATAAATACACTCTTTTAAACAATTGTCATACTTGCCTCCAATACTTAAAGATGAATGACAAAATACATTAAAGTTAGTGTCATTCATTAGTTTCTGGCTTTTCTTCGGAGGCACCGCCTGATAAAAGCCGCCTCGTCCCATTGGTGAGGGGGAAGCATGTGGGCGCCGTTATGGACACAAAGGATAGTCATCTGTTCAGCGTACTTGAGATTCTGCAGCAGCTACGAGTCGACACATCACAATGTCACTTTCAGCACAACCAAGGGTCAACACTATAGTACAGTACAGATAAATCAAATGCTCACTTTTGGTGTTATAAAGAAGTATTGGGATGTTCTCTCTTTGCAGGCGGTGCGAACGACAATGTCAAAGACTCTCCTCTCATTTACAGGATCCATTCCCTACACAAAGAGCACAGCATTACAAGTTGTAGAAACATATGTCTATTTTAATGCTTTAAATTTGGGTTATCAAGCTATTATTTATTAGGATCTGAAATTATTCTATTTTTTAATCTTGCTTAAAACGTTCAGAAAAACCCTCAATTTGAGATATTTTCATTTAAATTTGTTACATTATTATTAAAACAGGTATTTAATAAAAAAAGTGATTTCATGAAGTAATTTTTTGTGTTTTATTCACTAAAATAAAACAGACTCGTATAAAATGTTGGTAGTTAATACATCAAAATCAGTAAACACTTTTCTGAGCAGTAAGTATGGAATGTTGAAATTGATGATTTTTCTCTGCTTCAATTAATTTTTAAATAAAATAAAACTGAGCCATCAATCACCGTGTTAGCATGTTACCAATATTGGTCTAAAACAACATATTTAACAAAAATATATGTCTATATTTGTCAGAAGTACATGTTAAACTTGTAAAACAGAAAATATTTTGGCTTTAATTAGCTTTCCTGAGTGTCAAACACATATGTTTTATATGCGTACATTATAACATGTCCTGAGCCTTATTTAACGACAGAACATGTACTTATGAGTTTTGGTTTCATTTCGACCACCGGCAGTCATGCATCAGATAATTGGAACAACTTTCTCCTCTAAGATAGTGTGCTTTGATTTTAAATATAATGTACATTGTCCATTATATTACATTAATAATATAACTGTATTGCATACTTGCCAACCTTGAGATCTCCGATTTCGGGAGGTGGGGGTGGGGGACGGGGGGCGTGGTTGGTGGGGGGGCGTAGCTGGGGCTTGGTTAAGAGGGGAGGAGTATATTTACAGCTATTTACACCAAGTCAAGTATTTCATATATATATATATATATATATATATACACACATATATACATATATATACATACACAAACACACCTACACATCCATCCATCCATCCATTTTCTACCGCTTATTCCCTTTGGGGTCGCGGAGGGCGCTGGTGCCTATTTCAGCTACAATCGGGTGGAAGGCGGCGTACACCCTGGACAAGTTGCCACCTCATCGCAGGGCCAACACAGATAGACAGACAACATTCACTCACATTCACACACTAGGGCCAATTTGGGGCCAATCAACCTATCCCCAGGTGCATGTCTTTGGAAGTGGGAGAAAGCCGGAGTATCCAGAGGGAACCCACGCATTCACGGGGAGGACATGTAAACTCCACACAGAAAGATCCCAAGCCCGGGATTGAACCCCAAACTACTCAGGACCTTCGTATTGTGAGGCAGACGCACTAACCCCTCTGCCACCGTGAAGCCCATATATATATATATACACACATATATATATATATATACAGTGGGGAAAAAAGTATTTAGTCAGCCACCATCTGTGCAAGTTCTCCCACTTAAAATGATGACAGAGGTCTGTGATTTTCATCATAGGTACACTTCAACTGTGAGAGACAGAATGTGAAAAAAAAATCCAGGAATTCACATTGTAGGAATTTATTTGTAAATGATGGTGGAAAATAGGTATTTGGTCAACCATTCAAAGCTCTCACTGATGGAGGAAGGTTTTGGCTCAAAATCTCACGATACATGGCCCCATTCATTCTTTCCTTAACACGGATCAATCGTCCTGTCCCCTTAGCAGAAAAACCGCCCCAAAGCATGATGTTTCCACCCCCATGCTTCACAGTAGATATGGTGTTCTTGGGATGCAACTCAGTATTCTTCTTGAGTTTATACCAAAATGGATACCATGTGGTCGGATGAAACCAAAATAAAACTTTTTGGTATAAACTCAACTCGTCGTGTTTGGAGGAAGAACAATACTGAGTTGCATCCCAAGAACACCAAACCTACTGTGAAGCATGGGGGTGGAAACATCATGCTTTGAGGCTGTTTCTCTGCTAATGGGATAGGACGATTGATCCATGTTAAGGAAAGAATGAATGGGGCCATGTATCGTGAGATTTTGAGCCAAAACCACCTTCCATCAGTGAGCGCTTTGAATGGTTGACCAAATAGTTATTTTCCACCATAATTTACAAATAAATCCTTTAAAATTACTGCAATGTGAATTCCTGGATTTTTTTTCCACATTCTGTCTCTCAAAGTTGAAGTGTACCCATGATGAAAATTACAGACCTCTGTCATCATTTTAAGTGGGAGAACTTGCACAATCGGTGGCTCACTAAATACTTTTTTGCCCCACTGTGCGTGTATGCATATATATATATATATATATATATATATATATAAATGAAAGAAATATTTGAATTTCAGTGTTCATTTATTTACACACACAAAACACTCAATCTACTCATTGTTGAGTTAAGGGTTGAATTGTCCACCCTTGTTTTTCTAACCATATGCATGTACAGTAGATGGCAGTATTGTCCTGTTTAAGAGTGTCAAACATTACCATGAATTGATTAACGTGGACCCCGACTTAAACAAGTTGAAAAACTTATTCGGGTGTTACGATTTAGTGGTCAATTGTACGAAATATGTATTGAACTGTGCAATCTACTAATAAAAGTTTCAATCAATCAATCAATGCTGTTTACGGCAGACGAACTGCTTTGCGGTAGACGAAAACGAACTGCTGTTGTTGAGTGTTGTTGCCGCGCTGGGAGTACGTTAATAAAACTGCCTAACAATAAACCCTCATAAGAAACCAAGAACTCGCCCTCGATCATTCTACAGTTATAACATCATTGGGCAGACATGCTGTGGGAAAGCGGACGTGAAAACAGGCTCCGGTCCGCATGGAGCTGGAGGGGGCGTGGCCTCCAGCCCTGCCTGAATTTCAGGAGATTTTCGGGAGAAAATTTGTCCCGGGAGGTTTTCGGGAGAGGCGCTGAATTTCGGGAGCCTCCCGGAAAATCCGGGAGTGTTGGCAAGTATACTGTATTGATGCACAGATGTGTTAAACAAGTATGAAGTCAGCTTAATGTGTGTTCATAAACATCCAAAAGAGACATAATTTCTTGTCTCATAAAGTGATGCATGTTACAAACACAACAAACGTCTATGCTAAGAACAAGACAACATTCAAATTTAGACAAACCATAAACACACTTCTGATACGCCGTTAAGTTATTTATGAATAGTTTACACATTTGTTAAGACACAAGTTATCCTATTCCTGCTATAAAAAGTTGCTAATGTTACCGGCCAAGTCATATGACAAAGTGAGACCTCTTTTTCACCATTTTATCTTTGTGCCGCATGGCTGCAAAGTTGTTGGTCTCAGTCAAACACAAGAAGAGGGCGAGACAACTCACAGGGATACTGTACAGTGAAAATAACATTAAGAGACTGAAAATAATTACATTTACATGAAAATAACCTCAACGCAATAAATATGACTATCATTATTAATTGTAATTAACGCAACAATTTGACATTTCTACTTTAAATAGGTTGCTAGTGTAGTTGTTCAAGTGTGAAATCAACGCTGGCCAAGAGACTGTGTGAACGATTAATTCATTGATCAGGTTCGTCAAAGCAGAAATGTATTTGTGAGCGTGTATGAGCAGTTACCTGATTGATCTCGTCCACCACTCTGAAGGGGCAGCGGTTGAGTTCCTGAAGGGCCATGAGGTACAACATAGTGGAGACACTACGCTCTCCTCCACTCTGATGGGAGGCTGTCAGCTCATGCAGATTACTACTGTTGTGGAACTTGACTCGTATACTGATACCGTACTTGTCATATTCCTCCTGCAATCATTAATAAAAACTTTTTTTTAAAATGACTAAACTTTGGTGCCTACGTAATTTCCGTGTATTTTGCGTAAATGTGGTGGGGACACAACCATTAACGCAATAATTTGACACCTCTACTTTACTACTGCATGGAGGTGGAATTACAGATTGAATCATGGAATTTCTAGTGTTACCTCATTCTCAAAGTGGAGATCCACTTCTCCTGCACACTGCATGGAGCAAAAGAAATCACTGAATTTGCTGTTAATCTGTTCCACAAGCTGCTTCAGAGGGTTGATCCAGCGTTCTTTAGCCTGTGAAAACACACACACATTAAAGCACTGGATACAGTTTAGTCTTCTAATAAAGTGCTGTCAACCACTAACAACACAATGTGTTATACCTCTGATATGTTTTGTCTGAAAGCAGTTAACGCAACATTCTTCTCGTTCAGCTCCTGTTCAAGCTGTTTAATTTCCTGTTCCCGCTGTTTGTACTCGTGAACAACCTTTAACACAAAAATAAACCAAAAGACCAGCACAAAAAAGTCTGAGTAATTAATGAGTATAAATAACTGAAGCATGTCATCCACAATTTTCTTTGACTGAGTCCAGAATAATGTCATATCATTATTGTTACATTTAGTATTTTACTGTCAGAGAGTGGATGCTCGCAGTAAAAAATCATCTCTTCTGTGACACTGGTTGACCTCATTTGAAAACGGAGTGATTTGGCTATTAATAAGGAGCCTGTCCGTAGGCAGAACTACACAAATAACACAAAAACAAAAACAATTAGCTGAATTTCAAGGGATCTTACAGTTTTACTGAGCCCTGTAAAGCATTCAGCTCTGGACCGTTCTTCATTCAACATGGCGTCCAACTCGTCCAGCGTGTCAGGTAGCTTACTGAAAGCCTGTATCAACAAAAACAAGTAACACTTAAATGGATTCACATGATCAGCACCATTTTTCACAGAAAGGGTCAAACAAAATGACTACTGACAGTTTTCAGGTGTTGAGGCAACGCTTCATCAGGTTTCATTGTGCAAATTGATTTTGCTCTCTTGAGCAAGCCTTTGCATTGTTCTGTCAGCAGGACCTTTCTCTCCTCCAGGCAGCTGTATTTTTGCTACAAACACAAGGATAAAGGTGAGAAGATGAGGAGTACTCAAGTAGCATGAATGCTATTCTGTTGCTTATCGAAACAGAGTAAAAACAACTTACATCAATGCCTTTAAGTCCACTGGCGCCTTCTCTACAATCGTTCTCCAGCTTGGTCTTCTCTGCGAAGAGCCCCACACTCTCCAAAGCCAAGTATACCTTATCCATTGTAAGCTTGGCTCTCAGCTGGAGGACGGCAAGCACATGAAAAACACTTGGACCAAAAAACTTTTCTGACACTGACAGTGAACAATGGCTGCACCTACTCAGTGGCCTAGTCACCTACTCAGTGGCCTAGTGGGTAGAGTGTCCACCCTGAGATTGATAGGTCGTGAGTTCATATCCCGGCTGAGTCATACCAAAGACTATAAAAATGGGACCCATTACCTCCCTGCTCGGCACTCAGCATTAAGGGATGGAATTGGGGGTTAAATCACCATAAATGATTCTTTTGTCGGAGTGACACATTTCAGAAAATATAGCGTTGTTGTGCAAATTTCTATATAAAGCCATGTCCACACGAACACGGATACTTAATAAATGCATACTTATCTCTACGTATAGGCCTCTTGTCCACACAAACGCATATTTGTGTCCTTAACGCACTCACTTGCAAAGACTGGCCAAAGTGAAGAGTTTCAAAAATCTCTGCTCAGCATATGCATGTACACGGCTCATACAGAAAGTTGTACTCATCTGATGAGGTCACAATTGTGCGCAGTCAATTCCAATATAGTAAACAAAACTGCCTTGCTGGCTTTAAACACAAGAGGAGTTATTGTATGTTTGAATGTAAACATGCTGCTTTTTCACTCTACATTGATGAAAAGACACATCAAAATGGGCTTTGAAAGACGCTGAGACACTACCGTCAGATTCAATGACTGCCAGCTGTTTTGAATACGATCGCTGTCGGACCTGCAACTGATGGGACAACTTTGAAGACCATAATTTTTGCTTTTTTTGTCATAAGAAAGGTGCAACATTATCTCATGTTTTTCCATCCCTATTTAAGGACAGATCACAGAGTTAACTTACGTGTTGGTTCCTATTGTGTAAATCTAGCATGGCACGACCATGTGCGCACGTATAGCACGCCCGATCGACTAAAAAAAAAAACATAAGTATCCCGCCTCCTTGTTTGTGTACTGATGTTAAATACAATAAACACTTCATTTCACATTTAATATATATAGATCATTAAATGTGTTATAATTTCCCGAGAGTTTTGCAGCGGAACACACACTTCATTTCGCTTTAGGCACTAAAACATTCAAGAGGTTTACTTGGCTCCTTGTTAGTGTGTGTAATATATCACCATGATGCGGATTAAACATGTTATAGTTCCACGAGTGTTGCGTTTCAGCAGCACAGGCGCACCTGTGCACTTTAGTCACTTTTTAAAAGATTCCTACAGTTACCGGGGTTCTGCAAATGCAGGCTGGTTAAACAGATAATGTACTTGCCATTGTATGTCTGGTATATCAAAATAAACATAATGACAGGAGTGTAATGCCATCAAGTCGGCGTCTGCTGCTTTTCCAGGCTTCTGAATGGACAAAGGTGTATGGATTTGCGTGAGGACAGATACAGTTTAGAAACAACACCTGTGAATGGTGATTGTTTCGAAACTATCCGTGTTCACATGGCCTACATGTCCACTACAAAGGATGCTGGTCTTTAGGAGGTGAAACATTTCAATGTAAAGATCAGCCACTGTGTTTACTGTGGTCAAACTTCCTCTATACAAGAGTAAGGTGCTAGTGATTTTAGGAATTTTCTGCAAAAATATTAGTCTAACAAGTTTTGATCTGAACTTTTGTGCCAGTCTGAAGTAATTCCCGGGCCAGATTTGGCCCCCGAAACACCAGTTGAATAGTCCCGCTCTAGGACATCTGGTTGCAACCCAGCAATAAAAAGCTTCTGGTCACAATGGCTGATCGGTAAATAGCTGGAGACAGGAAGTTGGACATAAACAAATAACTAGACACTTTACCTTCATTTGTGCCATTAAACCAGCAACTACAGATTTCTTTCGGGAATTGGCAGCAGCAATTTTCTCCTTAGTTTCCTCCTGAATCTTCTTCAGATCAATTCCACCTTGCTCCATCTGCCTCAGTCTAACAACACATGGAAATAGTCTGTCAGACAAGTCCTCACATACAGTACCTGCTAGAATCTTAATTTATATATAGTCACAAAGTCTGCATAATGGGTTCAATAACACCTGTCCTGTTTGGTGTTGATTTTCTGCTGTAGTTGTCTCTTTTTGCCATTTAATTCCAAGAGTTCCTTCTTTTCGGATAACAGCTCGTTGTCACGGCGGTCCAGTGACGACGCTTCTTTCTGCATCGTCTTTAAAATCTCATCAATGTCTCGTAATCTTGACTGGATGACCTGCATGCAGGGAGGATAAACACCACATTGTTTTATAAGAAACCTACCTATGATGTTTAATGCCACAAGGGGGACCAAAACAAAATCAATTTGGAAGGAAAAAAAAAAAGAAAAAGGGTCAGGCCATTCCAACTGCAGCTTACTTTTATCTGCTGCTCTGCCTGCTGTTTCCCTTCAGTATCCACAGTGATGTTAAGATACTGGGAGGGATATATTGATGTGTTACTTGTGTTTATCTTCTTGGAGTAGAAGGACCTCTTTATTGTGTACCTCTCATCTGTTGTGTACAACACCTTAAGGTAGGGCTCCTCAATCACCTGCAAAGTGTCAAAATAGCACAGTAATTACTGGCTTTCATCTGCTGCTACATATAATTTTGGGGAATGACAAACATACCGTTTTAATCATGGCTTTGGTCTGCTCATTCCCCACAGGTACATCATGCACTTTATACTGATGGCACAGGTAACTCATCACTTCATCGGGGGCGTCAAACATCTCTCGAAGAAAGGTGAAGAAACCGAAACGCCTGCAAAGATAATGAAAAATAGTTAGTAAGGCAAGGCAGTAAGACACTAATTTTTTTTACAGATAATATTAAATCTCTCACCTCAAAGACTCAATATTCCGCGATGGAGGACGTCCTAAACATGACTCCGGAGGAGCAAAAATAGAATTGACCCTCAAGTTCATTTTGTCACGGACCTGAGGGCAGGAATATTCATAGTTAAAACTTGGTACTCTCTTCCCATTCAGTTTACTTATAATTAGTGGTGGCGTATGATAAAAAAAAATTCATAAGATTAATCACACTTTTGTATTATTATTGATTAATCACAGGTTATTACTTGCTTGTTAAATTTAAATGAACATTAAAAAATAGACCAATATTTAAACTAAAATGCAACTTAATCATCGAAATGTCAAAGGATTTTTTTAAACTATTTTAATGTTTTACTTGAATTCACATTATGTACTTGCTCAAAACTTGGTAACAGTTTTATCTTACGTCCAGTCAGTGATTATTTTGAAGTGAAATTTGCCACTGAGCACACCAGTCAGTCTCCTCACTCAACTTTGCACTGACTTGATCAATGACCATATAACAACCGGCACAGCCTTTTAGGTAACCACCCGTGGCTCAAAATAAATTGCTTGATTAATCTGCATATATACCGGTATACTTGATTGATGTGATATTACTTTGTGATTATTCATTTTTGACCGAACTACTTTTAATGAATTACCCTAGCTCCCATAATCTAAACCATTCTCACCTCTATCATGAATTTTTCCATGTCATCTTTCCTCTGGAAGACAAATGCCCGCAAGTCATTAAAGGAGATGTGGGTCTCCACGTACTTAGCAAAGCGATGATCTCTCATGTTGATCTGAAAAAGCAAAATAAAAAAACAAAATATATGAATATGAATATACTGTATAGAGTATATTACATATGCCACGAAAGGGTGAAGTGTGTACTAATACACCAGTAAGGATCATCATCTCAGCAACATATCAAGATGAAATGCACGCTACAGAAAAACTGTGGGGTATTTTAAGTAGAGGTTCAACAAACACTGTTTAAACTTAAAGTCTGAGTTGTTCGACCCTAAGATGGGAAACTCTTAATGTAAAGGTGCAGAACAGCCAATCTGAATTAGTTCAATCAATCCTGAGTATGTTGACCACAATATAAAGCCATGATCAATAAAGCACTGATTATACAATTAACCATTGCAACTGTGGACCGAAAAGGCCATCTATCTTTATGGAACTGAAAGTGTTAATGCATGTTTATGGTGAGTAATAATTTCTTTTAAAAGTCCATCCATCCATTTACTACCGCTTCATATAGTAAAATAATATTGGACTGAATTGACACACAAACACTACCAGTCAATACATGAATTTGAATGCAAATCTTAGTTGAATTAAAGTTTATACATGTTTCTTTTTAGTACACAAGTTAAATAAAAAACGGAGGATTAATATGGAATAAAATCTAACTTGTTCCCATCAGATCATTTTAGATTTCTTACTAACGCTATTAAGTACAGTTCCACCTCTTTTACTGCTTCTTGTTATGCTCATGGTTGCTCAGCAGTGAAGTGAAGCTGTTGTTTTTTTTTTTGATTGATTGATTGAAACTTTTATTAGTATAATGCACAGTTCAGTACATATTCCGTACAATTGACCACTAAATAGTAACACCCGAATGAGTTTTTCAACTTCAAAAATAAATTCATGGTACAAATATATACTATCAGCATAATACAGTCATCACACAAGTTAATCATCAGAGTATATACATTAAATTTATTATATTATTTACAATGTTGTTAGCGTCTGCATTTTTTTTTCACATACCACATATAGCCAGAGCTCTGTCAGCCTTTCTTGTTGATCGCTTGTGAGGTCAGGAGTGTTTAAAATATGTCCAACTGTTTCCCTTTTGTTGTTTAGCTTTGGGTTGCTAGGCAATAGCTTTGAGCTAGCATTTAGCTTGTTGCCCCCCGGCTTTTTGGCACTTTCGTTTCACTTACTTTAGTGAATCTGTGCCTCCCGCCAAGCACAGTTGAAGTCGAATAGGTTAGCAAGCTGACCTGTGGCTGTGATCACAATCAGTAGTCTACATCAACAATATGATTTTCCTGAGTGGCTGGAGAGGACAGATTTGAATAAAAACAGGATAAAAAAAATATTCATGAATAAGTTTTATTTTAACATCTACTATTTTACAAAGTAAACACTTTCTGTCTGACAACTTGCCTCATGTTTATCAGGAGGGAGAAGACTTGAAAAAATTCAGGGTTTGTTTAAGAAAATCTTTGGTAACTGAGTTTGGTTTACCTCGCTTGTTTGGATAGGAAAACTCTTAAATTCCCTTATCTCAGAGTTTACATGGTCAGAATTTTCACTGAACCTGCTTCTTGCAATACACCCTAGGTCGCACTGGGAAGCCACATACATCTTACATGTCTCAAGGACTGGCAATTATTGTCAGCAATAAGAACACCTGACCTCTGTGTGTACTAGACCACCACAGCAATAAGCACACCTGACCCCTGTGTGTACTAGACCACCAATCAGTGCCAGGACTGTCCGATATAGAGCAATACAGATTGAAATGTGCACATTCCTGTATACTACTGCAGCAGCCTGACTATTACATTGACGCCATCTGCAGCTTCAGACTCACCACAAGCATAATGGGCTCATGAACATTTCCACTGAAGAGACTTCTGTTCTGTCTGAACCACTGCAGAGCCTTGTACGTGTCGTTGTGGCGTCCACGCAGCTTCTCCTCTTTGGCGTTCATCATGTTGTTCAAGTCACTTAACTTTCTTTCCAACACTGTCAATTACAGCAATATCAAATGAAACACAACTGACACTGTAAACATGTGCACTGATGATTTAAAAGATGTACTTTTCAACTCCGCAAATAGGTTGTCCTTCTCTCTACGAAGTTGGGCTTTCTCTCCTTCAACCCTTGCCTTCTCAACCTGGATATGCCTTAGCTCAGTGTTGACTGCATTTGTCCTGGGACTGAGGTCAGGTTGGTCGGCGACTTTGGCGAGCTCGGCTTTCAAGTCCTCTATGGTTAATTTGGCATTACTGATGCGCTTCCTCTGATCTTCTTCTTCTGTCTGCTTCATTGTAAATGTTTGTTTTATGTGTTCGATCTGTGGATAGGCAGAGTGACATGATTGGTTCATAGCAATAATGAATAAAAAGCTCTAAAGTGTACAATTTTTTTTGTGTAATTTCTATGGAAAACATGTTTTTCTTCTACATATTCGTAATAAAAACAGCAAATTAACGTGACAAAAATGACACGGAACTGAACAATACATGCTCGTCTCGATTACTGTATTATTTTGGTCTCCCTAAGTCTAGCAATAAAAGCCTACAGTTTGTACAAAATGTGGCAGCTAAACCTTTGACAAGGAAAAGAAAGTTTGATCATAGTATGCCATAGTAGCTCACCTGCACTGGCTTCCTGTGCACTTAAGATGTGACTCTAAGGTTTTGCTACTTACGTATAAAATACGAAACGGTCCAGCTCCATCCTATCTTGCCGATTGTATTGTACCATATGTCACGGCAAGCAATCTGCATTCTAAGAACTCCGGATTGTTAGTAATTCCCAGAACTCAAAAAAAGTATGCAGGCCACAGATCGTTTCCTATTCGGGCTCCTTTACTCTGGAATGCCCTACCGGTAACAGTTAGAGATGCTACCTCAGTAAAGGCATTTAAATCCCATCTTAAAACTCATTTATTTATTCTAGCCTTTAAAATAGACCCCTTTTTAAGTCTAGTTGATCTAACTCTCTCTTTTCGGCTCTGTCCCTATCTGCAGTGCCTTCCAAGGCCAAAAAATATTAAGTATATGTGTTAAGGGCACCACCAGGAGTGGAGCCTGCGGCTTAATTTGACTCAACACGGGGAACGGAAAGGATTGACAGATTGATGCCGTATCCAAGTATGAAGCCACTAAACAGAAGAGGAAGTTTGAAACGGATCCCAGACACATACCATGTTTATGCACCGTATATATTTATATATTTTTATTACCACGATGGTAATAACAGGTGCGAAATAATCTGTCCATACGCTCAAATACCTACAGTCCACCATTTCGGCCTTCTGCTTTTTTTTTACGGTCATATATTTATGACCGTGAAAAGATCTTATGGGCTGCATAGCTCGGTAGGTAGAGTGGGCGTGCCAGCAACTTGAGGGTTACAGGTTCGATTCCCGCTGCCGCTATCCTAGTCCCTGCCGTTGTGTCCTTGGGCAAGGCGCTTTACCCACCTGCTCCCAGTGCCACCCACACTGGTTTAAATGTAACTTAGATATTGGGTTTCACTATGTAAAGCGCTTTGAGTCACTTGAGAAAAGCGCTATATATTCACTTCACTTCAAATAAAACTTCCGCCTTTTATTGAGTATCTATGTCTACTACACGACTGTATCTTAATGTTAGTTAATGATGGTGGTACTTGGAGAGCCAAGGTTTTTCTGAGGTGGCGCTTAGTGAAAAAAGTTAAGAGAACCATTGGTCTAGATAAATGCAGCGGTGTTATACTATTTTTTTTAATTTACTTTTTACACTAATTTGACCACCATGGAGTATGTACTTTTGTGCCATAACAAATGTTATAAAATCAATCATACAAAAAATTGTATGTATATAGTGTCTCAAAGAGCTTTAAAATCTCACGACATTCCTCTGATCCAAATCTACAAATGTTCGATAATTAAAGGGGCTGTTTGCAAATTCCTCAGAGTTACATTGTTTATAGCAAGAATTAATAAAAAAAAAAAAAAACATTGGCTAGCTTGTGTTATCATTAGTGGTTTAAAAGAACACATTTGTGTTAAAAAGGTCTATATTTTTTATGATTACTAAGTTTGTGTAGTAAGAAATTTTACTGTCATTGGTGTTAACGGCGGTCACTCAGCCTGTCAATCATCAATACGTATGCAGAGAATGCGTACACACATACCAAAGCAGTCCAATAGAAGCAACGAACAATTTGCAGTCATGTTGTTGTTATACCACATAAATTCAGTGATAGGCTTGTCAGCGAACACAAACTCTCCAAATCACTGTTTTACTTGATGTCCACCCAGTTACTTAAATGTTTTGCAATTACATTACACATACCATTCAAGAAAACGTTTTTTAATCTCAATAAGATTTTTTTCCCTGGGTTATGCGATGGACACCATAAGGGCAGAGAAAGAGAGGAAGACCAAAGGGTACGTGGAGAAGAACAGTAAACCACGAAATGAAACTAATTAAACAGGCATGGAACAGCCCAAGGAGATTTGCCCAGAACAGAAGGAACTGGTGTTCAGCTGTGGATGCACTATACACTGCAGTGTGAAGAGGATTAAAAATATAAGTAAGCGTGTCCACCTCACTGTAGTGTCACAACATAGCCTGTTGCAAAACCCCGCTAACGGAGAGACACAAAAAACTGCGTACAAGTACATGCCAAAATGCATGAACATTACAATTTGACGCTTTGGGATTGTTCAACAAGAGTATCCAAGTTTGTAACATTTGTATATCACAAAAATACAAAATTCATCATCGGTCTCTATTAAAAATAGGAGTCGTCTTACATTCAAGTCAATTATGGTATCGGATTTGTAACTCACCTCTTTGTGGATTCGATCCAACTGATCCTGTTTCCGTTTACAACTCAGGGAGGCCTCTTTTATTGCAGAATTCTGAAAAATAACTTAATCTAGTCAATCTAGAAAAAGCAACCACAGCTGACTTGGTTGCGCATTATAACACCTACAATTAGATGACGAGTGCACAATCTTAAAAATCACCACAGTTATCTAACCTAGGAACATGTTAATCACCTGTGAATGTTCTAAGGCGCACACACACATCTCCGACTGCACAAAATGAAACAAAAACTCTAAACGTAATGTAACTTAATGTCACACATTTCTAATGGCAACCCTAAAGTTCCATCCATCCAACCATTTTCTACCGCTTGTCCCTTTTGGGGTCGCGGTTATAATTAAAAAAAAATATCTACTTTAGCCAAAGTTTTTAACAGCTCAATTTTAGGGACAAAAAACTAAATGTGTATGGGGACAAGAATTTGAGACAAAAAATATGGTACTAATGTAGTTGAAAAAAGCTACAGTAATTGCTTGTTTATCGCGGTTAATTGGTCCCGGCAAATTTCTTAATTATAAATTAAATATTTTCAAGATATAAAGTATAATTATAAAAAACATTCAAGTATAAAAAAACAGTGTTACCTTCTAAACATGTTTTTCAATATCTCAAGGGCCTTCGAGACTTGAAATAACACCCTTTAGTCAACTTTACACTCTTTTAATCCAGTTAAGTAATTTTGTCTAAGACTTAGCCAATCAGTCTCCTTGAGTGGCCAATACTAGGGTAGTATTGATATTTTTAGGTTCATTTAGCAATGTACATGCTTGAAAATTATTAATTTGGGGAAAAATAAAATAGTATATGCTTAAAAATAAATACAAATAAGCCGCAATATTTGAAACATGATGTAGCGAGTGACGAATATACTGTTATTTGCAGACATTGAAGTGTTCTGTCGCGCTCATTAGTGAACTTTGATACAGAAGAGTGCCAACCTTTGTTTTCATTTGTGTTTCAGTGGGCTTCAGCTGCTCTTCAATGGACTGGAGCTTTGTCAACATGGGCACTTGGGCCTGTTTCAAGACGGTGAGCTGCTTTTTAACCTGGTCTCGCTCCTTCTTCACATCCTCAAGCTCCTTGCGGGTGGTTTCATACTCCTACAAGCAGAAGGAACACTACAGTCATCAGGATTTTATTCTCTGATGGGCACCAAATTAATTTCCGCCACTTGCCACCCATGGTTTCTTTTTCTCAAGCAACTCAATCACATCCAGATGCCTCTTCTTTTCATAATAACGGTTTACATCGTGTTTATTTCGCTCGTTTCTCTGCTTTGACTTCTCCAAATAACTGTTCCTCTCCTTAATGACATTCTAAAAAAAAAAAAAAAGATGTCATTCATAACAGCAAAAATAACATGTTTACATGGTATTACAGTATATGGTTATGGATTATTTTGAACATTTTTTTTTTCATATTTAACAGCTCCATATTCACCTCTAGTTCTCGTTCTTTTGTGCGAAAGTTTTTAAGCTCACAGTGATACTCGTACATCTCCGGTGGACCCACAGACTTCTCAGTTGCTTCCAGCAACTCAATCTTAGACATTTTGGCAAATTCGCCAACTTTTTCCTTGTGAAGAAAAACCCCCAACACAATTTCAGGAGGACTTAAAAAAATATTGTCGCAAATGCTCAATGTGGCCATGACATAAGCTTACCTGTGGCAAGAACTGGCATAGGTTGCTGACTTGAATACGTAGAGCCTTGACCGCTTCTTCAACAGTTTTCTGGTTAGAATGTTTCCCATTCAGCGTCCACACGGATTGATTATTTTCCATGTTGATCTCTCGATTGATCACTACATTTCCATCACGCTTAAAACTGAATGAACAAGGCGTTAATGTGGTCACCAATACAACTGTTGTTACTAGGGCTGGGCAATATGACCTTTTTTAAATATCGCAATATTTTTAGGCTATCTCACGATACACGATATATATCTTGATATTTTGCCTTAACCTTGAATGAATACTTGATGCATATAATCACAGCAGTATGATGATTCTATGTGTCTACATTAAAACATTCTTGTTCATACTGCATTAATATATGCTCATTTTAAACTTTCATGCAGAGAGGGAAATCACAACTAAGTCATTTTAGCAAAACTGTATTTATTAAACAGTTATTAAGCAGTGGCAAGAACATTCATGTCATTTCAAAACACAACGTGCAAGATTGTCAGAGACATTTTTGAACAAGCTATGAGTGCACTTTAGTGCATGATGTCACTAAGATGACATATCAAAACAACACTAAATTAAAGTGTACTTTTTGTACAGAACGCCACTACAATGATTTGAAACAAATAAAGTGCACTTTTGTGCATGATGTCACACAAGATATTTCAATAACTGTCAAATAAAAAATGAGCTGCATAATAGGAAATCAAATCGCAATGTGGTGCGTTACTGCAGACGTTATCTCCTTATGTTGTTGACTATTTTTTTCATACGGTGTCAATGTGGAAATGGTTGCCTCTGCATTTTGTTGGTGTGGAACCGACAGGGGCGTCACTAGGCCTATTTTAGTGTGTGACGTATGTAAGAAGGTGCGCTTGCTGTCTGTGAGAAGGAGAAACAAGAAAGAGTGGGAAGACCTGTAGTGTAATGCCAGCAGCCAAAAGCAACTGCGTGAGAACGTATACTCGAATATCACGATAAAGTCATTTTCTATATCGCACAGAGACAAACCTGCGATATATCGAGTATATCGATATATCGCCCAGCCCTAGTTGTTACTCACAAATCATAATTAAACAATTGATTTGACACAGGATAACACTTGTAAACTGCTAAACACAACTTACAGTTCAATTTCAATAGATCCATTATTGCATCCATGTTTCACATAACCGCCAACCTACAGCAAAAAAGTCAACAGTGACCATGCAATAGGTCAATATTGATGGTGAAGCAGCAGCTGTGTCTTTTTACCTTTTCTCCTCTACTCAGGACAGAAGTCTTGCCTGCTAAGCCCAGACAGATGGCACACACAATGCTGGACTTTCCTGTTCCATTAGCCCCAACAATCATATTCAGGTTTGGTCCAGGACGAACTACAGCGTAGTCGTATGTCCTGTCAGAGGATAAAGTTATATATGAGACCATATTAATGCATGTGATGTTCTCAATGATGTTTCTTAGGAGCAAAATATACATATTGACTCACGAGCAACGATCGTATACATTTAAGATACATCTTCATCTATTGGCAATTAGATCCGATCCAATTTACATCCTGGTCACAATGCATCACGTCTTGTACATGCTGATAATGTCGCAATTTCAAGTGAGTTGAATGGTTAGTTAAACTATCAGTGTATTTGACAGCAGTGTGGTACATTTTGCAAATAGTGTTAGCTTGATCTAAATGCCCGTTTCTCTTGTACTACCAATAGAGTTGTTGATCGTTAGAGTTTAATTGCTGAAGTAAATGTTTTATAAGCCCATCCATGCTTGCCTTGTTGTTTTTACGTATGCGGGACTACCCACAATTTGTCGTGTGGACTAAAAATAATTAAGATTTTTGTTAAAATATACCAAAATTAAGTGTATTTGATACATTCCCCCAAAACCACAGCGATTTAAAGCTGCTCTACTAACGTGTTCGCATAGTCTGCGGTTCGATCAAAAACTGGTTACTCTTCCCATCTCTGGTGTTTTCATTCACACAGATAAAAAAAAAAAAAGGTCCTGTCAATCCCAGAGTCTAGACTATGCATTAGAGGGGACATTTTCTGTGGCTGCACCGAAATTATGGAACAATCCGCCTCCACACATTAGGTCTGCACAAATACTAGAATATTATAAAGCTCTGCTAAAAACACAGCTATTTTCACAAGCATTCTGCAAATAGCACTATGGTTTTACCTCAACAGTTTTAACAAAAAATTGCAGTCATCCTCCATCCATTTTTTACCGCTTATCCCTTTCGGGGACGCGGGGGGTGCTGGAGCCTATCTCAGCTACAATCAGGGTGCACCCTGGACAAGTCGCCACCTCATCACAGGGCAAACACAGATAGACAACATTCACACTCACATTCACACACTAGGGCCAAATTGGTGTTGCCAATCAACGTATCCCCAGGTGCATGTCTTTGGAGGTGGGAAGAAGCTGGAGTACCCGGAGGGAACCCACGCAGTCACAGGGAGAACATGCAAACTCCACATAGAAAGAGCCCAAGCCCGGGATTGAACTCAGGATCTTTGTATTGTGAGGCACATGCAATAACCCCTGTATCACCGTGCTGCTGTCATCCTGTTTATTGTGTTATTCACTGTTTTGTTGGTTTTATTGTCTTGTGTGCCAAGTGCAACACTTTGGTTGTTTAAATGCGCTGTAACAATTAAGTTTGACTTGACTTAAATAATATGTTCCGTTTTAGATGCGCTTGTGAGTTTTTTTTTTTTTATAATAATGGATTCTCTTTAAAAACCTCTGTGGATGTTGCAAAGCAGAAGTAAATTACACCTATTATCTTATCAGTAACAATTGAAACAGAGTTTGCTTTTCATTGTAGATATCAAGCATCGATGGAAACTACTGTTTTATTAAGTGCACAAATAGTAAGCAATTGTCTTATCACGCAATACAATTTACGTTTATGAAGTGCGCATGCGCATTTTAACTGCACCTCGTTCGCATAGTCACCAGAGGGCTAACATGTTTGTTACCGTGGATAAAGGCATTTTAACCAGCACAAGTCAATCTTTTGTGATATACCTGCCAGCAGAATAGTTGACTTCCCAAATTTCAATAAAAGTGACAGCACTTATCTTTCACTTTCAAGTTGAACCGTTTGTTAACAGCAACTTACAGGAAGTTTTTCATGGCGATGCGAAGTATCGCGCCCTCAACAAAACAGCCGTCTGGTCCCTCGTCACTTGTCTGGCTGCCTGAACAGACCAGACTTTGTGAGGTTTTCCGAGCATGGCTCAGTCTCTGTTTTGTCCTCATATCTGTCATTGTGTTGATGGCGGGAACCAGACGACCACAACACCCAGACCCTCATGCGCTTTCCTCCTTTCGTGCCAGCGCGCTCAGCTAGTCGCAGCTGAAAGGTGATTGGTCCGTGAGAGTCACGTGTATACACAAGGTGACGTCATTTGCAAGACTTGCGTATAGTATCGCGATACTTTGCCTCCTATACATTTTGTAGTATGCAATTTCATAAACTCTTCGAAATAATTAGTGACCTTTATTAAACCAGGAAATAGACCGGTTAGGATTTATAATAAAGGGGTCCCGGCCAGGATAGCAGCACAAATAAATTCAAACAATCACCCCCGTCTGTCTTCCTCTTCCATAAACTTTTTTTATTTTTATCTATTTATTTTTTATTTTATAAACCTTTATTTATAAATTGCAACATTTAAAAACAGTTGAGAAATAATAATCAAAATAAGTACAAAACAGCACCAGGGGGTTGTAAACTCAAAGTAACTAAAATTCCTCTCCCATAAACTGGACACAGGGAACTGCTCCTCTCATTCAATAACTTCATACCTTACAATTTTAACAGTGTTTTTCAACCACTGTGGCACTCCACTAGTGTCTGGTGTGCCGTGGGAAATTATGCAACTTCACCTAATTGGTCCAAAAAATATTTTTGTGCAAATCCATGATTATAATCTGCAAATAATGTGCTGTTACTTGGTGTCTTTGCTGTGTAGAGCTCGACAGGGTAACCATGTAATACTCCATATCAGTAGGTGGCAGCAGGTAGTTAATTACTTTGTAAAAGTCGGAATGTGTCGGGTGAGACATGGATGGTTTGTTGTGATCCCAATATGCAGACCACAGCGGAAGGCAGCGTGGAGGTAAAAACGTATGTAATGCTTAAACCAAAAATGAACAAAAGGAAAAGGCAATGAAGCATAGGGATGGCCATGCAAAACAAAAGTAAAACTGAACTGGCTACAAAGTAAACGGAAACAGAATGCTGGACGACAGCAAAAACTTACGGCGCCCACAAAGTACATCCGAACATGACATGAAGATCAACAATGTCCACACACAGAAGGGTCGCAACAACTGAAATTGCTAACACGAAGCAGGTGTGGGGAATAGCGCTAAAAAAACAAACATAAAACTGCTACAGGAAAACACCAACAAAATAGGAAGGGCCACCAAAATAACAGCGCAAGACAAAAACTAAAGCGCTACACAGGAAAACACCAACAATCACAAAATAAGGCACAACGACCTGGTGGAGTTTCATTTTTTTACGTTTTCTGCTGGTGGCGTTCCTCCAGGACCTTTTTATGAAAAATAACTTTCCTTGCCTCAAAAAAGATTGAAAAACACTGCCTTACAATCATGTTAAATCAACCTCACCTTACATGTGGCAGTGTTTGTAGTTGTTTCCTGTCACATTTATTTTAAATGTCTCTCTATACTAGATATTTTTTGCACGGTTATATTGTTACATTATATTGTAATCACATCGTGGAGAGAGGAAAAACGTCATTATAATGCTCTGTGTCTCTTGGAGACATGGTCCATCCATCCATCCATTTTCTACCGCTTGTCCCTTTTGGGGTCGCTGGAGCCTATCTAAGCTGCATTCGGGCGGTATACACCCTGGACAAGTCGGAAACAGGGCCAACACAGACAGACAACAGTCACACTCACACACTAGGGCCAATTTAGTGTTGCCAATCAACCTATCCCCAGGTGCAAGTCTTTGACGGTCGGAGGAAGCCGGAGTACTCGGAGGGAAAATGCAAACTCCACACAGAAAGATCCTGAACTGAACTCAGGACTACTCAGGAACTTTGTATTGTGAGGCAGATGCACTGACCCCTGTTGCACCGTGCTGCCTGGACACATGGTGAATACACAAAACTCTCAAGTTGTACCCAGGAATTGAATGACTATTTTTATGAGTGATTTCTTCCTTTACAATAACCTTATTTATTCAAACATTTTTAGACCGCTTACTTCCTCGTTTTAATTCACTTAAAAGTGCTGAATCACTTTGTTCTTCCTATTAGCATTCCAATCCGGGAGGCGGCGCTAGATAGATAGATAGATAGATAGATAGATAGATAGATAGATAGATAGATAGATAGATAGATAGATAGATAGATAGATAGATAGATAGATAGATAGATAGATAGATAGATAGATAGATGGATAGATAGATAGATAGATAGATAGATAGATGGATAGATAGATAGATAGATAGTACTTTATTGATTCCTTCAGGAGAGTTCCTTCAGGAAAATTAAAATTCCAGCAGCAGTGTACAGAGTTGAGATCAATTTAAATAAAAGTAAAAAGTAAATAATGGGGGTTTAAATGGAAACAAAATCGAGAAATATTACAATAAGAATAAAAACTAAAAAGCAACAATGGGAATAAAAATATAACGGTAAAATAAGAATATAACAAGACAAAGTAGGCAGTAGTGACCATGTTATGAAAACGTATTGCACTGTTATTGTTTTGCATCCCCTGTCATCCTAGTACCCCCCGCCCCAGTGAGGAGTTGTACAGTCTAATGGCGTGTGGGACAAAGGAGTTTTTGAGTCTATTAGTCCTGCACTTGGGATGAAGCCACATGATGATAAAACAACCGAAGATGAGGAGCGCACGCATTGTCGCAATGTTTGTCCGTAACTGAAATGGGTTTTTAAAATCAAACTCAAAAGAGATCCATGGTATATAAAACCTAACTAAAGTGCGACTTTAAATATGTGTGAAAAAATATCAAACTCTAAACTTTTAAAATCCAACTAAAGTGTGACTTTAAATATGTGTTTTCGCAGTTATGTCACTTACTTTAAAATCGTCAATTAATGTTGTAAGCACAATACCAATGGCACGCAATTTGCAAAATGCGCAACCGAACTTGAAATAGGCCACCCGGCCTGAATCCACACTTGGTAGTAGTTTAGTCAGTAGTTAGTCGTGGATGTACACTGTATAGTGATGAACCCAATAAACATTTGATTTGATTTGACATAAGGAATAAGCGGTAGAAACTGGATGGATGGATGGATTAAATTTGCGCGCCATTGGTATTGTGCTTACAACAAAGCGAATGGCTCTGCTCCCTGTTGAGTAGAAATGAACAATACACCTTCAATTGTTTGATATGTTGCAGGAATGGTTTAATCATAGGGTTCAACACTAAATGTCGGTGAAACATCACCCTGGGCTAGCTCATGGCAATATCCAATTGGGTATTTGTTGTAAGCACAATACCAATGGCGCGCAATTTGCAAAATGCGCAACCGCATTTTGCAAATTTAATGTCAAATCAAATCAAATGTTTATTGGATTCATCACTATACAGTGTACATCCACGACCGAACTACTCCCAAGTGTGGATTCAGGCCGGGTGGCCTATTTCAAGTTCCAGGTAACCCTACATTATTATATTTTATAAATAGTAAACCAAGTTGTGGTAGTAGTTTAGTCAGTAGTTCTGTCGTGGATGTACACTGTATAGTGATGAATCCAATAAACATTTGATTTGATTTGATTTGACATCAAATTTGCAAAATGCGGTTGCGCATTTTACAAATAGCGCGCCATTGGTATTGTGCTTACAACAAATACTCATTTGGATATTGCTATGAGCTAGCCCAGGGTGATGTTTCACCGACATTTAGCGTTGAACCCTATGATTAAACCATTCCTGCAACATATCAAACAATTGAAGGTGGTCTGTTCATTTCTACTCAATAGGGAGTAAAGCCCTTCACTTTGTTGTAAGCACAATACCAATGGTGCGCAATTTGCAAAATGTGCAACCGCACATTATTATATTTTATAAATAGCAAACCGAATTGTGGTAGTAGTTTAGTCAGTAGTTTAGTCGTGGGTGTACACTATATAGTGATGAATCCAATAAACATTTGATTCGATTTGACATCAAATTTGCAAAATGTGGTTGCGCATTTTGCAAATTGCGCGTCATTGGTATTGTGCTTACAACAATAACCAATTGAATATTGCCATGAGCGAGCCCAGGGTGATGTTTCACCGACATTTAGTGTTGAACCCTATGATTAAACCATTCCTGCAACATATCAAACAATTGAAGGTGTATTGTTCATTTCTACTCAACAGGGAGCAGAGCCCTTCACTTTGTTGTAAGCACAATACCAATGGCGCGCATTTTGCAAATTAAATTCAAATCAAATGTTTATTGGATTCATCACTATACAGTGTACATCTACCACTAAACTACTGACTAAACTACTACCAAGTGTGGATTCAGGCCGGGTGGCCTATTTTAAGTTCCAGGTAATCCTACATTATTACATTTTATAAATAGTAAAACAAGTTGTGGTAGTAGTTTAGTCAGTAGTTCAGTCGTGGATGTACACTGTATAGTAATGAATCCAATAAACATTTGATTTGATTTGACATGAAATTTGCAAAATGCAGTTGCGCATTTTGCAAATTGCGCGCCATTGGTATTGTGCTTACAACAAATACCCAATTGGATATGGCTGCTAGACTTTTGACAAGAACAAGAAAGTTTGATCACATTACGCCTGTACTGGCTCACCTGCACTGGCTTCCTGTGCACTTAAGATGTGACTTTAAGGTTTTACTACTTACGTATAAAATACTACACGGTCTAGCTCCATCTTATCTTGCCGATTGTATTGTACCATATGTCCCGGCAAGAAATCTGCGTTCAAAGGACTCCGGCTTATTAGTGATTCCCAAAGCCCAAAAAAAGTCTGCGGGCTATAGAGCATTTTCCGTTCGGGCTCCAGTACTCTGGAATGCCCTCCCGGTAACAGTTCGCGATGCCACCTCAGTAGAAGCATTTAAGTCTCACCTTAAAACTCATTTGTATACTCTAGCCTTTAAATAGACTCCCTTTTTAGACCAGTTGATCTGCCGTTTCTTTTCTTTTTCTTCTATGTCCCACTCTCCCGTGTGGAGGGGGTCCGGTCCGATCCGGTGGCCATGTACTGCTCGCCTGTGTATCGGCTGGGGACATCTCTGCGCTGCTGGTCCGCCTACGCTTGGGATGGTTTCCTGCTGGCTCCGCTGTGAACGGGACTCTCGCTGCTGTGTCTTGGATCCTCTTTGGACTGGACTCTCGCGACTGTGTTGTATCCATTGTGGATTGAACTTTCACAGTATCCTGTTAGATCCGCTCGACATCCATTGCTTTCCTCCTCTCTAAGGTTCTCATAGTCATCATTGTCACCGACGTCCCACTGGGTCATTATTGTCACCAATGTCCCACTGGGTGTGAGTTTTCCTTGCCCTTATGTGGGCCTACCGAGGATGTCGTGGTGGTTTGTGCAGCCCTTTGAGACACTAGTGATTTAGGGCTATATAAGTAAACATTGATTGATTGATTGATTGATATTGCTATGAGCTAGCCCAGGGTGATGTTTCACCGACATTTAGTGTTGAACCCTATGATTAAACCATTCCTGCAACATATCAAACAATTGAAGGTGTATTGTTCATTTCTACTCAACAGAGAGCAGAGCCCTTCACTTCGTTGTAAGCACAATACCAATGGCGCGCAATTTGCAAAACGCGCAACTGCATTTTGCAAATTTCATGTCAAATCAAATCAAATGTTTATTGGATTCATCACTATACAGTGTACATCCACCACTAAACTACTGACTAAACTACTACCGTGTGGATTCAGGCCGGGTGGCCTATTTCAAGTTCCAGGTAACCTTACATTATTATATTTTATAAATAGTAAACCAAGTTGTGTTAGTAGTTTAGTCAGCAGTTCTGTTGTGGATGTACACTGTATAGTGATGAATCCAATAAACATTTGATTTGATTTGACATTAAATTTGCAAAATGCGGTTGCGCATTTTGCAAATAGCGCGCCATTGGTATTGTGCTTACAACAGTTATACCCAATTGGATATTGCTATGAGCTAGCCCAGGGTGATGTTTCACCGACATTTAGTATTGAACCCTATGATTAAACCATTCCTGCAACATATCAAACAATTGAAGGTGTATTGTTGATTTCTACTCAACAGAGAGCAGAGCCCTTCACTTTGTTGTAAGCACAATACCAATGGCGCGCAATTTGCAAAATGTGCAACCGCATTTTGCAAATCTAATATCAAACCAAATCTAATGTTTATTGGATTCATCACTATACAGTGTACATCCACGACTAAACTACTACAAAGCGTCGATTCAGGCCGGGTGGCCTATTTCAAGTTCCGGGTAACCCTACATTATTATATTTTATAAATAGTAAACCAAGTTGTGGTAGTAGTTTAGTCAGTAATTCTGTCGTGGAAGTACACTGTATAGTGATGAATTCAATAAACATTTGATTTGATATTAAATTTGTTGCGCATTTTGCGAATTTCGCGCCATTGGTATTGTGCTTACAACAGCTTTAGCCAAGGACTAGCTTAGCTTCCCCCGGTATAGCCGCTCCTCTTTTGTTGCGGTCAGATCAGAATCGCTTCTTTACTCATTGTCCATTGTGATATTTGGAAATAATCCATACACACTCCGAACTAGTATATCTGATCGATTCATCACTTCTAACCACAACTTTACAGCGTGGAGGCCACGATGGTTTCATTCGTGCATTGCCGCACATTGCCACGGAGGCTAGCGAGCCTTTCTTATATCATTTCTGGTCACAGTCTAGCCGAAACTACGACCAGATCAAATAAGATCAGTGTGTAGGTTTTTTTTGGGGGGGTAAAAGAACACGCACTCCGCATTCACACAACACTCACTCGCGCTTTCCAATGCAGTCAAGAACACGCACACAACACTCGTACATCAGCCTTTCATTCTGTGGCCAACAGAGGCTTGCGGGTTGGAATATAAACTTCAAGCTGCGTTGCATTCTGGGAAAGCGCCACAAGCAGTTGGTAAAGGTCAGTAAAGTGCTGCCCTCTTGTGACAGAACAGTGTTATGCCATTACATCACGACTGGGTCTGTGACCATGGAGATATGTAAACAACAGTCCGGACTAGGCGCTTAATGGCTAAAATAACGGAGTCAGGTATGTCCGAATGCTTCCCACAATGCAAATAACCGAGACGGCGTGGCTCGGTTGGGAGAGTGGCCGTGCCAGCAACCTGAGGGTTCCTGGTTCGATCCCCACAGTCCATCAACCTCGTCATGACCGTTGTGTCCTTGAGCAAGACACATCTCTCTAGCTCCTGATGGGTCGTGGTTAGGGCCTTGCATGGCAGCTCCCGCCTTCAGTGTGTGAATGTGTAAATAATCGTAAATAATTCAATGTATATACTATGATGATTAACCTGTGTGATGACTGTATTATGCTGATAGTATGTATTTGTACGATGAATTGATTAACGTGGACCCCGACTTAAACAAGTTGAAAAACTTATTCGGGTGTTACCATATAGTGGTCAATTGTACGGAATATGTACTGAACTGTGCAATCTACTAATAAAAGTATCAATCAATCAATCAATCAATCAAGTGTGAATGGGTGAATGTGGAAATAGCGTCAAAGCACTTTGAGTACCTTGAAGGTAGAAAAGTGCTATATTTACCATTTAACCTGCTAAAACTTACGTAGGCAAACTTACATAGGCAAACTCAAAGCACAGGAAGGGATGCTGTATTTGGAGAAAATATGTTTATTGAGGGAGTGAAACCCCCCAAATTCTGCCTTTATTTTCCTTTCCTGACTTTAGGGGTTTCTTTGCCCAAGCTGAGAAGTTACAAAAGTTCGAAGGCCTACTACGAGATGGTGTGGGGATGGCTGACAGAGTGACTGTGCCAGCTCATCAATGACGTGTGCTTGGTGAAAGCCAAGGTATGCTCATCGTTATTAGGTTACCCAAGCAAGCTCCAATCAAGATATACATAATTTAAACATGCTTTGTGTGTGTTGTTGTTACAAGTGGAAGTGACCGAAGTACCCATCTTTTGTTCAGGTACTTCCAGAGACATGCACACACGCTGCTGAGTTGTTCTTTCTCTTCGAAGCCACAGCCAAGTCGAGGGACTTCAAAACATATTGGCAATGTCGAAGGTGGGCTATGACCATCTGTACTGCAACATTGAAATAGCTGCTAATAAAGTCAGCTCCTTTAAAGTCATCTAAAGACCACAATCAAATAGTGAAGCTGCTGCATCACTGTACAGTGGAGTTATAAAATTGATTAAGCAAACCATATCATACAAAATAATAGTTATTTTCCCAATTCCAAGCTGTCAAAGGTGCTGCTATAACAATAGGCATTGAAATAGCAGCTGAGTTAAAGGCCTACTGAAATGAGATTTTCTTATTTAAACGGGGATAGCAGGTCCATGCTATGTGTCATACTTGATCATTTCGCGATATCGCCATAGTTTTGCTGAAAGGATTTAGTAGAGAAAATCGACGATAAATTTTCAACTTTTGGTCGCTCTTAAAAAAGCCCCGCCTTTCCCGGAAGTAGTGCGCGTGACGTCACAGATTGTCGGACTCCACATCCACCCATTGATTACAATCATGGACAAGAGCAGCGCGAGCGATTCTGACTGAGAAAGTGACAGTTTCCCCATTAATTAGAGCGAGGATGAAAGATTTGTGTTTGAGGATATTTATAGCGACCAACTAGAAAAATAAAAATAAAAAAACGACAGCTCCGGGCGACGGCAGTGTGAGCGTTTCAGATGTAATTAGACATGTACTAGGATAATTCTGGAAGATCCCTTATCTGCTTATTGTTTTAATAGTGTTTTAGTGAGATTTTAAAGACTGTAAAGTAAAGATTGTAAAGACATACCTCGAGGTCGGATGGCTGCGTTGAACACACTGTGTCTCAGAGAGACGCCAAGGAGCCAAGCTCACAGCTGCTGCAGAACGACGAATAATCCACGGATGTCTTCGGTAAGATATATATCCCAATTTCCCCATCCAAAAACATGCTGGTTGACGTAGAGAAAACATGTTCGCTTGACCGCTCTGCTTTCACAACAAACAAAGAAACGCCGGCTGGGTTTTAGTGCTAAAGACAGCTGGAATCCACCGCTTTCCACCAACAGCATTGTTCTTTATAGTCTCCATTATTAAATGAACAAATTGCCAAAGATTCAGCAACACAGATGTCCAAAATACTGTAAAATTATGCGGTTAAAGCAGACGACTTTTAGCTGTGTGTGTGCGCAGCGCTAATATTTCATCACAGTCCGTGACGTCACGCGTATACGTCATCATTCCGCGACATTTTCAACAAAAAACTCCCGGGAAATTTAAAATTGCAATTTAGTAAACTAAAAAGGCCGTATTGGCATGTGTTGCAATGTTAATATTTCATCATTGATGTATAAACTATCGGACTGCGTGGTCTGTAGTAGTGGGTTTCAGTAGGCCTTTAACATGCATGTTAAATTTAATGCTCTGCAGTTTTAGTATTGACAGCTCAACAACCCTATAGATTTTTAGGGTAGGTTATATACCCTAAGATCTACACGGTGGACGTGGTTAGTATGTATGCGGAAAAGTGGTTGACTAATGGCCCTCACGGTGTGAGTTTTCTCTGGGTAATCCAGCCTTTTCCCAGATCCCCAAAACATACTAGTTTAATTGAAAACTCTAAACTTTACAAATGTGTAAATGTGAGTGTAAATGTTGTTTATTTGTGTCCTGTGATGACTAAGGACCAGAACAGGGTGTACCTCGCCTCTCATCATGTTCATTGTCAGGTCTGGAAAAAGCTGATTGAAAACACAATAATCTAGTGTAGAATAAAGCAAATCTGTCCATATTTGGAAAAGTTATATTCAGATTCACATTTGACAGCAGTAATGATCAATTAGAACAAACTTGTATTTATTGAGGGCCACCTCGCAATATGAATTGGAAAAAGCCTTTTGGATGAGGGGTGAAACGTGTTCGACAAGCAAGTGGAGTCCATTTGCCTTGATTCACCAGTTACCGATTAGATTTTCAATGTCCAGGGCCCCCGGTGACCCCAAAGGGAATACGCGGTAGGAAATGGATGGATGGATGGATTCATTGTGTCTTGAAGCAAGGGCTACCAAGTTCTACTTTATCTAATCGAAGCAATTGTGGCAAAATCTGGTGCACTACTTGGGTGCAACTAACATAGGCACTGTTGATTCAGTCTCAACTAGTTTGTGGCCTGAATAAGACACAAATAGTAAAAAAACTATGCAAACCTTAAGACAGTGGTTCTCAAATGGGGGTACGCGTACCCCTGGGGGTACTTGAAGGTATGCCAAGGAGTATGTGAGATTTTTTTTTTAATATTCTAAAAACAGCAACGATTCAAAAAACCTTTATAAATATATTTATTGAATAATACTTCAACAAAATATTAATGTAAGTTCATAAACTGTGAAAAGAAATGCAACAATGCAATATTCAGTGTTGACAGCTAGATTTTTTTGTGGACATGTTCCATAAATATTGATGTTAAAGATTTCTTTTTTTGTGAAGAAATGTTTAGAATTAAGTTCATGAATCCAGATGGATCTCTATTACAATCCCCAAAGAGGGCACTTTAAGTTGATGAATACTTGTATGTGTAGAAATCTTTATTTATAATTGAATCACTTGGGTTTTTTTTCAACAAGTTTTAAGTTATTTTTATATCTTTTGTTCCAAATAGTTCAAGAAAGACCACTACAAATGAACAATATTTTGCACTGTTATACAATTTAATAAATCAGAAACTGATGACATAGTGCTGTATTTTACTTCTTTATCTCTTTTTTTTTCAACCAAAAAGGGCTTTGCTCTGATTAGGGGGTACTTGAATAAAAAAAAAATGTTCACAGGGGGTACATCACTGAAAAAAGTTTGAGAACCACTGCCTTAAGACATATAAATAAACAATTCAAGCAGTGAAATCAAATGTTTCCTAAACACATAGCACACATATATTAAGTTTACATTAAATACAAATTTTGGGGTATTTTTAAAAATGACATCAAAGCAATATTATTACATGGTCCATGAAGGAGCGCAAGGAACATGTCATTTAATGAGTGACAGGGTGCTTATTATGAAATGATTACTCAAAACATATTCCTAGCCCCTTCCAGCTCTGTCACTGATAAGAATGTAATGGATAATTTCCCTAGTCATCCATCCATCCATTTTCTGCGCTTATTCCCTTTGGGGTCGCGGGGAGCGCTGGTGCCTATCTCAGCTACAATCGGACGGAAGGCGGAGTACACCCTGGAAAAGTCACCCCTCATCGCAGTTCCCTAGTCATCTTAAATGTCTTTAGTGGCACTAACAGTGCCACGAGGATGGTTAACAGTCCTACTGGGGCCGATCCCGGTCAAAGCTGCCAGTGATTGGTCAGGAAGATATGCAAAGGTGTTAAGTTTGTTATTATGAATACAAATATATACATATATATACATATATATATATATATATATATATATATATATATATATAATTTCATTTTAGTACAAAACATTCATCGAATTAAATTAAAGTTTATTTAAAAAGTAGTAAAATCAAATTTAATAATAAAAACATAAATATTATATTCATTTAAAACCAATGTGAACATTTACAAAAAAATAAATATACAACAGGAACTTTAAAAAGTGTGTTTGTTTTTTAATAAAATATTTAAGATACATTAAAAAAGACTGCTTTTTAAATAATAAAATAAAATACTGCTTAGGGCCCTAAAGCCGAAGAGCTAACCACAAGTAGGACACTTTCACTTTTTCAGTATGAATGTAAAAAAAGTATTACATTTTAATACCCTTTTCGTGGAATTTAATGATAATATGTGAAAATCGATAATGACAGGACATTTATTTATGCTCAAATAGCCTTTTTGTGCTTTAGGTTGTGTTTGTCAGTACATCACTGTACAGTGTATACAGTGACATGCTGTATTAAAGTATACTGTATATGGAATACGATGCCTACAGGTTCCCTGAGTGCTCCGGCATTCTTAATGGACTCTATAGCTGTATAGTGTGCTGCTATATTGGATTTAAGCTGCATTTGTGTCCATGGCAATCAACTAATCTATCGTCCAGCTCTCCGTGGGAGTGGTGAGGTAATTTTGAATGGCGTAATAAGATTTGAGTGTCTACTACCACCGAGGTGAGGTGACACATCTGAGTCCTACGTCAGCAACAACATGCTTGATTCAACGCGCGAGGAAGAATCAGACAGCAAAGACATGAAGTGAGGAAGTGGAATAATCCATGTTTTTTCTACAATGGAATGAAATAAAGAAGCGAGTGGACCTTAAGAGACAAGACCCCCCTCTGTATCATGGAGGAATCAAATGTAAGCAAAGTGAGTTGTAGCTTTTACTCTAGATGTTCACCTGTAGGCAACACAGTGTTTATCTTCAGGTAGTCTATTCCGGACACTCATGTTTACCTTCTATAAGAGATATACGGGAAGTGTCTAGCACACAATTAAATTTTCACCATATTGCTTTGTCACCTTAGGTTGCTTTATAAAGAACTATACCAAGATTGATTGAATGCACTTTCACTCATATAAAAAAATCACTCCATGACCCTAGTGGCTGGCCAACAGAGATAACTCTTACATAACTCTTGTTTTCCATGCAACCAGCAGAGCTAACACTATCACATATAATGTGATAGTCCCTCCAATCACACATTATACAGTGCATTTAGAAAGTGTTCACAGCGCTTGACTTTTTTCACATGTTGTCATGTTACAGCCTTATTCCAAAATGGAATAAAGTAATTTTTGTCCTCAAATGTCTACACTATATACCTCATAATGACAATGTGAAAAGTTTTTTTTAATTATTACAATTTTTTAAATCAGCAAATGTATTAAAAATAAAAATATAAAAAAATACATGTATTGTATATAAGTATTGGCAGTTGTTGCTAAATAACTTTTTGATGCACCTTTGGTGGCAATAACAGCCTCAAGTCTTTTTGAATATGATTGCCACAAGCTTGGCACACCTATCTTTGGGCAGTTTTGCCCATTCCTTTTTGCAGCACTTCTCAAGTTCCATCACGTTGGATTGGAAGTGTTGCTTTTTTATCCAGGATGTCTCTGGACATTGCTGTATTCATCTTTCCCTCTATCCTGACTAGCCTTACAGTTCCTGTAAAACATCCCTACAGCATGATGCTGCCACCACCATGCTTCACTGTAGGTATGGTATTGGCCTGGTAATGATAGGTGCCTGGTTTCCTCCAAACTTGATTCCTGGCATTCACATCAAAGAGTTCGATCTTTCTCTCAGCAGACAAAATATTTTTGTTTCTCTTGGTCTGAGAGTCTTGCAGATGCATTTTGATAAACCTTTTACAATGCTTTTGTCTGACCACTCTACCATACAGGCCTGATCGGTGGATTGCGAGAGATGCCTGGCATTCATATCAAAGAGTTCAATCTTTCTTTCATCAGACAAAATATTTTTGTTTCTCTAGGCCTGAGAGTCTTGCAGATGCATTTTGACAAACCTTTTACAATGCTTTTGTCTGGCCACTATACCATACAGGCCTGATCAGTGGATTGCGAGAGATGGTCAGAGATAGGGCTAGAGATGGTCCTTCTGGAAGGTTCTCCTCTCTCCACAGAATAATGCTGTATGGTCACTCTGACAGAAAAATCATCAGGTTCTTTCTCACCTCCCTGATTAGACTAAGATTAATGCAGCAATGTACAGACACATACTGGATGAAAACCAACACTTCCCATCCAACCTGATGGAGCGCTGAGGTGCTGCAATGAGGAATAGGTGAAACTGCCCAAAGATAATTGTGCTAAGCTTATGGAAATGTATTCAAAAATACCTGAGGCTGTAATTGCTGCCTAAGGTGCATCAACAAAGTATTGAGCAAAGGTTGTGAATCTTTAATACATTTTCCAAATTTAAAAAAACAACCTCACATGGTAATTATGGAGTATTGTGTGTAGAATTTCAAGGACATAAATGAAGTTTTTTCACTTTGTAATAAGGCTGCAACGTAACAAAATGTGGAAAAAGTAAAGGGCTGGGGACACTTTCCGTATACAATGTAGGTAAAAAAAAAAGCATACCGTATTCAATCAAATGTTTTTCACTTCACCGTGTGGAAAAAAGATCCTACTAATGTATATTCTGTTTTTGTGTGTTTCTTCTTCACTGTGATTAATAACAGAAAACAGGATATGGACATCACAAAAAAGGTACCTGTTGCTATGAATAAATATATCCTATAAAGTAGCAATTAAATATAATCTATTTTGCATGATATTTAACCATACATGTTGAACATGTTTGGATGAGAAATTGGTGTTTGAGTTGTGGATGACAAATATAATATTTTTACTGTGTTCAGTTATACATCTTATACATTCTTACATAATTAAAGGTGGAAGATATTAAGGGTGCTGAAAAAAGCGATTCACATCCAAACAACGATTCTTCTTTATTTCGATCCTAAATGAGCCATCATTTTCAAGAATTTAATTAGTAAAACATTTTCTGTGTGAATCTATTTTTTAAATATTCTTTTTTCTCCAATCTGATCATTTGTTATCTTTTGTAACGTCTTATAAAAATGTTATATTATAATTTATATACCAAATAATATATTTTGAGAACTGTGTTGAATTGAGAATCATCCCCCCCAAGAATCAGAATCAAAATCTTAAGTTGTTGTAAGATTCATATCCCTAAAAGATACATTCCTTTCACATTGCACACGCTATTTACTTAGATATGACATGATGGTTGCATCAGCTCTGTGCTGCTTTAAGATCTGTTATGTCCTTTGTGTTATTTGTTTTCCCTCTTGTTATCGGAACAAAATTGTGCCGCGGATGGCCACTTAGTTGCTGCGTATTTCTTTGTTTTTTGCATTGAACAAGTACATTCCTTGTATGTTAAACATACTTGGCCAATAAATCTGTTTCTGATATGCTTGCCAAGTTTTATACCTGCATTGCTTATTAGTATTACATTTTTTATTCAATACATTTTCTTACTTTCATCACATAAACAGCCATTGTGACACATTCCCTAGTCTTTTCTCTTCAATTAGAAAATGATAACACTTTAACACAGGAAGAGGACAAACTTTAACAGGCAAAATGTAAGCAAACTACCGGTAAATGTTGTATCAACAACGTGTAAAAAGATATAGTGAAACAACAATCAGTTATATGGTTAGATTTGATAAATTCTGCTTCTCTCTACTCCTTTTTGGACATGTAGAATTGTGTGAGTGTAGTAATGTGATGCCTATCTTCACGTGTTGTTTATTGTTGGTTAAGTAACTTCTCATCCAGTTTAAGACCAACCCTCTGATGCCATAACGTTCTAATTTTTTGACTAGTTTTGTTCAATATTTTGTTGGAAAGTTGGACACTTTTCTGCGTGAATTACCTGAAAATAAAACATTCCGCATGTATACATATATTTTATTTTACTTAGTAAAAAATATATTTTCTGGTTGATCAAAATAACTTGATATCAATGTGTAGGAAAGGGGCAAAAATGTGTTAGACAGAAGCATGATATATATGCATTATATACTATGTATATATTTATATATATATATATATATATATATATATATATATATATATATATATATATATATATATATATATATATATATATATATATATATATATATATATATATGTATATGGGTATATATATGTGTATGTGTATGTATATATATACATATATATATATATATATATATATATATATATATATATATATATATATATATATATATATACATATATATGTGTGTGTGTGTGTATATCACCTTTGAGTTTCTATGTATTTAACAGTATATCTTTTTTACTGATTATATCTAAAGTTTTATGTTTTTGCAGCGTTTCATTTGGGTGTACAGTGTATTATTGCAGAGATTACATTCCAGATCACCTTGTAGTAGGTGAATTTCCGCAAAATAGGGATGTTATTTTTTTAATGATTTTTTAAAAACATTATATGCATCTAAAGTCTTTAAAAGCCCTTCACTGTCAAAGTTAGTTGGTGACTAACCTCAAAATGCAGAGATGGAGGCAGGCATGGAGTGAGAAAACATGATTTAATATAAATACTAAAACAAGAACAAACAAAAGGGTACTAACACAAAGCGCGCACGAGGCGGATAACAGTCAAAGAGAGCTAGCATGGGAGCTAGAAAACAAAAAAGGAGACTTAGAATGGAAGCTAGCAAAAACAAAAAGGGGTCAAGCGTGGAAGCTAGCGGGTAGCGAGCAGGAAAACAGAAGTCGTACTTGTAAAATGAAAGAACAAACTGGAATCAGGGAACAAAAATCAGTAAGCTACAAACATCAAACGAATATAGCTTACCGCTACGCTGCAAAGACATGACAAGGTACGACACGGCAGGAACGATAATACAAGACAAGCGCGACAGGAAGTGACATCGACAAATCAATAATCCAGCACTGACTTGAAGACAAAGCAGGTACAAATAGGAGTGGGCTGATTGACACCAGGTGTGGCCAGGTGCCAATCAGCCGCAGCTGAGGGGAAACAAAGCACTCAGGGAGACAAACAGGAAGATGAATCAAAAAAAGAGTTCTGGCAGGAACTAAGTAAAGGAAATACTAAACACACAGAGAAAAAACTAAAACACAAACAAACTGTCAGTGGCAAGCCTGGCAGTAGCCCCCACCCCCCTCCCATAACGGATACCAGACGTTTTACGAACCCCCCCATCCCCTAAAAAAAACCAGTCCAAAGTCAAGGGAGGTTGGAGGGAGGACAAGGCGGTGGGCCGCCAGGCCAAGTGTCCCCGCATCCAGTGGGGAAGAGTCCAGTGACGACGGCGAATGGAACGCAGCTGCAATTTGCGAGGCGGTCGCCCATGAAACGACCACCTCTGTGGCCGACAAAAGTATGGTGGCGCTCTCAGCTGGCCCACCGGACAGGATGGTGGTAGCGCCCCCTGCTGCTGGCCCACCGAACAGGATGGTGGCGCCCCCTGCTGCTGGCCCACCGGAGAGAATGATGGTGGAGTCTGCTGGCCCACCGGAGTGCGTGGTGGAGTCTGCTGGCTAACCGGAGTGCGTGGTGGCACCGTATGTTGCAGACCCACCGAAGATGATGGCGCCTTAGGTTGCAGACCAACCAAAGGTGATGGCGCCGTAGATTTCAGACCCACCGGAGGTGATGGTGGCGTTTGTGGGCCCACCGGAGATGATGGTGGCATCTGCCGGCCCACCGGAGATGATGGTGGCATCTGCCGGCCCACCGGAGATGATGGTGGCGTCTGCCGGCCTACCAAAGATAATGGTGCCGTCTGTTGCAGACCAACTGGGACGCGAAATAGCTGTCCCTCCCCATCTGCACAGCTACTCCTTGCTCCCCCCTCAAGGGACGGATCCAAGACGTCCCCCGAGAAGCCAACATAGGACAGGGATGGGTGGGAGAGATTGCAAAATCATGCAAAGTGTTTCCTCGATTTGTCCATTAATTCTAAAACTTTGTTTAGCCTCTCCGACATAGACAACTCTGCGGGGTTCGAATTTGGCTGAATTTTTCGGTCAAAGTTAGTTGGTGATGAACCCCAAGATGCAGAGATGGATGCAGGCATGGAGCGAGAAAACATGATTTATAATAAATACTAAAACAAGAACAAACAAAAGGGTACTAACACAAAGCGCGCACGAGCCGGGTAACAAACTGAGAGAGCTAGCATGGGAGCTAGAAAACAAAAAGGAGACTTAGCATGGAAGCTAGCAAAAACAAAAAGGGGCCTTCCGTGGAAGCTAGCGGGTAGCGAGCAGAAAAACAGAAGTCGTACTTGTAAAATGAAAGAACAAACTGGAAGCAGGGAACACAAATCAGTAAGCTACAAACATCAAACGAATATAGCTTACCGCTACGCTGCAAAGACACGACAAGGTACGACACGACAGGAGCGATAATATATGACAAGGGCGACAAGAAGTGACATCGACAAATCAATAATCCAGCACTGACTGGAAGACAAAGCAGGTATAAATAAGAGGGGGCTGATTGAACCAGGTGTGGCCAGGTGCCAATCAGCCGCAGCTGAGGGGAAACAAAGGACTCAGGGAGACAAACAGGAAGCTGAACCAAAATAAGAGTGCTGACAGGAACTAAAGAAAAGAAATACTAAACACACAGAGGAAAAACTAAAACACAAACAAACTGTCAGTGGCAAGCCTGACATTCACACTGATTTCACACACATTTATAAACACTTTTTACGCCCCTAAAACACTCCATGCACACTCCAATCTATATCATTTTAACATGAAAACTTAAATTGGTACTCAAACCTTAATGTACTCAAAAATGTGACACTTTTGTCTTTGGCTTTCCCAGACACCTCGTTGGGCCATCCACAGACACTCAGTCAATCCACATTGTACAGCAGCAATGATCAGCCCAGAAAACTGAACAGTTTTTCAGCGGAGACGCCCACTTACCAGAACCTGCACCGGGAGCTGCTTCTTAGTCATAAAAGGTGATTAAACACCAAACACCGTTAAAGTCCTGTTTGTGTTTGTTCTGAGCTGTGGGACTCTGGCTATGACTCACCTGACCAGGGGCCTGATTCTGGAGGAGAAGCCTGAATTGAAGCGAGTGCTGGAGCAACGGCGACTGGAGCTGCACAAGGAGCAGGAGATGGCTCAACAGCAGCCGTCGGACCTGGAGACGGAGCTCCGCAAGAGGCAGCAGAAGCTAAAAGAGGTCAGACAATATACACAATATTCCTTTAAAGAGCCACTGTAATAACCATAAAGTGCCATAAAGGTATCTGAGTAGTAGTACACGCCACACATGCAACAATCATACATCTTTCATAGTTCTTTTTATTGATTTCACATTCATATTAATAAAAAAATTCAAACCCTCTTCATCCCCTACCCCTGCTGTCACTCAAAACAAAAACAAAAAACAAACAAAAGTAAGAGTACGTACAAAAGTACCCAGAGTAAGACAAATAAATAAATAAGTAAATAAATCAATCAATACAAGGCACTTGAGACAAAGTAGTTGAAAGCTAAAACACAGTGTAGAAGCAGCATGACAAGGCCTGAAATATCGACAGTCATATTCAGATACGTGTCGAGGGCTATTCCTGCACTTGTGTAAAGGATTGGTCAAAAAAATCAAAAAAGGTCTCCACACTTTGAAAAACTTGTTTTCAAAGCCCTGTAATGTATACGGTATCTTATTTTCTCGAGCTTCAGGTTTGCTAGCACGTCCCTTATCCAGTCGGAGACTGAGGGTGGGACAGCCTCCTTCCACTTCAACAATATCAGGCGGCGTGCGAGGAGGGTGGTAAAAGCCACTATTTTTTGATGACCCCCTACAGGTAGCTCCCTCCCTTCAGGAATGATTCCAAATACGGAAATTAAAGGGTTTGGATCTATTTGATCTGTTCAGACCGTAGAGAGTGCTTCAAAGATACATTTCCAATACCGCTTTAGCTTCTGAGAAAGCCAAAACATGTGTATTAGTGTTGCGTTATTTAATTTACATATATCACATAATGGGTTAATTTGGGAAAATATTTTAACTAATTTTGCTTTTGAGAAATGCAACCCGTGTATCACTTTAAATTGGAACAGTGAGTGTCGTGCGCACATTGAGGATGAGTGAACCCTTTTCTCAATTTTAGCCCAGGTTACGTCATCTATTGATGTTTGGAGGTCTTGTCCCATACTGTTCTGCAACAGTCATACTTCTATGCCAGGGGTAGGGAACCTATGGCTCTAGAGCCAGATGTGGCTCTTTTGATGACTGCGTCTGGCTCTCGGATAAATCTGAGCTGACATTGCTTAACACGATAAGTAATGAATAATTCCAATTGTAATCACAGTGTTAAAAATAATGTTCAAAATATAAAACGTTCTCATGCATTTTTAATCCATCCATCTGTTTTCTACCGCACCTGTTTAAGAAGTTGCGTTAATGGTAGGAAAGTATTTATCTACTATTGGTTAGTGTGGGGCTTGCCCTCCTCGGGGATCTTCAGACCACCAAGCACCAACATGAGAGCCTGTTTAAGGGTTACAAAATTATTGTATTTATTTTTCACTAAGTCTCTCAGTTGCTTTCCAGCAATTGTCTTTTTGTCTTTCGTCCTCGCTTGTGCTTTGGCTCCAGCTCCAACCCCGTCTCTCCTCCTGGCTGCTGCTTATAACCGAGCAGCAGGTGTTTAGATAACAAGGCCCAGATGGGCCATCTACGCACCTGTTGCTGATTTCGAGGCTGATCCTGGCAACACTTCGCTTCCATGCAGGCCCGCAGGCCACGCCCCCCTCCACAGTTAGCTTCAGAATAACAATGTTATTACTAAAAATATTATATGGCTCTTACAGAAATACATTTTAAAATATTTGGCTTCTTGGCTCTCTCAGCCAAAAAGGTTCTCGACCCCTGTTCTATGCAGTGGAACCTCGATTTACGAATTGCATCACAAACATTTTACTTACGAACCCCAGACAGAACAAAAATATGTTTCGATGTACAAAACTTGTCTCAGCGTAAGAACGTTTCATCCACCTATTATGTGCCTCACAGCACAGCCATTTTGTGTCCAGCAGCACATCTATTGTAGGTGGGCCGATCAATCTTTATTGCTTATTGTCTGCAGTGTTGCAGATGTTAGCTACTGTGCTACATTGTGTGCTTTTTAAGTCTTTTTTTTAGTCTTTTTGCAATTTTTTTGTTAAGAGTCTAAAGACAGCAATGTACAAGCAATGTGAGGTTCAAAACATTCAGGGAGTATCCACAGCATTGTCGCCACTGCCCCCTCACATTTACCCCTTTCCCTTCCACTGCACCCAACTTTACCAACAAGGTGAAGTGGATTTTATTTTTTGTTCCGAATCATCCAGCGACTTGGCTGTTCAAGTTAAAACATTTTGGGATTTGAAACTGTGAGTGCTCCACAGGCCCAGTGACAGTGTGTGTGTGTGTGTGTGTGTGTGTGTGTGTGTGTGTGTGTGTGTGTGTGTGTGTGTGTGTGTGTGTGTGTGTGTGTGTGTGTGTGTGTGTGAGTGTGTGTGTGTGTGTGTGTGTGTGTGTGTGTGTGTGTGTGTGTGTGTGTGTGTGTGTGTGTGTGTGTGTGTGTGTGTGTGTGTGTGCGTGCGTGTGTGTGTGTGTGTGTCGGCATTGCAACGGAACATGAGGACAATTCAGCTAGTTGTTGTTGTATTGCTTTGTTATATAATAGAATATTAATCCATCGCTGCCTTGTTATGTTTGTTTAATATACAGTGCCAAATATCACTTTATATTGTGTTCAAAGTGTACAAAGGTTAACTAAAATGTGGACTGTTGTTGTGGCTGCAACCAATTATTCATGTTTACATTTTTTCTAATGGAGAAATTTCCGTCAATATACAAATATTTCTATTTACAAACCCCGTTCAAGAACCTATTCAGTTAGACCTTAGAGGAGTCAATGTATAGCTTGTATAACAGTGTATTAGATTTACTATACAAATGAAAAAAGGGCAAGACACGCCCTTCATTGTCAAAATAGCTGGCAACACAAGTAAATAGCAAAATAAATGTTTTGCCTCCGCTACAGTCAAGCATGGTGGTGCATGAGTGCCGCCAGCACTGGAGAGTTGCGGTTCATTGAGGGACATAGAATCTGTTTGATAATAAAAGCAAAGCACAAAGCATAGAAAAAAAATTAACAGCGCTATTTTAACAAGAGATGTCCGATAATATCGGCCTCCCGATATTATCGACTGAAAAATGCTTTAAAATGTAATATCAGAAACTATCTGTATCGGTATCAAAAAGTAAAAATAATGACTTTTTAAAGCGCCGCTGTACGGAGCGGTACATATCCGGTAAAACCTTTACATAGGGGGAAGTACAGAACAGATGCGTCTCCCAGTCAGCACCCCCTCCCCTCTCCCCTCTCCCACACACGACACAGAAGTGGACGACTGCAGCATGAGAGGTTTACTGGCGACGCTTGATGACTTCATCAAACGGCCGCGAGCGCGGCATAACAACAACAAGAGTGTGTTGTTGCTGGTGCTGTAAACGTGGCTAACAAGCGAGCTTGCCTGGTGACTGACTAACGACACCATCTCTGTGGTTTGTAGGGGTGTAACGGTACGCAAAAATTTCTTTTCGGTACGTACTTCGGTTTAGAGATCACGGTTCGGTTCATTTTCGGTACAGTATGAAAACAACAAAATATAAGTTTTTGAGTTATTTATTTACCAAATTTGTAAACGATGGCATAACACAGGGTCTATTGCCAAGGTTAATGTGGTCAACATATATAAAATAAAAACTAAATAAGATAAGGCTCAGAATGGTTTCTTAACAAAACCTTTCTACATATAAAGTGCTTTTTTTGATTGACTGATTGATTGAGACTTGTATTAGTAGATTGCACAGTACAGTACAATTGACCACTGAATGCAAACTGCCCAATAAGTTTTTCAACTTGTTTAAGTCAGAGTCCCCTCCCAGCCTGGCTAACTTGGCTGCTATAAAAAACATTTGTTATTGCTTAAGCCCTGCCTGACTCGCCGAGGAGAGGCTGCTTGAATGCGGTGGTGACGCTTCAAAGGGGTTAGCATGTTTGACAAGTTGGCAGAAGCATACCCTACTGCTGCTGAACAATGTCGGCAAACCTCCGTCCTCCGTTGTTGTATCACACAGCCAAAGTGTTCCCAAACGGGCAGGAGGGTCTTCTAGCTCTGGCTTTTACATGTTGTCCTAGCCCGGTCGCTGCTATCCTGCCTCGCTCTGCATTGTGAGCTACCTAATATGTCCGTGTGGAAACTCGTTAGATCCGAACCGAACCGAAACCCCTGCACCGAAACGGTTCAATAGAAATATTTGTACCGTTACACCCCTAATGGTTTGGGATTATTTAAAACCGTCTCTGATGGATAAAAAAACTGGCAATTTGCAATGACTGCAAAAAGTTGGTTATGCGAGGAGGAACCAAGACGTTTTCCTTTAATATGAGCAATTAGATCTCCCACCTCTTCAAGAATCATAAGGAGATACACGATGAATACAAGCGGAAGATGGATGTGAGCCCAGTTTATAATTCCCTGTTATACAGTATACTAGGCAGTCTTGCACTAAATGAGGACTATGTTATTGTTTACTGTATTACTGTAGTATACTCTGGATTGAAGCTGTGTGCCTTCATTGTTTTTGTAGCTGTTGTTTTGAGGCTTGTTTAAAAAAATAAAAAAATAATACACTTTGTGACTTCAATAATGAATATGCCAGTGCCATGTCGGCACTTTTTTCCACAACTTGAGTTCAAGTTGTTCTCTTATTTTGGAAAACCTTGTTACATTGTTTAATGCATCCAGTGGGGCATCACAACAAAATTAGGCATAATAATGTGTTAATTCCATGACTTTATATATCGGTATCGGTTGATATCGGAATCGGTAATTAAGAGTTGGACAATATCGGAATATCGAATATCGGCAAAAATCCATTACCGGACATCTCTAATTTTAACCAATATACTGATTGATGGCAATATTTTGTCTTGGCAGTATGAGCAGGAGGAGATCAGGCAAAAAGAGAGCGAGCAGAAGATACCAGAGTTTGTTCGCGTGAAGGACAACCTGAGACGCACACAGATGTCCGAGCAGTGAGGGCCAGAACAACCTGCAACAACCTTCTCCCTGCATGTGTCACACCCATCTTTACATGTCATTGTGTTTGTTTGTTAAAGTGTGTTCAAGGAATCACCCGCACCAGAAAACACATTCTAGCGTTATTCACTCTTCTGTTTGTGTTTATTATGGAGATCAGGTAAAGTTATCGCAACATTGAAGGTTTTTTTTTTAAATGTATTTTTTACTGTCATGATGTTATTTATTGTTTTAATCATCTGTTTTTTTTTTCTTTTGTTCAGTGGCAGAGCCCTGCCTGTCCTGTGAGACATTTCCAGGATGTTTTGTGTCAGCGTGTCTGAACCAAACAATGCACATCCCTCAGTGTTACAAATTGAATTGTTTCTGTCTGGACTTTTGGTTTGTTTTACGTGTCCCAGAGTGCAGTGGAAATAAAGCTCACAGTTTGCAGAGACTCGCATCATGTTTTATTGGACACTATTCAAAGCGCCTGGGTATTGATTTGCATGCAGCTCTTCTCCCCTGAGGACTCGCGCCTCTTTCACATGGATATGACTCTTTGTTTAATTAGCTGATCTTTTCATTCCTTCACGGAATGAGAGTGAGAAAGAAGGCCATCTGGAGGAGGCTTTTCAGGATATACAGAATGGGAAAGATACCCAAGAGTCCAGTTAAGGCACTGGATCCATTTTGGGAAAATCAAGCAAAATGTATGAGGGTTTGATTTTACACAACCTGAGTGTCTTTGGTAAAACACAAACATGCCAGCATTGACCAAATTGTGTGCGTACTGAGAGACTTGAATCAAAACAGGGAGTGCAAAATGTGTACCTGTAGAGCAGCAAAGTGTGTGATGTATTTTGAGGTTAACACCAGTTAGTTATGGCTCAGAAATGTAAAACCAAAAAACTTAAAAGAGACTTGCTAAGCAGAAGCAAGTTTTATTTACCTTGGGGTACCAGTGATGTTTCGATCGATACTGAAATATCAGATCATTATGCTTATTTCGATTCTCAAATTAAAATGTCAATATTTTTGATACTTAGTTCAGGGGTGTCCAAACTATTTCCTCCAAGTGCAGCATACTGAAATGTCCAAAGGATGCGTGGACCATATTGATATTTTTCATTACATACCGATTTTTGGGGCGGGGGTTTCCCAACATTTTTACTGTTGTTTTTTCCTCTGTAACAATAGAATAAAAACATTAATAATACAATTTTGTAACTGCATGACTAAATAACAAAATTTCTGCCCGTACATTATACAGTATATGTACAGGCAGTTGTACTGTATATTCATGTTCAGTTGCATATTTAACACGGTTTATTATTGATGTGAGAATTGTTTTAATTAATTAATTCATACATTAGTATTTTTGTATCTTTTCAATTAAGTAACTAACTAAACTTTGATCATGGTTTCAGTACATTTTGAGATATGTTATCATTTTAAATACACAACTTTTTAAATTTTAGCAGATACAATTAGTACATTTGCACGAAGTATCGATATCGGATCAGTATCGTCAAGACCAGCTTGAATTTTACTCGGTATTGGAACGGGAAGAAAATCAGTGGTATCGCACATCACTAAGTGATACCTGTTTTTGTGTATTTGGTATCTGCATAAGTCCCAATTTTTTTTAATCAAACCAAGGAGTCATTGAGGACATATTTATAAAACAATTTTACCTTCCTTCATATTTCCGCCAGACGAGTTGTTTGAAATTTGCCCCATTTTATGATGTTTTTCCCCATTGTTGACAACAGCGGATATCTCTATATTAAGTTGAAAGTCCATTAATTCCAGCAATTCAACTACATATGTGAAACTAATATGTGTTATGAACTCATTACATACAGCATATGATTATGCTTTGAAGTTTTTGAAAACCAAACATTTTTTGAAGTTTTTAATTTGAGGTTTTCATACGTTGTAAGCGCCCTGCAATGAGATGGCGACTTGTCCAGGGTGTACACCGCCTTCCCCCCGATTGTAGCTGAGATAGGCACCAGCGCCCCCCGCGACCCCAAAGGAAATAAGCGGTAGAAAATGGATGGATGGATGGATAAGTTGTAAGCCGTAATCATCAAAAGAAGTCTTGAAATATCTTGAGTTGCATGTTATGAGCCTATACGTCATAGATGAGTTTCTTCTTGTAAATTTAATTGCTGGTATAAGCAAAACCTTTGCACGTCTGCACGATATACACATTTTCTTAGTTTCAGATGAATGGTAATTTTTTTATCCAGAGAGCTTTGCGTGAGTCCACCATTGTAGTACGACCTTGTAATCAATACATTTCTTCTTTTTCTCTATCCGCTTGATGTGGGGCAGACTGGCTCATACATTCACATGCATTGTCCGCTGTTGCCAATTTCTAATACATAGTAGTGTATAGTTATAACTTCTATCTGTACGTAGACTCCATATGAACTGCTAAAACTACAACATGGCTGGCAGGAAGAAGACACAGTCAAAGTGGAGGCAAGTAAATAAAACCGCACACAAAATGGCGCATCCTGAAGACACAATCAGAAAGCGGCTCGAAGATTGTCTGTTAAATAAAATTTATTCAAAATATTGACCAAAGTGTGACGACCGGGTGGGATCGTGATGCGGGGTTGTTTGTTCTCCCAGGAATGCAGACGGGCTTCGGACACAGCGTGCGGGTAGGAAATTATTTATTTAAGAAACAATTCATACGGGAACAAACAAAAACGTGCTCATAGCACGGAAGGCAAAAACCGAAGGGGGCTAGCGTCAGAGGTAGCCAGCAAAAGAGCCTAGCGTGGAAGCTAGCAGGAATCAAAAATATCGTAGTCTGTTGCATAAAGCAAATTAGGAAGCCAGACTGAGCAAGGCCAGGGCATAGACTAAATAGCCCTCTGATTAGTGCCCGGACAACAGGTGAGCGTCCCAAACACTAACCAGAGGCAGGTGACTGCAATCTGCCGTCATGGCAACTAAAACAAACAAAATCAAGAGGTGCTGAAAACACAGGTGAATAGACAACATAAACAGACTATCATCCGGGCAGGGAATCATAACACAAAGAACCACCACTACATGTTATTTAGATATTATGACCCCTTTTAAAATGATTATAGAAACTAGAAAATGTGATTTATTATGGTTTACCAAAACAATTTAATTTTTTCTAACACTTGAAAAAGTATATTAAAGAATGTATTTTCCAATAATTAATTAAATTTGTTCATAGTTTTTTTCAGTACCAAACACTTGTTAACGCAGGAGTCAGTGATTTTTTGCCTGGACCACAAAGCCCACTACAGGAGCTTAACTGGTTCTCTGACAGAGCGCTTAACTCAAAACACTTGCATCTCAAATCAACGTCCCCCATTGAAATTAATTCAAATCAATTTAATTAGCAAATTTCAACAAGCCTTTTAATAAGAAAAACTAACTTTTAGAAAACAATATAATGACTATAAACAATACAATAGGATGTACTAGTAGCAAATACAGTAGTTTTATGAAGTGTTGTAATAATAATAACCTAATAACAACCTGCTCAGGGGCCTTGTGGTTAGTGTCCCCCCAGAGATCTAGTGTGTGTGACAATCATTGGCACTTTGACTTTTAACTTTAATGTGCAGCATTTACCTTTATGCGACCTCCTTCCAGCTGCTTCTCTGTCAAACACATTATCAGCAGCTTCTCCATATTTTCATGGATAAATGCCCGCCGTTCAGACACTATTTTACCGCCCCTTGACTGGCATTAGATGTATTCTGCTTCAGTGCTGTGCAGACGAACAGTGATACGCTCAAACGGCTTTGTCAAGTCGGCGACACACTCGGTCATGTTTTTAATGATTTTTTTCCTTTAATTTAATGAATATCTTCCACTTCTTCTCAGCACTGTCCTTTAGACACACTTTCTTCCTTTCCATGGTTGGAAAAACCGCCCTGAGATCGGTAGGTCGTAAGTTCAAACCCCGGCCGAGTCATACCAAGGATTATAAAAATGGGACCCATGCTGCTTGGCACTCAGCATCAAGGGTTGGAATTGGAGGCTAAATCACCAAAATAATACCCAGGCGCAGCCACTGCTGCTGCTCACTGCTCTACTGAGGGTGATGGGTCAAATGCAGAGTATTATCTCACCACACCTAGTGTGTGTGTGACTATCATTGGTACTTTAACTTTTATCTTAGAACTCTCTTATGCTGACCACATGAATAAAAGACAATGATACATCCTATTCTTTTCACTATTTGTGTACAAACTAGTTGTTTTCATCCTCTGTTGCTGCATGTCTTCTCCAAGCTAGCTAGCAAAGCACGGCTTTAACAACAATTAGCGCGTTGCTGAGTCACGTTCTATGGATGAAGAGTGTCTGTTGTTAGCAGCGGACGAGCAAACCATTTGAACACAGCCAGGGGGAGATTACTTCTACTAAATCCATTACCGCCACCATTTAAAGCGATATACTACGGGTAATAATGTGTTTTGGTTTTAGAATAAATTCTTAAAAACAGTTCAATCCAAACCTTATGGGAGGTTCAGGTAAAAAAAATAATTTGATAAGAATAGGGATAATGTATCCCCTTGAGGGAGTGAGTTGGAGTCGACTAGAACAGATGTCCTAAACCGCTCCAACTCTCACATTTGACAAGAGAAAGTCACACTCACATAGGCTGCTGATGTGCCAGCCATGAGCTTGTAAAAGAAGAAGATCACACACAAACTGTGAGTAAATTAAGTTTACATTTACTTGTTGAAACTTGATAAATGTGTTGGCTGAACACCAGCATCCTTGTAAGTAGTGTTGTGTGAGTATAGAAACTTCATGCATGTACAATATTTGAGTTCACTCATTTTTAGAGACGGTTTTCTAACACAAAACTGCTTGTTTTTTTAACACTAAGGAAAGTATATTTCATGTGGTTTGAATGGGATGAAAAAATCATGCTTACAGGTAAATACTTGAAATGCTTGATTATTGATAATTAGAGACACTAATGAATATTTATTTTTGTTCATTAGTTTACGTATCTAAATCTAAGTTGCCGCGTTGCAATCACTTTGTTCTTATAAAAATACAAGAAAGAAATGTAAAGAAAAACATGTTGAAATATAATAAATAATAAGACATTTTGTTAAAAGTTGGGAGGGGGGTTGAAACCCTTAAGTTTATATTTGTACTTTGTTTTGCTTAATCTACTTAAGAACGATTATATAATCAGAATTTATACATATATACATTTTAGAATACCGTATTTCCTTGAATTGCCGCCGGGGCGCTAATTAATTTAAAACCTCTTCTTACTCCTGCGCTTACCAAAGACATGCGGTAAAAGTAAGCATGCGCTAATTATCTTAAAACCTCTTCTCACTCCGGCACTTACCAAAGGCATGCAGTGAAAATTTTTGAGTGTGATGTAAGCTTGGACCTTAAATCCTACTGAATAGCTCCTAATCTTCTTCTCTTTATGCAATTTCAAATTATCGGTATTGAAATCAGCCTCCTCCATTTTGAAAATGATGACAGGGGAAGTGTCACTTGTGACGTCATGAGTTTGGCCCGGCGGTAATACTTAGCATGCTTTAATTATTTTGCGAAGCGAGTTTGATCTGACAGTAATTCAAGGCAGGCGCATACTATATGCCCTGCGGCAATTCAAGGAAGTACGGTATATGTATATATACATACACACACACACACACATTTACATATATATATATATATATATAAATATATATATATATATATATATATATATATATATATATATATATGGTTTCCCATTTTATTTTTCAAAATGTTGTCCATTTTATTTTTATAAAATCCCCTGACGAAAACAGGCCTATACATATATACATATATATATATATATATATATTTATATATATATATGTATATGTATATGAATATATGTGTATATATATGTATATGAATATATGTGTATATATATGTATATGTATATGAATATATGTGTATATATATGTATATGAATATATATATATATATGTATACATATATGTGTATATATATGTATACATATATGTATATATGTATATATATGTATACATATATATATATGTATATATACATACTGTACATATATTTATACATACATATATGTGTTTATATATGTATATATACATATATACATACATATGTGTGTGTGTGTGTGTGTGTGGTTTCACAAAAAAAGATTGTCTAACACAAATGCATTGCATTGTTTGCTATATTAAAAAACAATTACATCCAAACAGCAGAGAATATTATGTATGGTGTGCCCATTAGTCAATAAAGAATATAAAAAGTATTTTTTGTGTGTCAATATGAGACATGTATTATACAGTGGGATAACAACAGGACGTGAGATGTTTGCAGTGCAATAAACTTCCCACTTCACATGTTGACACACTTGGGGTGATATAGTGGCGCTAAAGACAACACGTGTGTGTGCGTGTGCGTGTGTATGTGTGTCTGCACTATGGTGGTGAGGGACACGCCAATTCAATCTGATCCACATGCGTTCAGCACTTTTTTAGGGTAACAAAGAAAGTGCAACTACATCCTGCAGGGATGACTCCCCGATCATTCCAAGGGCTGAGAAATGATGACTCCAAGTGATGAGGTGTCATCATCCGCAGGCTGTCCTCTATCTGAGAACAATGGAGCATCTCTTCTTCTCCTTGTGGTTTGTGTTTACGCTGGGCCGGACAGAGCTGCTATGTCTGTTCAGCATATGGCTTGCTGCTCTCGGCTTATTGTTGTTACCTCTTGCATTGTCTCTGCTGCAAAACGAGCTCCCTTGCATGACTAGGCCGAATGTCAAAAAGAAAGAAGCGGCATAAGCGTCGTTGCGTTTGGTTTTGTTTCATGTGTGTGGCTTCCATCCACTGCCAGGACGTGGAAACAAAAAACTTCCCCAAATTGATACTTTTTTTTTCTTCCCATAGTGCAGCTCTGCTTAATTCTGGAATAACGCATGCTGAAAAGTCATTTGGTTTCTTCCACCGCATCAGCATTCCGTGGGCAATTTTAATTATAGCTTTCAGCCAAGATTCCAGGCCTCCCTCGCTCTTTCCTTGGTGAGGTGAGGCCGGTCCCCCTTGGTAATTCCAGGGCCGACCGCAGTGGTATAACAAGCCCGGCTGTGGCGGCATTCCAAGGGGATCGCAGCTCCCAAGGCTCATGGGATAGGGGAATCTGGGAGACAGAGACTCCCCGAGCATAATCTCTCGCCATAAACACTGACTTCCGTGCATGTTACAGTGTCACGGTCGGTTGGGCAGCAAGGATGGGTGGGACGCTCATCATAATTTCTCAGCACGGGGAAAAAAGTAGGGCATCAATCATAAAGGTAGGTTAATACAGCCAAGAAAAACTATCCTCTAATTTCTCTTATTTGTCTCATGTGCTTTTTATTACTAACAACAATCAATCTATGGCAGTGATTCTCAAACTCTGGTAGGGGTACGCGGGCTCCATTGAGTAAGCCAAAAATTGACTCAATTAAACTTTGTAATGTAATTTTTTCTGTTCAGTGTCCAGTTTTACTAGATTCAAACACTGTTCAAACTGTGTGTAATGTTACAGTGGCCAATACAATAAATACACTTCCATCCATCCATCCATTTTCTACCGCTTATTCCCTTTCGGAGTCGCGGGGGGCGCTGGCGCCTGTCTCAGCTACAATCGGGCGGAAGGCGGGGTACACCCTGGACAAGTCGCCACCTCATCGCAGGGCCAACACAGATAGACAGACAACATTCACACTCACATTCACACACTAGGGCCAATTTAGTGTCGCCAATCAACCTATCCCCAGGTGCATGTCTTTGGAAGTGGGAGGAAGCCGGAGTACCCAGAGGGAACCCACGCATTCACGGGGAGAACATGCAAACTCCACACAGAAAGATCCCGAGCCTGGATTTGAACCCAGGACTGCAGGACCTTCGTATTGTGAGGCAGACGCACTAACCCCTCTGCCACCGTGAAGCTGTTAAATAAAAACCCTGCCTTGTTTTTAACGAATACCTAGGGCTACTATTGTACGGCAGTTTAATGTTAGTCATGATGGTGGCCAAGTATTTTCTGAGGTGGTACTTGGTGAACAAAGTTTGAGGACCACTAATCTATGGCATTCTCAAACCGTGCAGAGGCTTCATCTAGTGGTACGCCAAAGAATCAGTTACCGGTAATGGAATATTGTAACGACGAGACTCGAGCCGTTTTCAAAGGTCTATCATCCTTCAATGAAAGTCGTTACAATTCGACTACCGTCATTTTTATCACTCAACGCGCGTGCTAACCAAATGTTGTCCACATTCTCCGCTTACGTCCACCCCTTCCCAGTGTTCCAGCTAGTCAACACAGTCAACACACAAGAATTGGAGCTATGCAGAGCATGCTTTAATTTTTTGTAATTTTTTTTTTTTTTGTGCATTTAGTATGGATTTTTTGTCTTGTTTTTAATGACTACTTAGGCCTACTACGTAACTGTATTTGAATGTTGGTCTTTATGGTGGTATGTGGAGAGCCAAGTGCATTTTGAGGAGGTACTTGGTGAAAAAAGTTTGAGAACCACTTAGCTATGGGATTCATTATGAAACCATACCCTTTTTTTATCAAATCAATGAATCCAACTTTATTTTTCCAGTGCAAAACTTCCTCAGAGTGACCAGAAGAAAAATAAAGAAAAGGACTTCAGTTAAAAGGAAAATTAATCCATTTTTGTTGTTTTTGTATTCTACCATATAGCTTCAATGCATATTTAAGGGAAATAGTATAAATAAATAAAAATTTCTGCTTGCCATAACCTTCCTTCTTTTCAGAAACTATGTTTGTGTATTTAAAGTTCCGGGCCCTGGTCTGGTTTTGATTTTTTTTTTTTATCAGTAACACTAATTAACCAATAAATTGAAGCAACGGTTTATAAATCAAAGCTTTTTTCTGGTCGAATTGTTCATTGCACCCCTAGTTTTTTACGGCCATCGCTAACATTCACAAAGTTTGGTTTTGTTCACTTAAATTCAATATGATTTTGTTGCGGATTCATAGCAGAAGGCTTATAACGTGCAGTTGTCCCTCACCACATCGCGCTCCAAAATTGCAGCTTCCCAACATTGTATTCTACAATTTTTTTGGTCAGCTTTTTAAGCATAAAAGTGGCTAAATAAACTAAAACTATCAATACTACAGTAGTATTGGCCACTAGGGTAGACAAAACCAAATAGAGTGCGCTGTTCAGTATCGTGGCCACTGATTGGCTGAGCCTTAGGCAGCATTAACTATATTGGATTAAAGCAGTGTAAAGGTAAGGGCTCTCATTATGTTAAAAACATTTACCGGTAGTAAACAGGACTATTCGAGGTAACGCCTCTGTCATTTTCTCTCAGAAAATCCCCAAATAGTCTGATGGCATTCACTACCTTGTTAGCTAGAACAGTGGTCCCCAACCTTTTTGTATCCGCGGACCGGTCAACGCTTAATAATTTGTCCCGGGGCCCGGGTGCGGGGTGATGGGTGTCCTTTTTTTTTTTTTTTCTTTGTCATGACGTTTTTGTCATGAAAAAGGGAGGTTTTTGTGGTTGGTTCACTAATTGTAAGTGTATATTGTGTTTTTTATGTTGATTTAATAAAAAAAAAATTTAAAAAAAGTTTTTGTTTTTTTTAATAAAAATTAATTAAAAATTCTTCTGCGGCCCGGTACCGGGCCACGGCCCGGTGGTTGGAGACCACTGAGCTAGAAGACTTATTGTGCTTAACTGGAAGGCTGCAGAGCAGGTATATTATTTATTTCCTTATATTGGAGAAAATTAGGCTGATATTGAATGGTTGTTCTGTAAAATGTCAAGACGTTTGCGTTGCTTTCTTAAAATATGTGAAGAAGACTGATTTCCAGTGTGGCCCCGATTGTGACGTGGTTGAATTGTGGATGATTGATGAGCCTTTTGTTTGCTTTTGTGTTTTGCTGCACCATGTTGGGGACATTTGGAGATGCAGTTGTCTGTGGCTTTATATCCATATTTGCCTGTACTTATTTGCTGATATTTATTTATTTATTGGGTTGGGGAATTGATGTGTATTCATAGGCGCCGACCTACATTTCTGCCAGTGGGCACTTGGTGTGTGTATTAACAAAAAAGAAAACGTTCAGCGAAGTTAATATCCCATATGACTTGTGGCATTATTATTTTGTAAAACGGATTGAACTCGCCTCAAAACTAACAACAAAAAGATTGATTTATCAAAAATTATTTTAAAGATTGATAGTTGCCATCATTTCCACATGGGTGCTTGGGCCCTGAAGCACCCACGGGATCGGCGCCTATGTCTGTATTGTATTGTATTTCTGTTAACTTTATGTCAGACATTTTAAACAATTGTTTTAAAAACAGGTAGTAAACCATTTTTATGCTCTAGCTAGGCAAATATTTGATTTGTAATTGATAAATCCTACTTTACAGGACTTCATTTATCGCGGTAATGTCCGGAACACATCAGCAGCAACAGTCGAGGGACGACTGTAACATATTTTCATGAACTAATTTAATGTAAAAGAAAGGATGAGGGGGAACTTTACTTTTTTTATTTTTACCGTATTTTTCGGACTATAAGTCGCTCCGGAATATACGTCGCACCGGCCGAAAAAGCATAATAAAGAAGGAAAAAAACATATATACGTCACACTATAATGTAAGTCGCATTTTTGGGGGAAATTTATTTGATAAAATCCAACACCAAGAATAGACATTTGAAAGGCAATTTAAAATAAATAAAGAATCCTGAACAACAGGCTGAATAAGTGTACGTTATATGACGCATAAATAACCAACGGAAAAGGTGCCTGGTAAGTTAACGTAACATATTATGGTAAGAGTCATTCAAATAACTATAAACAAAAAATATGTCACTCCTAATTAGGGATGTCCCGATCCAGGTTTTTGCACTTCCGATCCGATACCGATACTGGCCTATCCGAGCATGTATTAAAGTTTAAAGTTATTTAGCCTACTTAGTTGTCAGATTCATGCTGGAAATGATTTTAGTACTCTTGATAACAACTAGCCAGCTGAATTCGGTGAGTTTGAATAATACACAATAGTTGGTATTCAAGTATAAACACAAAATATCAAAAATTATACATGACAAACAGAAATGGCATCATTAAACAGTAAAAAAGTGAACAATATAAAGTGCAAATAATGCTGTAATCATTATTTAAAAAAGCAAAACCCACAAACAACCTGAGTGGGATAAAATGTCTATAACTTAGCATCAATACTTACTCTTGAACAAATGTAAACTTAAAAAAAAAATATATATATATAGATATATATATATATCTACACACTCCCTTCAATTGTTTGCCCCAGTCAGGGGGGGCAAATGGGGAGATTCTTTCCAACAAAGACGAGCACTTCAAGATGCTCAGGTGTCAGCCTGCTCCTGTGTTCATCAAGGATGAGTGCTAAAAAGCCTCTCACTCGCAAGAGTCATTAAAATGTCTTACAACTTTACCACCACGCTTGACTTGATTGTGGCATGTTTTGCACTCCACCTCTTCATCTTTTTCGTTTTGTAGGGTAAAGTAATCCCACACAGCTGACATTTTTACTGTAACTTTTAATTCACACGGCCGTCTGAACGGTTAGAACACAGACTTGTGGATGTTTTGATGGTGTGCTGAAAAATGCGGAACGGAGTATAGGGAGCAGCAGAAGAGTGGAATGTATTATTTAAATCGGTGCGTTGTAAAACACGGACCGGAGTTTTTTTAAAAACTGGATCTGGATCTGCATTTTCCTATGCCATTTTTTGGCAAATATCGGCAGCCGATCCGATCCAAATATCGGACAACCCTACTCCTAATCAATAAATCCGATGAAATCTTCTTCCTCGATGTCGCTTCTAAACAACTCTGCCAACTCCAAAGGTATGCGCCGCTTCCTCTTGTCGTTTTCTGCTGCATACTTCACTACGTCCAACTTGTAATCTGCAGTACATGATTTCCTTTTCGGTTCAATTTTTGTTCAGCCCTTCTCAGTTTTTTTAAGTTACCGCCAACAATGAAATAGTCCATTTTAATGGCTACGGCAGTAGCATATAGCATATAACAGTTAGCATTCCATGACCCACAATGCACTTCTGCCATGACCTTCCCTCGCCGCATTCTTACTGGTTGATGTGTATGTGACGATTGCTGACATTTTCTTCGTCTCTTCCGCGAATGAGATAAGTATTATTATTTGATATTTTACGGTAATGTGTTAATAATTTCACACATAAATCGCTCCGGAGTATATGTCGCACCCCCTGCCAAACTATGAAAAAAACGGCGACTTATAGTCCGAAAAATATGGTACTTCCTTTTTTTGTTTGCAGTTAAATATGCTCTGGCATCACACTGTTTGCATATGCACAAAGAGGTTTTCGTAGTCACGATTAGGGATTACTTGGCGGAATCAGCTTTTTGCGACTTGCGTGGAAAGGACAGAGAGGCGGCAGAAGCGGCAATGAAAAGAGTTCCAAATATTTAGGGTTTCTATCAAGGAAAGAAAGAAGGATTCTTTCCAACTAGCAGCAAACATTTTGGCGACGCTGTAGTTGCTGCATCAACCCAACACCCAACATGTTTTGCAAGTGGGTAAGTCCCACATTAGTTTTCTGGATTTCCGATAGTTACGTCTGCCCGCTGCCTCAAACAAGCTGAGTTGTCAGCAGATACGACGCCCTCAGCAGGATATGGAAGCCTCTCGGTGGATGCCTGGCCTTTTGTTGCAGTGTTTTTTTACTGACTCGGGCTGCCTTTGCCTCATTGTGGCACCGGCTGCTACTGTGTCCACATGAGTTGCTGTGCTGAATGGGTCAGGTTGTATAGGATTCACATTAATATCCTATTTTATCCTTCCTGATCCCCAGGGGGGGAAAAGGCCTGATACTCATCTGCACGCCCACTGGAGAGGAAGCCTATTCCTGTTTTCATGTCCCAAATGTTTACTTCCTGTTTTGTTATCACAAGAGACATCCTCTAATTATGTTGGTTCTTTTAATGCCATGCCTTGTGATCTGCAGGCTTTGCAAGCATGTGAAAAGCAGAATGAATGGATTGACCTAAAAAAGAGCGGGGAATAAAAGCTGCCTTTATGTTGTCAGAGGGCCCTCAATTTGTTGTTTTGTTTATCGGTTGTTTGTAGTAAAGCCACAAAAGAAAGGACGAGCGGGCACCTAAACACAAATTGTGCTTGCCTGCAAGTAAGTGCAAGGTGTCGCAGGAGTCAGCAGGGACCTTGTGATGTGATGCTGTGTGGACAAGCCCCGCATTGAGACATTCTTCCACTTCAAAGCCCCAGAGGGTTGTGTGGACACCGGTTGAAAAGGAGGCTGAGGGAGGGGCGCACTGGGAGAACAGGTGCAGTCTATGAGGGGTAGGGGGGGAGGGCGGGGTCATTCTTGCCGCCATCTGCTTTCTTTTTCGGGGTCTTTAAACACCCCTGTGACACCGCGCATGGCGACACGCTCCCTTGTCCCGGGCCGGGCTCCGTCGCCATGGCATCGCCATTCGGAGTAACCCCCGCACATGTGCCGAGTCACCCGTGGGGGTCTGCCTCTTTTGTGATGGGAGAAAGAAGAAGGAGGCGGCTTGGGGCGGGGGGTAATAAGTGTGTGAAAAGACACTCTCCACTCACTTTTGTTAAGGAGAGCAGCAGGGCGGCATGAACGAAGCCACATGGTGTGGGAGAAAAACAACACAGCAGCAGCAGCAGCACTTATTAATCTTCCAATTATCTCATTCCAGCAGATATTTCCATACAAGACAAGATGACAGCCATCGAGAGCAAAGAAGAGATCAGTGACACTGACAGCGGGATTATCCTGCACTCTGGTAAGAACACTCCTGCTAATCACAACAATACGCACACTTGTTTCTCATCAGAAGGGTTTCTCGACTCCTTTTTCCATGCAAGGCTCTCCAGGATTTTGCTATTTCTTTTTGTGATTGCCATGGCCTACAATGCCTGAATTTGCGACTGCTTTTTCAGAAAGTTGCGGCAAAAGTTGCAATCTTTTTTGGCTTATTTTTTTCAAAAATATTAAGGGTCTGATTTACTAAGATCCAAAACCAACACGCTTGGGATGGGAATTTATAATTTTTCCAGTTCCGATTCCGCTTAACGATTCGGTTCCGTAACGGTTCTCTCATCGATTCTTATTTAGAGAAAAAAGGGTAGATTAGCATCAGTTTTGTTTAGTTTAGAGGTAACATGACCTTACAAAACTTACAGTGAGGCCTCAAGAGACACATACGTAGTATAGAAGAAAAGTAATACATTTTTTTGGAAATAAAAATAATAAATTGATATTCATTTGTAGAATTTAATTATGTGCAACTTACACAAGAATGTAACATTTAGTAACATGTGATAACTTATTACACTCAACGTGAGATATGTAAATTTTTAATTGGTTCTGATTTTTGATGATCATGGCTTACAGTGTATAAGAACTTTGAATTGAAAATCTCCAAAAATGTAAGGTTTCATGAACGGTAAGCTGTGATGATCAAAATTATAACAAAAAATGCTTGCCATATCTCACTTTGCATGTAATAAGTTAATATCACAGGTTAGTTCGTACATATTTTAATTTTCCTCAGGGAACTCTCCTGAAGGAATCAATAAAGTACTATCTATCTATCTAGTATCACATTTGCAGTTAATTGCTGACTTGAATGGACTTGTACACCATATTCTAATTTTATGAGTTTCACCTGTATGATATAATGACTGAGAGAAAATGTGTTTGCAGGAAAACATGCAACTTTTCCCTGACTACAATTGAACATTTGCCGACTGAAAACGCAAACTTTAAAACTTAGTCGCTGCTGTGTGACATTCGTCAAGCGGAGACGTGAACCGGGGCTGCTTGCCAAGGAGCCAGTCAGAATCCGTCTCTCGTCATGCTTATCTAAATGAGAAGGCATTCATTTCAATTTAACAAAAATTAACGCTAACATGATGGGAGGCGTTAGTTAGTACCTGTTGTGTTCAGATGACGTGTCAGCATTACTACTGCTGGGATGAGATCGGAGCGGTTCAAAACGCGACTTTCATTTATAATTATTGCATGCTGTGTGTTTAAATGTTTCAGCATATTGCTTGTATGTCCTCTTCTTGATGAACTGGCAGCCTTACAGTTATTACAAGTAAATGTAGTCAACTGAAGAGCGTTTGTTGCGCCCGAAATTCGCCATTTTGTGATTTGAAATCACTACGCATGATGTCATACCCACACGGAACAATCGGTAAGAGAAACGTTTGAATAACTGGCAAGCGATTCCAAGGAATTTGTACACTGGGAACCGGTTCTGAACATCCATCCCATCCATCCATTTCCTACCACTTATTCCCTTGTGGGGTTGCGGGGGGCGCTGGCGCCTATCTCAGCTACAATCGAGCGGAAGGTTAGGTACACCCTAGACAAGTCGCCACCTCATCGCAGGGCCAACACAGATAGACAGACAACATTCACACTCACATTCACACACTAGGGCCAATTTAGTGTAGCCAATCAACCTATCCCCAGGTGCATGTCTTTGGAAGTGGGAGGAAGCCGGAGTACCCGGAGGGAACCCACGCATTCACGGGGAGAACATGCAAACTCCACACAGAAAGATCCCGAGCCTGGGATTGAACCCAAGACTGCAGGACCTTCGTATTGTGAGGCAGACGCACTAACCCTTCTTTCACCGTGAAGCCGGTTCTGAACAACAACCGTTTTTCAATTCATCCCTCCCACGCGCTAAACAGTGTGTGCAATCCATAAAATAGCGTGGACTATTAGTGAGCGTGTTGCGAAGGAATCGACTATAATGGCATGTTCTCTTGATAACTGGAACAGCCTGCCTTATTTTAAATGAAGTTTTTGTGTTTACTACACAGCTTTCACCATCACCATCATTCACTGCGCATTCATATTATCATGCTTGTACCTGCAGAAGACATGTTTCACTTTTTATGGGCATTTTAGAAGCACTCCAGTGCATCCACAATGAAACCCACTTTTTTTGTGTGTGCTGCAGATGCGCTCATTGGAGACAGGCTGCACTTTACTGTGCTCAAAACACAAAAACATGTGTACTTCAACAAGTTTTTTTTTAATATAGAGATATATGAATAGTATATATTCCAAATGAAAAAGTGAACGCTATTAAAAAAAAAAAAAATCCAGCAGACACCAAAATGCAGCAATTGATTTTGTTTTAATCAGCCCCCTAACTCAGTGGTTCTCAACCTTCTTTCAGTGATGTACCCCCTGTGAACATTTTTTTAATTTCAAGTACCCCCTAATCAGAGCAAAGCATTTTTGGTTTAAAAAAGAGATAAGGAAGTAAAATACAGCACTATGTCATTAGTTTCTGATCTGTTAAATTGTATAACAGTGCAAAATATTGCTCATTTGTAGTGGTCCACAAAAAATGTAGCTGTCAACACTTGAGTATTGCATTGTTGTATTTGTTTTTCACAGTTTATGAACTTACAGTCATATTTTGTTGAAGTATTATTCAATAAATATATTTATAAAGGATTTTTAAATTGTTGCTATTTTTAGAATATGATTTTTTTTTTTTAATCTCAAGTACCCCCAGGGGTACGCGCACCTCCATTTGAGAACCACTGCCCTAACTTACCCAGCATGCAGCTGTAACACTATAAAAGGACGTTGCTGAATAGACAATATGCACAATATTTTCTATTTATGAAAGACTATGCAGATATATTGACACACATACACTGCAAAAAGTCAGTGTTCAAAAACAAGAAAAAAAGACAAAAATTAAGGGTATTTTACTTGAACTAAGCAAAATGATCTGCCAATAGAACAAGAAAATTTGGCTTGTCAGGACTGTCAAAAACAAGTAAAATTAGCTAACCTCAATGAACCCAAAAATACTTTAGAATAAGTATATTCTCACTAATAACATGTGTACTTTTCTTGGTAGAAAAAAGATTAGACATTTTTGCTCAATATGTCGATATATTTGCTCAAAATATTCTTAAATTAAGAAAATGCTAATGCCATTATCTTGACATAATGATATGCGCTCGGCATCATGATTTTTTTTCATGCTTGAAGTAAGAAATTATTACTTTATATAAGTAGTTTCATAATTGTGAGTGTTGATGACACAGCTTTGCAACAGTGGATATTCTAGTTTCAAGCATGTTTTACTCAATATAGGTCATATCATCTCAGCAACAAGCTGTAATCTCTTACTGAGATCATTTAGGACCAAAACTCTTAAAACAAGTAAAACACTCTGCTTAGTGAGAAGAATTACCTTATCAGACATAAAATAAGCTAATATCACCCTTATTTGAGATATTTAATCATACTTAGATTTCAGTTTTTGCAGTGTAGGACAGAGGAATCTCTGTTCCCCGTCTGAAGCGCAAGGACCAATCTCTCTCAGTGCGCAAAAAAATCCTACAAAAACCTTAACATTATTTCGGACCAGCATATTTTACACAAAATAGATCAGCTACCCACTTTTGGTTCTTAACCTACACCAGCTGAGATTCGACTGCTCTGGACCACAAACTCGTCGACAGTGAATCAACAGTGCATCTGCTGGTTGCAGCCAAGTTGTGCACTCAGTTGCTTCAACACAATAAACAATTTCTTAACATTGGATTAATCAATTAAAATATCATCCATATCAGTTAAGACTAAGTATGGAATCTATTCATCTTAACCTTGTTTTACACTTAAATGTCTGATTTTGCCTTTCGAGGTCCCACTGTACATTTACTGTCCTAGATAGTAAGATGTTCATCCATCCAACAGGTTCAGACAGCCCCACATCGCCTGTCAAGGACCTGACCACGCACACCAGAGCCCTCAAACTGAAGCACCAGTCTCTGGAGGAGCGTCTGGAGCTCTGCCTGCTGGAGCTGAGAAAGCTGTGCATCAGAGAAGCTGTGAGTAACCCGTCAATGGTTACAAGCATGTATGTTCCATTTTGAAATGTGCTAAGCAGTGTTTCTTCCACAGGAGCTGACTGGTCAACTGCCCTCAGACTATCCTCTCATGCCTGATGAGAAGCCACCTCAGGTCCGGAGGAGGATCGGAGCTTCGTTCAAGCTGGACGAAGGTCTGATCTATTTGGAGAACGAGGTACAGAACACAATTTAGGCAGGCAAATACGAAAAAAATGTATCACCCGCTAAGACTTACGGCGTCTCCGTTGAAGGATTCCGAACTACAAGAGCTGGAAACCGAGCTTGCTCTTCAGCGGCAGATTTACGAGGCGGCCCGCAGGCTCTCCCTGGAGGGCAACCTCAGCAAGCCCCAGAAAAAAAGTCGGGTGCAGCAGTGCAAGAGGGAGGAAAAAAAAGTGAAGGATCTGCAGGAGGCTGTGTTCCAGCACAGGATCAAGAGTGAGTGCAGCTCTCCATGCGTCAGCAACTCAACATGTAAAAGGAATGGTAAGTAACACTGCTGCCCCCCTCAGACCAAACGTATGTACTGCACAGGGTCATTTATTTGCGTTTTTGTATGCAACAGATTTGAATATGTCCGATGACAGCTCCCTCTCTGACGTGGTGGCCCTGGATGATGGTGAGAGGAGACTTTTTTTTTGTCTTACATGCACATTATTGTGTTCAAATGCCCTTACAGATTGATTGATTGCTTGAAACTTTTATTAGTATATTGCACAGTTCAGTACATATTCTGTACAATTGACCACTAAATGGTAACACCCGAATAAGTTTTTCAACTTGTTTAAGTCAGGGTCCACGTAATTTAATTGATGGTGGATACAATAATAATGGGACATGAGGCAGTATGCACAAAAAGTTTAACGGTAAATAGACCGTTTTGTAAAACTAAATAAAGAGGCCATTACACAGACTTATTTGATTTTGTGCTTTTGTAGACATGGACTCCCTCGGGCCCATCTCCACTCCAGTGTCCATTACAGACCCACCTTCTAAGAACCTGGAGTCATCCATTTTGGAATATGAACGCTCTCCCATTCAGAACTCTCCTTGGAAGGAGTCCAGTCTGGACCAGCCTTACCAGAAAAATCTTAAACCTCTGTCTGTTGGCGGCAGCGGCTCCAGGTGACATAATATATGTGTTTTTCAATATTTATTTGAATTTCTATATAGTAATATAGGGCTTCACGGTGGCAGATGGGTTAGTGCGTCTGCCTCACAATACGAAGGTCCTGCAGTCCTGGGTTCAAATCCAGGCTCGGGATCTTTCTGTGTGGAGTTTGCATGTTCTCCCCGTGAATGCGTGGGTTCCCTCCGGGTACTCCGGCTTCCTCCCACTTCCAAAGACATGCACCTGGGAATAGGTTGATTGGCAACACTAAATTGGCCCTAGTGTGTGAATGTGAGTGTGAATGTTGTCTGTCTATCTGTGTTGGCCCTGCGATGAGGTGGCGACTTGTCCAGGGTGTACCCCGCCTTCCGCCCGATTGTAGCTGAGATAGGCGCCAGCGCCCCCCGCGACCCCAAAAGGGAATAAGCGGTAGAAAATGGATGGATATAGTAATATATATTATTTGACCGTCTCATATTTATTTGTGAAAAAAGACGGAAACACTTATTCCATGATTTGCTACTGTAGTGTAGTGCAGTATAGAAAATGGATGAATGAATAATGCCATATAATATTAATTATACTTCTCCCTATTTACATGTTTAAATGTCTGCTGTTTCAATATTATTTTAACATTTCTAGGCTGACATTAGAATCACTCTGCTTCTGTATGGTGCAGACTCGCCGTGATACACTAAAACGGCTTCATTAAGTCGACTAAACACTTCGTCAAGTTTTGATGATTTCTTTCTTTAATTCAATGAATATCATCTCCTTTGACCGTTGCCATTGCATCCAGTTTTTAATCCTTTGGTACGTGAAGATCTTTACTGTGGGTGGCAGGCCTGTGGGAAAGATAAAAACCGATCAAAGCTACAATTTCACGACAAATATAGCGACCCCGTAAGGGACAAGCGGTATTCTGTTCTGTTAAACCACAAATAGTAATCTCAGTGATCTGGTGGTGTTCCTGTTATGTTTTTGAAAAATGTAACTTTGAGCAAGTCGCTAACAGCCCCTTTAAGTATCAATATGTATTTTTAGAACTGTTTTTATTATTAATTATTTATTATCAGAGATGGGCACCAAATGTAGTAATTTTATAGGCACCGACAAAATTCTGTCTGTACTATCGATTCACGTAAAATCAAACAGTGCCATAGTTCGCCATTTGTGTTGCTCTCGACGCCACGTTCGGTTGCAGACTCAAACACTTGGCGAGGAAACAATCATTCAGGGCAGAGTCAGCCAAACTGCCTCTAGGTAACGTTACCATTGTGTATGCCGATAAAGCAAGCATGCCTGATAGAAAACACTGGAATGTTTCCAAAATGCGCAAGCTCGATGCTAATTTACATTGGATTTACCATATAGATAGAATAGAATAGAAAGTACTTTATTGATCCCTGGGGGAAATTCAGCACCACAGTTTGCTCACAATAAATTATAATAGTAATAATATAATATATATAAAATATTATATATATAATATATGAATAATATAAATATATTCTACATTTAAGTGCAGTCAAGGAACATATTATCAAGTCTGATGGTTTTTTCGTAATGTGTCCCCTTTAAGAGAAAGTTTGTATACTTTGTTTATATCCTATTTTAACACTGTTGCAATAGTGATTTTTTTTTTTTAATTATCACATGAGGAATACACGAGGGTTAGTGACAAGGTGTTTCCAAGCGTTTGTCCATATGTTTTATACGTCCTTGTCTAATGTAATTTTGTTTCCAGTAGTCCAGCAGGAACTCGGGTCTCGGCAGACACCAACAGAATTCCTCTCTCTCAGTTCATCAAGAACTCAGCCCTTCGTCACCAGCACTCCACCAGCGCCCCGTCCACCCCAGAGCTGCACGTGCGCCGTCAGTACTCTCAATCCTTCAGGTGCACAAATCACACAAAATATGCGCTAGATATAAATAATGTGCAAAATTATTTATGCGAGTGCGTCTTCCCAGGCTTCCTAAGAGTAAGCCTGCCACGGACAAGGAGCGCCTGGGACTGGAGAACCTCAAAGGGCCAAGCCGTCTGCCCCTGCGACGCTGCGCAGCCGACTTTATTGTGCTGTCTCCGGAGTCCTCTCCCATGCGGCCGTACCAGTCCAGTTCTGAGGACAGCAGCTCCGAGCACTCGTCTTCGTCCTACCTGAGCTCGCCAGGCAGGGAGGGATCCACGGAGATCCCCAAGCTTTGCCCTCCGCCTTATGGCTTCCACTTTGGAGCGCCCAAAAAAGTGCTGCCGTGCGACTTACCCAAAAACAACAGCAACCAGCCTCAGCTCAGGGCTTGTACCCCGCTTTCACCTCAAGACCTGGGCAAGCGTTTTGTGTCCTCTCCACCTGTCACGCGCAGCATCCCGCAGCAAAGACCCTGGCAGGAGCAGGTGTCAACACCCAAACTGCCGCCTCCTTACACCAGTGTGGTGCGAACGCCCTCGCTGAAGGAGTACCCCAACCACGCCATCCGTGCCATGCCCAGGGAGGTGGTGTCAGAGGAGCTCAAGTCCTGGCACCAACGTAGTCAGAACCCGAACTTGGTGGAGCAGCAGAGCCCTATGGGGGTCAAGAGCCCCACTTCACCACACATGCCGCCATTCCATCAGGTTAGTACACAAATTATATTATCGATGAGCTGTATTATTTATTAGTGGCAAAAAAGGTATTTAAAAAAACCTATATAAATACCAAGTTCATGGTTTTCTAGTGCACAGTACCATACCATACCATGAATGTAGTCATTATTTTGTTTATTTATTCGGATTGTATGTTTGCATGTTTTGTTATTACATCACTGTATTATTTTGAATAACTGAGGTTTATATGAAACATTTAATTACATAATATCAGTAATACTATTAATATTGAATCATGTATTTTCACATAAATAGTGACACTTAACCCTCAGGGACAAAAGCTGACTTTTTTTTGTCCTTTCAGTACCTCTCTACTGTATTCTTGGCCACAACTTGTTGTATTACTCCTTTTTGCATGATATTTTTTGAGAGAGTTCAAATGTTAAAATGTTTATTTCCAGGACACAAGCAGTGATTTGTTTAGGGTGGAAGCAAAAAAAAAGAGAAAGCAAGTAAAACATAAACATGAATCTAAAAAATGTCTATGCCAAATTAAATAATTTACAATTTTTGTTGTTTTGACCATTTTCATTTAGTCCATTATTTTTTTTTAAAAAACAAGTACTGAATAAGAATTGTTGCAGTAAAACAATTAACATTTGTATTTAGTACATCATTTAAAAAATTAAATGAAATTGTTTTATCACAAATCCACATACACACTCACAGAACCCTCTGAGGGGTGTTTTTTTTATTTTATTTAGTGCGTACTTTTTAAAATTAAGTACTAAGGAACATTTTTAATGGTTTTATTTTAGCATAAAAATATTTGAGAATAATACTTTTTTCTACCTTTTTTTGCTCAAATTTCCCAGTAAACTTCAGCTCTGAACAAAAATATCAAACACTTAATATTAATTTACTATTTTTTTTAACTTGTGGAAAGGCCTTTTAAACAATTAATGTCACATTATTCAATGATTATAATTATCCATAAACCTGTGACAATATCTGATCAAGAGGTCTTCAGAAAACTCCAAATGTAAAAGATACATTTTGTTTAGGAATGAATAAATATGAATACAAAATATGTTGACACCAAAATACAAATAATTTATTTAAACCCATAATTTTGAAAATTAAGAACTTTTACGTCCTGTTTAAGCTTAAACATAATTGGAATCGAATGTCCTTAGAGGGTTAACATTGAAAAAAAATTGAAAAATATATATGTATATATTAAATACAGTTCATCTTAACATGTAACACACACTTTGCAACTTAATGACGATATCTAGTACTACTGGAAAGTAGCAATAATTTATTAGAGGTGAGGTGTTTTTGATACATAGAAAATGCATTTCTATATTTCTATGATACAGTAATGCATTTGTAATGCATAATGCCCTTCTAATTTAATTTAGAAATGCTTAGCGAAACATTAGAACAGTGGTTCTCAACATTTTTTCAGTTTCGTACCTACCCCCGTGAACATTTTTTTTAATTCAAGTACCCCCTATTCAGAGCAAAGCAGTTTTGGTTGAAAAAAATATTTAGGAAACATGTCCACAAAAAAAGTAGCTGTCAACACTAAATATTGCATTTCTTTTCACAGTTTATGAACTTACATTCATATTTTGTTGAATTATTATTCAATAAATATATTTATAAAGGATTTTTGAATTGTTGCTATTTTTAGAATATTTAAAAAAAGAAAATCTCATGTACCCCCAGGGGTACGCGTACCCCCATTTGAGAAACACTGCATTAGAAGACCATCTCCAGTTACCACCTCGCCTCTCATAAATGCTTGTTGCTGCATTTTAAGAAAATGGGCATTAAAGCATGCGTTTTAATGTAATTGCACTAGATCAACGTCTTCTGTTGTGTTCTTGCAGGGTTCTGGTAATCTGGTCCTCCAGAGAGCTGCAGATGGAACCCCAGTCCAGTGGTTTGTGGCAGAGGATGCAGAAATTGTGAGCCAGGTGTAGCCATGACTCCATAGCGTGTTTATTAGATCTATGCTACCACTTTCTTTATTGTCTATCATTTAGGCTGTAATTATTCAAGTACTTGGACTCTCTATGAGAATGATACGTCGATGCAGACAATGCGGACCTACAGTACGGTAGATACCTCACCCTTTTTATCATATAATTTAAAACTTAACGTAAGGCTACATGCCAATATTATTTATTTAAAATGTTTTTATTCTGAGTAGATCCTTTTTTATAGAAATAAAAAAAATGTGAGGTGAATCGATGCAATTAGAAGGAGGTGTCACATCGTTTGATGGAAAACACACATTTTGCACAATGATTGCTTCTCCATTCCTAATATAATTTTAATATTTATCCACTATTTAAAGAGTATTGCTCTAAACATCAAGACTACTAAATGTGTTGCTTTTTCTACTACATAGTTCAGATTTGAACAATTCATGAATGAATCATGAACTATTCTTCCTTGATGCCTTTAAGAGTGACTTGATGACTGTTTCCACTGCAGAATGTTACCAACTAACCAGGTGATTGTATTGTTTTCTATATTTATAGTAAATAATGTGCAAATTAACATTGCATTGTGAGGTTTTTATTCAATTGAGAACATTAAAACCAAAGCTTTTTTTACATTAAAAGGTTTAATACTTTGCCACCAAAACCTCCTGGACTAGGGTTGTCCTGATACCAATATATTTGGTACCGGTACCAAAATTTGATACTTCTCCAAATAAAGGGAACTTTGAAAAATGTCAATATTGGCTTTATTTTATCAGAAAATCTTACAATACATAAAACATATGTTTCCTATTGCACTCAAAGAAAAATAATATAAGGTTAAAATACGAATTAAAAAAGGCAGTAAACACATTGGGCTTTTCCATATTACATATGGCCTACTATAGTCAAGGATTAGGTTAGAATAGAACATAAAATGTTACTGACAATATATTTAATTATTCATGATTTATGGTTGCCATTCCTGGTCTGTGCTTTAAGAAAAATACAATTATTTGTAAGTACTAAGAACAAAACTATGGATAAAAGTACACAGATAAGCCATGTAGCAGGTAAAACACACATTTGTTACAGATAAAACACAAATTGTAGCAATTAGCATTAGTTAACGCTAGATGGGCGGTCCTAATTCTGCTAATATTTGGCATCAAGCCAATCAGCTGTGTCAGCGTCTACTATCTACATGTGCACAACAAAGAAGCTGGTGACGTCACAGAGCGAGTAAAGAGAGAGAGAGGGAGCGCGTGCATTGCGCATGAATCGGCGGCCTCGAATTCTGACCGGAAAGCGGAGCTTAGCAGACCCATTGGTGGGTAAAGCGAAGTTTACCCCAGATGAAAACATCCGCCCTGAAAGAAATGTCTGCCCTGTGCTCCTCGACTACGGTCTGCACCGGAGCTAAACAGCAGGACAGGTTTAACAACTACATTATTACCTGTTACTTTTTATAACTCCTTGCATACTTGCCAACCCTTGTGGATTTTCCGGGAGACTCCCGAAATTCAGCGCCTCTCTCGAAAACCTCCCGGGACAAATTTTCTCCCGAAATTTAGGCGGAGCTGGAGGCCACACCCCCTCCAGCTCCAATGCGAACCTGAGTGACGTGTCGACAGCCTGTTTTCACGTCCGCTTTCCCACAATATAAATAGCGTGCCTGCCCAATGACGTTATAACTGTAGAATGATCGAGGGCAAGTTCTTGGTTTCTTATGTGGGTTTACTGTTAGGCAGTTTCATTAACGTCCTCCCGGCACGGTAACAACACACAACAACAGCAGTCACGTTTTCGTCCACCGTGAAGCAGTTCGTCTGCCGTAAACAGCAATGTTGTGACACTCTTAAACAGGACAATACTGCCATCTACTGTACTTGCTTATGTGACAATAACATCTACGGCTTTTAGAGAGTGCAGTGCACAACTGCGCACACAACAAGGAGACGAAGCAGAAGAACGAGGAAGATACAGCCATGGCGCCGAGTAAGATGAAGAAATACGCTTGTAAGTACCAGGCCGCAGCAGCGATTGGACCTGGATAGCCTCCGGGAAGATGTAGTGGACTACCAAGTGCTTGGCACTGAAGATCTTCCTCAGGAAGCAAAGATTGACCGGATTTGGGCCATGCTAGGGAGAGATGGAAGATTCCAGACTCTAGTGCATTTGATGAAAGCACTTTTGTGCGTGCCACACAGCAATGCATCATCAGAGAGGGTGTTCAGCATGGTTAAAAGAAAATAGTGACAGAGAATAGAACAAGGCTGGACAATTCAACCCTTAACTCAACAATGAGTAAATGAGTGTTATGTGTGTATATGTGTAAATAAATGAACACTAAAATTCAGGTATTTCTCTTATTTATATATACATATATATATATATATATAAAGAGAGAGAGAGAGATAGAATTCACTAAAAGTCAAGTATATATGAAACACTTGACTTGGTGAATTCTAGCTGTAAATATACTCCTCCCCTCTTACCACGCCCCCGCCTCACCACCTCCCGAATTCGGAGGTCTCAAGGTTGGCAAGTATGACTCCTTGTGCAGATCTGAATGTTTGTTATGTAAATGTTGACCTAAGTTTGAAGCAAGGGTGGTAATACTAATTGTCACATTGCGAGGCATATTTTAAAGTAACACTGGCAGCCCTGTTTAATGCTTCACTTTTATTGTTAGTTTTGAAGCCCAAATACCTCAATTTTGCGCTTTGCGCACACTCTTTTTCTAACCAACACAATTGTCGGTTTTGCCACTCTACCACTCCACGATGTTATTGCTTGTATGTACTTTGTGTGTGTGTTTTGACACACTCAACATCATGCATCTGTAGTCACCACCGCACAGCAGCATTCGGTACCGGTACCTTTCAAAGGTAGTATAGTACCGATTTCAATTATTTTAGTATGGCGGTACTTTATCAGTACCTGTATACCGTACAACCCTATCCCAGACTCACTCATAGTTTCTTTCGGAGGATCACAGCATCCAGATTCGGATGTCAAGGCTGGGGTGCATCATCGTGAAACATCCACAGGACGGAAATCCAGGTTATGACAGAGAGAAGCACACAGACGCAGAAAAGAAGCCAGCGACAATGATGAAACCAGCATCGCCTCCACGGTGATACATTGCTGAGGAGGACAAATACACATTGTCATACTTTTTGAAGAAAGAAGGAATTGTCAAACCAAAAAAGAAAAAACTGCTTACGTGTTGACAGAGATTCGCCGGTGGATGTTTGCCCTTTTTTTCTCCTTGTCAGTTTTTTTCTTCGATAAAGACGCTTTGCTTTTGTTCCTGTGTCTTGTCGTGTCCAAGGTGCTCCTGAAATAAGTTGGCAGATTTCAACGCAACATTACAGTAAGCACACCTGCACGTTCAAAATCCGATCCCGGACAAGCGATGTATCTAAAAAATGTTTACAAAGAAAGTGTCTGTACTTGGATTGACGCAGTCAGAGACCGTCAGGTTTTACCACATGGAGTTGTTGTTTTTTTTAACATTTAATTACTGTGCCTTCATTAGTGAATTAGTGAATCCTGCTCAGGAATGACATCATACCCGCCCAGCGAGTTCAGTTCAAAACTTGGGAGATTTTTGCAGCAAATTCCTTAAACTACTAGAATGGAATTTGAACACATTGGCCAATCCTTGCCTTGACATTTTAACATCGCAAACATAGAACACCGGGGCCCAAACATGTGATTGACATAACTGAGGCGTCCCTGTACGCATCCCTTTAAGTCCTCTCTCTTTTAGCACTTACAATATATTTTCGTAACTAAGGTGTTGCTGTCGCTTGTTTATGTCAGATGCATCTACAACTTCTTTAGTTATGCCAGTAGTGTTCCTCAAGGTTCTATTTTAGGTCCCAACTTTTTTGTCATGTGGGCTTTTTTTTTAACTAGTGTCCCTTAAGCTTGGTTGAAAAAAACTTTTTGAAATCTCACTTAGAGAATAAGATGTAGCAGAAATTAACTGCGACTTAGCGACTTGCCGCTGTATTTAGTGAGTAGAGGTAAAGTTAAAAAAAAGTTATAGTGAGTAGAAGTAAAGTTAAAAAAAAAGTTAAAGTACCACTGATAGTCAAACACAAACTAGATGTGGTGAAATTACTCTCTGCATTGTTCCACCCCCTGGGAGGTGAGGGGAGCAGTGAGGGGCAGCGGTGGCCACACTCTGAAATCTTTTGGGGATTTAACCCCCAATTCCAATCTTTGATGCAGTGATGGGGACGGTGTGGCGCAGTGGAAGAGTGGCCGTGTGCAACCCGTGGGTCCCTGGTTCAATCCCCACCTAGTACCAACCTCGCCACGTCCGTTGTGTCCTTGAGCAAGACACTTCACCCTTGCTCCTGATGGGTGCTGGTTAGCGCCTTGCACGGCAGCTCCCTCCATCAGTGTGTGAATGTGTGTGTGAATGGGTAAATGTGGAAGTAGTGTCAAAGCGCTTTGAGTACCTTGAAGGTAGAAAAGCGCTATACAAGTACAACCCATTTATTATTTATTTATTTATCATGCCAAAGATTGATTGGTTGAGACTTTGATTAGTAGATTGCACAGTAGAGTACATATTCCATACAATTGACCACTAAATGGTAACACCCGAATAAGTTTTTAACTTGTTTAAGTTGGGGTCCACATTAATCATCCATCCATCCATCCATCCATCATCTTCCGCTTATCCGAGGTCGGGTCGCGGGGGCAACAGCCTAAGCAGGGAAACCCAGACTTCCCTCTCCCCAGCCACTTCGTCTAGCTCTTCCCGGGGGATCCCGAGGCGTTCCCAGGCCAGCCGGGAGACATAGTCTTCCCAACGTGTCCTGGGTCTTCCCCGTGGCCTCCTACCGGTTGGACGTGCCCTAAACACCTCCCTAGGGAGGCGTTCGGGTGGCATCCTGACCAGATGCCCGAACCACCTCATCTGGCTCCTCTCGATGTGAAGGAGCAGCGGCTTTACTTTGAGTTCTTCCCGGATGGCAGAGCTTCTCACCCTATCTCTAAGGGAGAGCCCCGCCACACGGCGGAGGAAACTCATTTCGGCCGCTTGTACCCGTGATCTTATCCTTTCGGTCATGACCCAAAGCTAATGACCATAGGTGAGGATGGGAACGTAGATCGACCGGTAAATTGAGAGCTTTGCCTTCCGGCTCAGCTCCTTCTTCACCACAACGGACCGGTACAACGTCCGCATTACTGAAGACGCCGCACCGATCCGCCTGTCGATCTCACGATCAACTCTTCCCTCACTCGTGAACAAGACTCCTAGATACTTGAACTCCTCCACTTGGGGCAGGGTCTCCCCCCCCACATTAATCAATTAATGGTAAAAAAAAAAAAAAAAAAAAAAAGGAAGGTAATGGGTCCCATTTTTATAGTCTCACCATCATGAACTCACCATCTCAGGGTGGACACTCTAACCACAAGGCCACTGAGTTGGTAAGAGGTACATATTAGAAGTGAAAGACAGGTGTGAGTTGCATCATAAATTTCTTTGGTAATTAAATATAATTGATCACAAAAGTATTCACCTCCACAAAATCCGCCATCACAAGCCCAGGGAGTGTGCATTGCCACAGTGCTCAGAAAACAGCTGAAAGACACTCTTTCATCATTCGGCAACATATTGAACACAACTAGTCTGCTTCTTTTACCAGGAAGGCAAAGTGTGGTATCTGTAATCATGGAAATTCCTAGGTACTGTATCGATTAGTGAAATTCTGGCATTGTGACAACCCGACTAGTGAAATAATTAAACACACCTATTCAGTGGCCTAGTGGTTAGAGTGTCCACCCTGAGAGCGGTAGGTTGTGAGTTCAAACCCCGGCCGAGTCATACCAAAGACTATAAAAAATGGGACCCATTACCTCCCTGCTTGGCAGTCAGCATCAAGGGTTGGAATTGGGGGTTAAATCACCATAAATGATTTCCGGGCGCGACACCGCTGCTGCCCACTGCTCCCCTCACCTCCCAGGGGGTGAACAAGGGGATGGGTTGAATGCAGAGGATACATTTCACCACACCTAGTGTGTGTGTGACAATTGTAGTGGAATTTCTGACTTTTATACCATATTTTGTGTCTGTTGAAATCCTAAAAGAAAATCTGTCAAAAAGCTTTAAGAGGTCTGCTCTTTTCTGTTTTTCTATTCAGAACCAAGGGATCATATGTGGGGGGAAGTTCAGTTTGTGGTCGTTCTGACATTCTAAGAAATGCTATGACTGTTTGTTATGACTAAGAGATCCACGATTGTTTGGAGCCAGCAGTTGCAAAACAACTAGACCTTGACACATGAGGAAAACATATAAAAAGCGAGTGGACCAATATTTGATAGGATTCGCTTGATTTCGATCATCCACGTCTCTCCGGAAGGACGATGTCTGTTTGCATGGGCAATTTAATCCAACCTGTACTTTTTGATATTGGGTAAATACAACTTTCGTACTAAAACCACTTTGTTTGTAGTTTAAGCTTCAGACAGTCCATTGGTACTTTAACTCAACATTGTTAAATAGGGGTGTAAATTGCTAGGAATGTATCATTAGAGTCACACCTGTGATGGGACTATTTATTCCAATACCTGTTGTCGTGTGCCTTTGTGCCGGCTGCTGGTTTGGGTGGGACAGAGCATTCTGGGATGGGAGTAGACGTGGGGTGGGGAAGCGCATCTGACGGAACCATAGCAGCGACGTGGGACACATTTTCATCTGGATCATGCGTCCTGGAAATGAGGAAAAAGATGAAAGGAGAAATGAGTGGAGGAAGTGGACAACAAGCACATGGTCATGTCACCTGTCCTCCACTGGAGAGTTGTCCTCCTTGGTCACGGCGCTGCAGTTGGACTCAGAGCTCAGGGTAGGAGACGGGCAGGCAGGGGAGGACTTCCTGCTTGTCTTGTCTTCTCCATGAGAGGCTCGCTTCTTGGACTCTCTCTTTCCCTTCTTCTGGACAGGCTACCATGAAAAAAAAAAAACACATCTACTTAACCACTTTATTAGGTACACTAATTAAGATGAGACTTAGTGAGCCTGTATATATTATGGAAGTGGTTCTCAAATGGGGGTACACGTACCCCTGGGGGTACTTGAAGGTATCCCGAACATTTTTTTAATTCAAGTACCCCCTAATCAGAGCAAAGCATTTTTGGTTGGAAAAAAGTGATAAAGAAGGAAAATACAGCACAATGTCATCAGTTTCTGATTTATTAAATTGTATAACGGTGCAAAATATTGCTCATTTGTAGTGGTCTTTCTTGAACTATTTGGGAAAAAAGATATAAAAATAACAAAAAACTTGTTGAAAAATAAACAAGTGATTCAATTATGAATAAAAATTTCTACACAGTTTAGCCTTTTCCATATTGTACAAAACGGAAATGACTAGATAATAAGATATTATAAGATATGATTGTGTTGGCTTTGTCACCAATAAGACAAAGCTGAAATATCAATGTTTTCTATAAAAGCTTAGTGCAGTGATACTCAAACGGTGGTAGGCGTATAACTCGTGGGACGACAAAGATGTGATTCATTATGTATGTACGTTGTTTTATTTTCCAATATTCAAACACAGTGTGACTGTTCAAACGCTGTGTAATGTTACAGTGGCCAAATATATTGAATAAGCCTGTTGAATACAATTTATGCATTGTTTTCTATATTTAATCACATTTTTTTGTTGTTGTTTTACTTTTGTAGCTGTTTGCATCAGCTCTGCTCTTTTAATGTATTTAATGTCCTTTGCGTTCTTTAATGTTTCCTTCTTACACACATGCTTATGTGTGCTTGGCCTCAGTTTGGACCCCTTCTCCAGGGGCCCAGGGTTAGACTAAAAACATTTTCTGTCTCATCCCCTCTGTTTACTTGTTTCTCACCTTTTTAGTAAGGGGCACCAGAAGTTGGCGATCCTGTTCTGTCTCCCTGTAATGTTTGCCTGCTCTTGAATGGGATTGTGCTGAAAATCTTAATAACGTGGACCCCGACTTAAACAAGTTGAAAAACTTATTCGGGTGTTACCATTTAATGGTCAATTGTACGGAATATGTACAGAACTGTGCAATCTACTAATAAAAGTTTAAATCAATCAAACCCTCGGGGATTAATAAAGTTTTTCTGATTCTGATTCTGAAATACTCAGGCCTACTGCGCTACTGTATTTTAATGTTGGTCATCATGGTTGGTACTTGGAGAGCCAAGTGTTTTCTGAAGCGGTACTTAGTGAAATAAGTTTTAGAACCACATGCTTAGTATAGACTTAGACTTCCTTTTTAATGTCATTCAAATTTGAACTCTACAGTACAGTATGTACACTGCAAAAACTAAAATCTAAGATTAAATACCTCAAATAAGGGTGATATTATAATTTGTCTGATAAAATAAATGTTCTCACTAAGCAGATTTTATGTTAGTGTTTTACTTGTTTTAAGGGTTTTGGTCCTAAATGATCTCGGTAAGTTATTACAGCTTGATGCTGAGATTTTATGACCTTTATTGAGTAAAACATGCTTGAAACTAGAATATCAACTGTTGCAAAGCTGTGTCATCAACACTCATAAGTATTAAACTGTTTTTTCAAAGTAATCATTTCTTACTTCAAGCATGAAAAGAAAATCATGATGCCGAGCGCTTATCATTATGTCAAGTTAATGGCACTAGCATTTATTTGATTTAGGAATATTTTTCAACATATTGTGCAAAAAGTTCTCTTTTTTTCTATCAAGAAAAATACACTTGTTATTAGTTAGAATATACTTATTTTAAGGTATTTTGGGTTCATTGAGGTTAGCTAATTTTACTTGTTTTGGAAATTCTTGCAAGACAAGCCGAATTTTCTTGTTCTATTGGCAGATCATTTTGCTTAGTTCAAGTAAAATACCCCAAATGTTGGTCTTTTTTTAATTTATTTTTTGAACACTGACTTTTTGCAGTGTATGTGTATCAATATATCTGCATAGTCTTTCATAAATAGAAAATATTGTGCATGTTGTCTATTCAGCAACATCCTTTTATAATGTTACAGCTGCATGCTGGGTAAGTTAAGGGGCAGATTAAAACAAAATCAATTGCTGCTTTTTTGATGTTGGCTGGCTTTTTTTTTAATATAGCGTTCACTTTTTCATTTAGAAAATATAATAATAATATATCTCCTATATCTAAAAAAAAACTTCTTGAAGTACGCATTTTTTGGTATCTTGAGCACAGTAAGTGCAGCTTGTCTCGTGCAGCACACACAAAAAATTTGGGTTTTATTGTGTATAAAACTGCTTTTTTAAAGTAATAATTTCTTATTTCAAGCATAAAAAAAAAATCATGACTTTGGGACATTTGTGTCGCATAATTAAACAGATGACAGCCAAAAGGACTTTTCTGTTTTATTTTCAACAAAACAATAGAAAATACATACTCATATAGGAATACACTTGATTTTAGTGAGAATATACTTATTTTGAGGTATTTTTGGGTTCATTGAGGTTATCTAATTTTACTTGTTTTGGAAAGTCTTGACAAGCCACATTTTCTTGTTCTATTGGCAGATAATTTTGCTTAGTTCAAATAAAATACCCCTAATTTTTGTTGTATTTAATTCTTGTTTTTAAACACTGAGTGTTATCAGTGTACTGTATCCTACATTGAATTGGATTCCGCACATAGTGAAGTTGCGGCCCTTCTGTGTAGAGTCGGGACACCCTATAGTCTAAGTAAAGAGTGATTACTCACCAGGATTTCACTTGGAATTAACGACATACTGACTCTGCGGCGACTGCCGTTCTAGCAAAGAGAAAGGTTTGAATTTGACAGACGTCAGCGAGCGAGCGCCAACATGCTTTATGATTAAAATGTACTTTTATACCTGCTGAAAGCTTTTCTTCCAGCCATCACAGTCATCTGGATCTATAGGGCAGGGGGTGACCAGGGGTCAAGTCAAACATTGTAGACAAACATGCTGATAAAAGTTACAAAGTCACCTAAAGGTGCGCCTGGTTCCACGGTGCTTCTGCAGGAATTCTGCAGCAGGATCATCTTCTTGGCCTCGTCCAGCTCCGCCTCGTGTCGGTCCAGCCGCCTCCTCACATTGTCCACGTGAGCCACCATCAGCTCCACTGCACGACTTACACGCGCCTCCTGTTGGACACAAGGAGAGGACGCGTGAGTCCAAAACGCTGCAATATACGGATGAAAACCAAATTACTCCTGCAAATTTTAAATGGATGGATAGACGTTGGAAAGAAATACAAACAATGCTATCTGCTGGATCTGGAAATCATTGCATGATGTTTACGAGTACAGCACAATAGTGGTGTGGGTTATGCCATTATTTTTTAGCCATTGTTGGGTTGCCAAAAAATATCTTCTTATTTCTCAGCTGTGGTCCTTATGGGCTGCAGCATTACTCCCTTGTAATACACTTTTCCACCACTGGTGGCAGTCATGACAATATCCATCCATCCATCCATTTCCTACCGCTTATTCCCTTTTGGGATCACGGGGGACGCTGGTGCCTATCTCAGCTACAATCGGGTGGAAGGCGGTGTACACCCTGGACAAGTCGCTACCTCATCGCAGGGCCAACACAGATAGACAGACAACATTCACACTCACATTCACACACTAGGGCCAATTTAGTGTAGCCAATCAACCTATCCCCAGGTGCATGTCTTTGGAGGTGGGAGGAAGCCGGAGCACCCGGAGAGAACCCACGCGTTCACGGGGAGGACATGCAAACTCCACACAGAAAGATCCCGAGCCCGGGATTGAACCCAGAACTACTTAGGATTGACAAAATCCAACAAACAGAATAAGTTTGAAGCTGAAGTAATAGCAGTGTCCCAATTTAGGGTCTACATCCTTCAAAGGGCCAATTTGAAGGCTGCTTACGTCACAACGCTGCGCCAAGGCTGTCCCACTTCATTGAAATTCGAAAGCTCCTCCAAAGAGGTTCCGTAGCCTCCAAAGCAGAACCTCCAGCTTCTTCCCTCAGGCCGTAAGACTCTTGAACGCATCATAATAATCTCCTCAATTCCCCCCAAAAATTGGATTAACTTGCTGGAATATAAAGACAATATAAAAACCCCCGTTTCCATATGAGTTGGGAAATTGTGTTAGATGTAAATATAAACGGAATACAATGATTTGCAAATCATTTTCAACCCATATTCAGTTGAATATGCTACAAAGACAACATATTTGTTGTTCAAACTGATAAACATTTTTTTTTTTTCCAAATAATCATTAACTTTAGAATTTGATGCCAGCAACACGTGCCAAAGAAGTTGGGAAAGGTGGCAATAAATACTAATAAAGTTGAGAAATGCTCATCAAACACTTATTTGGATCATCCCACAGGTGTGCAGGCTAATTAGGAACAGGTGGGTGCCATGATTGTGTATAAAAGCAGTTTCCGTGAAATGCTCAGTAATTCACAAACAAGGATGGAGTGAGGGTCACCACTTTGTAAGCAAATTGTCAAACAGTTTTAGAATAACATTTCTCAACGAGCTATTGCAAGGAATTTAGGGATTTTGCCATATACGGTCTGTAAAATCATCAAAAGGTTCAGAGAATCTGGAGAAATCACTGCACGTAAGCGATGATATTACGGACTTTTAATCCCTCAGGCGGTACGGCATCAAAAACTGACATCAGTGTGTAAAGGATATCACCACTTGGGCTCAGGAACACTTCATAAAACCACTGACAGTAACTACAGTTGGTTGCTACATCTGTAAGTGCAAGTTAAAACTCTACTGTGCAAAGCAAAACCCATTTATCAACAACACCAAGGAACGCCGCTGTCTTCACTGGGCCCGAGCTCATCTAAGATGGACTGATGCAAAGTGGAAAAGTGTTCTGTGGTCTGACGAGTCCACATTTCAAATTATATTTGTAAACTGTGGACGTGGTGTCCTCCGGAACAAAGAGGAAAATAACCATCCGGATTGTTATAGGCGCAAAGTTCAAAAGCCAGCATCTGTGATGGTATGGGGGTGTATTAGTGCCCAAGGCATGGGTAACTTACACATCTGTGAAGGCACCATTAATGCTGAATGGTTCATACAGGTTTTGCAGCAACATATGTGGTCATCCAAGCAACGTTATCATGGATGCCCCTGCTTATTTCAGCAAGACAATGCCAAGCCACGTGTTGCAACAGCGTGGCTTCGTAGTAAAAGAGTGCGGGTACTTTCCTGGCCCGCCTGCAGTCCAGACCTGTCTCCCATTGAAAATATGTGGCGCCTTATGAAGCGTAAAATATGACAGCGGAGACCCCGGACTGTTGAACGACTAAAGCTCTTCAAAAAACAAGAATGAGAAAGAATTCCACTTTCAGAGCTTCAACAAATAGTTTGCTCAATTCCCAAAACGTTTATTGAGTGTTTTTAAAACAAAAGGAGATGTAACACAGTGGTTAACATGCTCTTTCCTAACTACTTTGGAACGTGTTGCAGCCAAGAAATTCTAAGTTAATTATTATTTGCAAAAAAAAAAAAAGTTTATGAGTTCGATCATCAAATATGTTTTCTTTGTAGTGCATTCAACTGAATATGAATCATTCTATTCCGTTTATATTTAGTGGTCAATTGTACGGAATATGTACTGTACTGTGCAATCTACTAATAAAAGTTTCAATCAAAACTCAATCAATCAATCAATCAACCTAAGCCTTGATAATAATCTTTGTGATTAACACATGCTTTCACATTATTTGACAAGGTTGTAAAAATGGAAGTAGGTTGGATCAAATGATTTAATATGTTTAAAATCAAGAGTATTTCAGTGTTAATATTTAAGTGGGCTCTGAGCCCCTCCCTCGTGGAAAAGTTGGGCCGCAAGCTCAAAAACTTCCATCCATCCATTTTCTACCGCTTATTCCCTTTCGGGGTCGCGGGGGGCGCTGGCGCCTATCTCAGCTACAATCGGGCGGAAGGTGGGGTACACCCTGGACAAGTCGCCACTTATAAAATAATAAATCATTCAATTGATACATTTATATATTAAAATATTTTAAATAATAGTACAACAATTATTTCATGACACATGCATACAAAAGAATGAGTTATATATTGTGTTAATTGTGACGGCCAACAACAGACCAGGTGTGCGTACCTGGTGCACAGCTCCGAGCACCTCAGCCGTGTTGGAGATGCGTTCCACGGTTCCAGCCAGGATGTCCAGGGACAACTCTAACCTCTGCAAGATTTTACTGCGCCTACTGTCCAGACACAATCCCTTAAGTGCCTATGAAAGCACAGCCGCATGTTATAGTTTCGTGTTTCTGTCCACAAGCTAATAATGGTGCATGGGGTGCACCTCCAGGGTCTCTCGGCCTCGGGACAACTCCAGCTGGATGTTGTCCTCAGCCAGGTTGCGGGCGTGCTCCTCCGCCTGCAGTCTCTGCTTCAGGGTGTACTGGTCACAGCTGAAGGCCATAGCAATCTGAGAGAAGGAGTTCTGTGGTGGGGGAGTACAGGATATCACTCACAGTAATACATCTTTTTAAAACTCAGTGTTATCATCCTTTTGTGTATTGTTTCATCAAAACCTCTCAACTAGGGTTTTGAAGTAAGTCCTGAAAAAAGCAGAGCTCTCCTGTTATATGGATGATTTTTGTCTAAAGTAGTGATTCTCAAACTGTGGTACGCCAAATAATGTACACACAGTGTTACTGTTCAAACTGTGTGTAATGTTATAGTGGCAGAAAATATTAAATAAACTTCTGAAATAAAACCTCTGCCTTGTTTTTAATGATTATGTAGACCTACTAAGCTAGTTGGTCACTGTGGTGGTACTTGGAAAGCCAAGTGTTCTCTTAGGTGGTTTTTGGCGGAAAAAAGTTTGAGAACTACTGGTCTTGGCTTTTTGCAGTGGATTCTTTAAAACAGCGGAGCGTTCTTATCATATAGATCAGGGGTCCCAAAAATCTGGCCCGCAGAAAGTCCTAAAATTTTGGTGCGTTTTTTTGTTTTTTGTTTATTAAATCTGTCTTTTCTAATCCATTTTTTACCGCTTGTTACTCTCGGTGTCTCCTAGCCGCTCAGGCAATTCATATTGTCTAAAAATGCATTTTCATATCGAAAACGTGACATCATTGCGCTCGGAATATATGTATATGTATATGTATATGGAGATATATATATATATATATATATATATATATATATATATATATATATATATATATATACATATATATATATGTGTGTGTGTTTGTGTGTATATATGTATTGTATATATATATATATATATATATATATATATATATATATATATATATATAGTGAATTATATTTGTGAAGTGAATTATATTTTATATAGCGCTTTTTCTCTAGTGACTCAAAGCGCTTTACATAGTGAAACCCAATATCTAAGTTACATTCAAACCAGTGTGGGTGGCACTGGAAGCAGGTGGGTAAAATGTCTTGCCCAAAGACACAACGGCAGTGACTAGGATGGCGGAAGCGGGAATCGAACCTGCAACCTCGCACAATGTAAACGTAAATGATTCGATTCGTATTCGAATCGATTTTTTCCCACAACCCTAATATATATATATATATATATATACACACATACATATAAGTATATATATACATACATATATATATATGTATATATATACACACATACATATATATATATGTACACACATATGTATGTATATATATTATATATATATATATATATATATATATATATATATATATATATATTAGGGTTGTGGGGAAAAATCGATTCGAATACGAATCGAATCGTTTACGTTGTGCGATTCAGAATCGATTCTCATTATTTTTAAATCGATTTTTATTTTTATTTTATTTTTTATTAATCAATCCAAACCACTACACAATAATACCATAACAATGCAATCCAATTCCAAAACCAAACCTGACCCAGCAACACTCAGAACTGCAATAAACAGAGCAATTGAGAGGAGACACAAACACAACACAGAACAAACCAAAAGTAATGAAACAAAAATGAATATTATCAACAACAGTATCAATATTAATTATAACTTCAGCATAGCAGTGATTAAAAATCCCTCATTGACATTATCATTAGACATTTATACAAATAATAAAAAAGAACAATAGTGTCACAGTGGCTTACACTTGCATCGCATCTCATATTTTTGGTTCGTTTAATGATTCAAACAAATTTACATTATTGCAATCAGTTGATAAAACATTGTCCTTTACAATTATACAAGCTTTTCTTTAAAAAAAATCTACTACTCTGCTGGCATGTCAGCAGACTGGGGTAGATCCTGCTGAAATCGTATGTATTGAACGAATACAGAATCGTTTTGAATCGGAAAAATATCGTTTTTGAATCGAGAATCGAATCGAATAAAAAAAAAATCGATATATTTTACGAATCGTGACCTCAAGAATCGATATTGAATCGAATCGTGGGACACCCAAAGATTCACAGCCTAATATATATATATATATATATATATATATATATATATATATATATATATATATATATATATATATATATATATATATGTATATAAACTTCCAGGGGAAGTTTTTTTTTAAACCAATGCGGCCCTCGAGTCAAAAGTTTGGGAACCCCTGATATAGAAGACCTTTGGCTAACTTTCTTTTTCAGTAGGTCCTTAAAAACAGCAGAGAATTTGGTCACAAAGAAGACCTTTGACTTGAGTTTTTTTAGTAAGTCCTTAAAAACAGCCGAGTGTTCATCATGTCATACAAAATATCTCTGAATAGTGTTTTTGCAACAGATACTTAAAAACAGCTGTGCATCTTTGTGTAGTGTTTTAAAGTAGATCCCTAAATATCGCAAAGTACTCCGGTCGAATAAAGTGACTCGATTTTGCAGTAGGTCTTTAAAAACTGCAGTGTAAAAGCTCTGTAAAAAGTATTTCTCAAATAGGTCCCTAAAAACAACAGCACGCTCCTGTCATATAAATGTGAAATACATTTATATAGCGCTTTTCTCTAGTGACTCAAAGCGCTTTACATAGTACAGTGTTACTGTTCAAACTGTGTGTAATGTCACAGTGACCAAATATATTTCTAATACACTTGTTAAATAAAACCTCAACCTTGTTTTTAATGAATACTCAGGCCTACTGCGCTATTGTATTAGGGGTTAGTGCATGTGCCTCACAATACGAAGGTCCTGAGTAGTCTCGGGTTCAATCCCGGGTCGGGATCTTTCTGTGTGGAGTTTGCATGTTCTCCCCGTGAATGCGTGGGTTCCCTCCGGGTACTCCGGCTTCCTCCCACTTCAAAAGACATGCGCCTGGGGATAGGTTGATTGGTAACACTAAATTGGCCCTAGTGTGTGAATGTGAGTGTGAATGTTGTCTGTCTATCTGTGTTGGCCCTGTGATGAGGTAGCGACTTGTCCAGGGTCTACCCCGCCTTCCGCCGAATGCAGCTGAGATAGGCGCCAGCACCCCCCGTGACCCCGAACGGGACAAGCAGTAGAAAATGGATGAATGGAAAGCCAAGTTTTTGAGACCCCCTTAAACACACAAAAGGAATATAGCCTTGCATTATATTGTAGAGATGCAGAGTGGGGATCGAACCTGGAACCCTCAGGTTGCTGGAATAGAGTACAGTGTTTCATTTTCCTATATTCAAACACAGTGTTACTGTTCAAACTGTGTGTTACGTCACAAAGGCCAAATATTTTAAATACACTTGTTAAATAAAACCTCGGCCTTGTTTTTAATGAATACTCAGGCCTACTGCGCTACTGTATTTTAATGTCGGAGAGCCAAGTTTTTTGACATACTGAAAAGGAATATAGCCTTGCATTATAGCTAAAGTCGTGGCCGGTGAGAGTATGTGCAAATATGATGGGAGTGCAGTAAGAAAAAAAAACAAGACTTACCTCCAAGTCAGTCTCTGACATCTCCCCACTGTTGGATTGCAGGAGAATGGAAGTCAATAAAAAGTTATTTTCCACACTTTTTGTTTTGTGGATGTCAGAGTTCACCTGTTAAAGCCGACTCTTTCTATGATGGACAACTCGTTCCATTTAGGAGTGGGTGGCTCCTCCTGACTGCTTTCTGTAACAAGAACACAACACAGAGTACAGTTGGTCACATCAACTTTCTGCCCGAGAATAAAACTTACCCTCGTCGCTGTCGTCACTGTCAAAGATGGTCACCTCATCCCGGCCATTGGTCTCTCCATCTGGCTGAGAGAGAGAGAAAGTTATCCTGTGACATGAATCCTGGAGCTCAGTCATGGTGGATGTTAAACTCACCTCAGGATGCATAGCTGCGCGGGAAGAAGGTTCCTAACTGCTTGACATGTGAAAATGCACACAGAGAGCCTTTCCTCAGAGGTCACTCACAGGTATGTCACGGTTGCGTTTCAACATGCTCTGCCGCTGCCTTCTTGCAGGACTGAGAATAGATAATCCTATTAAGAGATCCACAGTCAAAGCAGAACAGGACAGGCGCCCCAAGAGGCTCATGGGTAACGTTGTGAGTCATAAACTTGCTGTGTTTGTCCACTGTACACAATACTCCCAAGCTTTAAATACACTCATTGAATGTAAAAGTCAACTTGACAAATATTTGTTTGAACTCCACTTTTCTACATTGTTTGATCAATGGCAGAATATACTATATACAAAAAAATAACATATTATATCAGTATGTATTGTATATACTGCAAATATAATATGTAAATATTACAGATATTTTATATATTTTATTGCTACTACAGTACATTTTTAGTCTACTTTATACCTGCATTATCCTTTCCATCCTTACACTTTGTTACTGGAACAATTTCCCCTGTGGATCAATAAAGTTTGTCTAATCTAATCTAATACAGTGGGGCAAAATAGTATTTAGTCAGCCACCGATTGTGCAAGTTCTCCCACTTAAAATTATGACAGAGGTCAATAATTTTCATCATAGGTACACTTCAACTGTGAGAGACAGAATATGAAAAAAAATCCAGGAATCCACATTGTAGGAATTTTAAAGAATTTTTTTGTAAATTATGGTGGAAAATAAGTATTTGGTCAACCATTCAAAGCTCTCACTGATGTAAGGAGGCTTTGGCTCAAAATCTCACGATACATGGCCCCATTCATTCTTTCCTTTACACGGATCAATCGTCCTGTCCCCTTAGCAGAAAAACAGCCCCAAAGCATGATGTTTCCACCCCCATGCTTCACAGTAGGTGTGGTGTTCCTGGGATGCAACTCAGTATTGTTCTTCCTCCAAACACGACTAGTTAAATTTATACCAAAATGGATACATGGATGATACAGCAGAGGATTGGGAGAATGTCATGTGGTCAGATGAAACCAAAATAGAACTTTTTCGTATTAACTTTGGTACAACCCCCCAACCCCCTCCCCACGACCGCAAATGGAATGGGTTTACTTGAATACACTTTAAAATGTTCACGTGTGTATATATATTCATATGCATGCATATATGCATTTGTATGGATATATATACATAGATACATCTCTCATCTCTTTTTTTTTACTATTTATATTACCATATTGTATATGCACCTTAGGAGGATCTGCTCCAATTTTGTTGTTCTTTGAACCTGTTCATTGCAATAATGACAATAAAACTGTATTGTATTCTATTCATATTTATAGATGCCACTGTCAAAGCCAAATCGCTTTTTAGCTTTTGTTTTGTTATTGAGCCCATGGAGCATGTTTGGTTAATGAAGTCCTTCTCAAGTAGGGGCGCAGTGCAATGCCAGGGGGGGCGCATATGACCCAGGGTAACATCATTATCATGCAGTGTGCTTTAAACTCCGCTTTAAAAAGTTGTGCACTGCAAAAAGTGCTTATTGTAGCCATTAATCTTGAATTCATTGTCATTTATAAAAAATATATACATCCATCCATTTTCTACCGCTTATTCCCTTTGGGGTCGCGGGGGGCGCTGGTGCCTATCAGCAAAAATCGGGCGGAAGGCATATTTTTTGTTTAATATATCGTGTACCTGAGTCAATATTGATGATCAATTTGAATTCATTGAGTTCAATTTATTTTATTTTCCAGTATCAAATGGGTCAAGTCTGTCAAAAAATTGTTATAGTTTAGATAGGGATTTTATTTTTTTATTTCAGGCAAATTGATGAACTTTAAATCTTTTCTGGTAGACTCAAAAACAATGTTTAAAATTATTTGTTGTAAGATTCAATAATTATTTTTTGTTAAGAAGGATACAATGTTCTACAGAAGTGTACTTAGAACGATTGTATAGACAAATACTATTTATGGTCACGTCAGGGAGTGGGCAAAGGCCCAAAAATTTTTTTTTCTTCCTAGGGAGGATGTGACAGGAAATACGTAATTGAGAAGCACTGGGTTAACAGGAGACTTGAGAGAGGTTACAGCTCATCCGCAACACTAGAAATCAAGATGTATAGCAAATGCTTGGATAGATGAATCACATTAATCTATAAGGCCTCCAAAATGTAAGCGTCAACAAGAGCTTAATCCACAGATTTTGAGGACACGATTTATTACCATTCTAGTTTGAAAGCACTAATCAACCCAAGTGACTTGTAGTCCTTGCATATCCGTATTTTGACTTGCTCCTGATTGCATCCTTATACTGTAGTACCAAAAGTACATCCATTATCCATCATACTGACAGTCAAACTGTATAATGCATGTTCCTTTTTGACTGTACTCAAATGTCTAAGACTGTATTTATATTATTCACATGTGAATATACATTGTTATTCACATGTGAAAAATGCTGTATAATATACATTGTTATTTACATGTGAATAATGCTGTATAGTAACTGCGTTATTCATATGTGAAAAATGCTGTATAGTAACTGTGTTAGTCACGTGTGAATAATGCTGTATAATATACATTTAGTATTCACGTGTGAATAATGCTGTATAGTAGACTGTATTTGTTAATTCACATGTGAATAATGCTGTATAATAGACTGTATTTATATTATTCACATGTAAAAGTACCTACCGGTAAATGTTTATTGTGAGTGAACTGTGGTGCTGATCAATACAGTACTTTATTTTCTATAAGTGTCCAATTCACTGGATCTTTTTAGATATCAGGATTCAAATCTTCATAAAAACCCAGAAAGAACCACCCACACTATCTTTGTTTGAGAATCTCCACTTTTTTATTTATAGAAAAACTGTTTAGTACAGTCGTTGAGGTTTTCCCATGGTGCTCTTAATGTAAAGGGCACGCACGTTCTGCCAGTTCTTCTTGAGCAGGGACACCAGGAAGTTGACGGCTAGGTGGATATTGTACACCAACTCGTCCTCGGTCATCTTCACATGGCCCACAGCCACAGCCAGACAGAGTACCTGAACACAAATGTTGGGTCAAGTTTATAACTACAAGATGGGCGGAACCAGTAGCGTCAGATGCTACATACGTACCTTCTTCATCTGGAACTTGATAGTGGACTTGACCTCATCCACTTTGGTGTTCAGGTTCTCATTGTGAGTGAGCAGCGAGGGGAACTTTCCGGCCTTGTTCAGGCCAGGACCGAGGATACGAGGAATCTGCTTGATCAGAGACTCTGAGGCCAGGAAGGCGTCGTACTTCTTTGCTATAAAAGAAGCAAACATTAACAATCTTGATATAAATAATTCCCTGGAGTAGAACTTGGTGATATAAAAAAACATTGCGATTACTTTTTTCCATATCAGTCGATAGTAGGGACATAACAGTTTTGTAGATACGGCGGTATTGGATGCAACAGTTTTGTAGATAGGGCGGTATTAGTTTAAAAATGTTCTCAATAATGCCATGATGTGTGACAGTACCAAATGGAAACCTCGGAGTTTAGTTTTTTCTGGCTCTTACTGTGGCAGGTCTGAAAATAAACATCCACCAGAATCCTCTGTGCAGTGCAGAAGAATGTGGGTCACTTTGTAGTAGGGGAATTGTATTTTTCGAAACCCGTTCTTAACTTTTTAAAAGGTACGTTGCTAAGAGACAAATCCTTGCAAAAAACAATGTGGCAGAGGCACGTGCCACGTTCGTCACGAGTGTTCCAAGCAAAAACAGACTATCAAGGCGCTTAGTGCTGAGGGAGAGCACCTGCTGCACACTGGTCTTCATAAGCTACATCACGTGGAAAAGATGAAGCGAGCAAAGCTAAACATCAAATTGTAAAGTATTTACATTACTAAAAGTGTAAATGTGAACCAACTTTTCTGAGAAAGTGCATTTTTAAAATTGATAAACTAAACATGTCCACTGTAGAGGACACTGCCTCCCTGAAAGTTTAAGTTAAGAGACTGTGGATGTTCCCGCACTTCACTGTACACTTTGATATTTTTGTTTTTTGGACATTGATCACAATATTATCATACCGTGGCGTTAATACCATGAAATTTCGATATCGTTACATTCCTGGTTGATTATATTGTGATACATATTCTAGTTAAATAACTGTTTTTAAATTCTGGTAATGAGTGAAATGTAAAAACATCAGCTTATCTTGGTTGAAAAAATTTTTGTCAGGGGTTGAACATACCTAGTCTTCTGAAGAACATACTTTCAGATTACAGGCTCCATGTACAGTATCCTATTGCATAGTTACACACTGTCAATATTTCACAAACATAATTGTGCTCACAGCTCTTAATGTCCATATGTATGTTCTCAAAGCGATTGTGGTGTAAGTTACATGCACACGGGTGGACATGTAAGACCGAGGCATCAACCACGTCTACTGCCTCATAAACAGCACATGCAGTAAAACAGTGCAATGTGTGACATTATCTCATGTTTTAACATTTATTTGACAAAACAAATACATTTAAACACAAATGTTTCATTTTGTCCGGCTGCACACATGCGTGTCTTGCCTTATGATACACGGGCAATTACAACTACTTTCTCTTCCATTAAGTGTGCTGATTTTAATTATGATAAACATTAATGAAGATTTACACATCCAGAAGTGACAAAAATTTTTTATGGATCATGTGATATAAAGATGCACAATACGCATGATGTACTCTACACTATAACGAAAACATTTATACTTATACAAACCATACTTCTGGAATGTCTTCAAAGTTATTGTGAGCATTTTACGCTTTTGTTAAATTCGCCCTATCCTATTTTACTCACGACGGAGCGAGATCGCTTTTTCACCAAATCTTTGTGTTAAGTTGATGTTGCTACAGTCATCTTTAGCAGGCTAATCATACATCTGTTAAAACATGGACAAATTAACACTATAGAAATGTGTCTATTACTATCGTACTAAATTCATGTATAAGAATTTTGTTTTCATCTGAGCCCGACCCTGAGGTGTAAGCAAAGTCCTCACCAAGCTTCTTGACCAGCTTCTTGTTCTTGTTGAGCTTTTTAAGGGCATCTACATCCATATGTGGCAGACTGGCTACTTTGGCCTCATCACAATGTTGCTGGTCTCCCAAAACGCAGACAGAGAATTTGGGCCTGGGGAGAGTCTTCAGCCTGCAATAGAAAAAAAGATTACTCACAATTCACGTGATCCATTTCCTCTGTTAAAGAGAAAGGTTTCTTACCCATACCGCCAAAATGACAGCGGTCCAGGTTACTTCATTCATATTAAATTGAACATTGGTCGACCTGAGGTCATGAACCTAAAACAGCTCAATCCCTTTAGGCCTCCCCTCATGTTTTAAGACCCAGGGTAGGGGTCCGTCTGCCTAGCCTCCACCAGCCAAAGCTAGGTCAGCTTAGTCAGACTACCCAGAGTACTTCTCCATGGCTGCCCCTAGCCTGTCTGGACCTCACTACGACTCAATTAAGTCCTATTTTTAACATTCAGACAGGGCTGGATGCAATCAAGGAAAAGGTTGGGTGGGACAAACCTGACTGTGCCAGAGAAACGCTTGTCCTTCTGGGGATCATAGTTTTTCAGACTGATCTGCAGCTCCACCGACTCCACAAACCTTTACATAAAAATCTCAAGTTAGTACCTCAGCACATTTTTCAAACACAATGTCAGATATCTTACTTTCTCTTCTTAGTCTTGGAGCTCTGCAGGACCTCTTTGACAGCATCAGACAACGTTTCTCTGGAAACCTTACTGCAATCAACACCAGTAGTTAGTACTATGATCAATGATAGTTACAAAACTAAATGTGGTGTATAAACAAAAATGGAGATGTTTGTATATAGTATATTATTGGTACAAATGTTTAACAAACACGTGTACAGGGATATTTCACAGCTGTTTGTCTATTTATTTACCGTGTGTATTTTAAAACACTGTTTATATTGTAAACAATGTGTATTTATAATATGTGGTGTATAGGAAATGTCACTTTTCTACGAAGCTCATCATGTAATTGAATTTATTTATCGGGTAAGGCGAAATAAGTGCTCAACTTCAGCGTAAACCCTTTCGGTCTGTAACAGTGTCAATTTATGAATGTAAAACCGTTCGTTTATTTTGTTGACCACTGACCGAAGAAATAAACTAATACAAACATGTTCAAGTGTGACTAAAAGTATTGGAAGTGACGGCAGCGAGAGAACCGAGGCGACTCTCGGAGCTAATGTGTTAGCTAACGTATTAGCTTCGAGTGGTGACCGTATTACACAAGTCAAAACCGCACAAATCTATTCATATTACAAAAACCGTGAAGTTTCACTACTACTTAATGTTTTATGTAGCGAAGTGTGAGCTTTAATGGGTCGGATGACAGTGGATGGACTAGGATTTTAACATGACACCACCACCGATAAAACTACTGGTGGTAAAAATTATTGCAAAGTGGTTAAAAGGTCTGCCTATTACAAAGGGAAAACGCTGCCGTTATTGACATTCGTATGTAAAAACGTATATAAGTGGACAAGCAATCGAAATGGCACTTTGACTAAATGTGCATTGTACCTCATGATGGAAGCTTCTCCCTCTTGTCTCGCTACGTTAGAAAGGAAGAGTGGGAGGAAATTGCGTATTGAAAAAGGGTCCAGTATGTGACGTCATCATCAAGCGTCACTGACGTGCTTTTTAATATATACCTTTATTTATAAAATTGAACATTTACAAACAAATATATTAACAAGGACAGTGCAAAACAGTACCAGGTTGTTGTTAATTCAATAAAGTAATTATAGTACGATGTAAAGTATATATATGTAGTAATAGGCTCACACAAGTTCTGTAAATAGTTTAAATTTGGAGCACAGTATCATCGTTTTCACAGCTTTTTGGTTGATAGTGTTTTAAAGTAAAGTTCTAACTCTTTTTAAAGGCACAAATAACAGGGTGGGAGAAACTTATATTTATGAATATAAAACTTAGCCAATAGTATAATGAGGTTGCAAAGGTAAAATTCCTCTTCACATTTTTTCTCATATTGTGTAACCCCAAATAGCACATCTTTAAGACAAATTACAAATTCGTCATAAATTTTGTCCGAGATGAAAGGACAGATGCCTTGCCATAGAGATCGAGTGCTTTCACAGGTCCAAAACAGGTGGTAAACGGTCTCTAGATGCATGCTACTGTTGAAAAGAGAAACTGGAAAATGTGATGTATCATGTTGAATGCTTGCATGTTCAAAATACACTCAAATTCAACTCAACACAGGGTGCAGGTAACATCAATGTCCTTTTTGTATCTAACATCACAGTCTTTACAGGGTAATAAAGATGAATGAGTTTGAATGTGAGTGTGAATGTTGTCTGTCTATCTGTGTTGGCCCTATGATGAGGTGCCGATTTGTCCAGGGTGTACACTGCCTTCCGCCCGATTGTAGCTGAGATAGGCGCCAGCGCCCCCCGTGACCTCAAAAGGGAATAAGCGGTAGGAAATGGATGGATAGATGGAGTTTGAATTTAGTGGCGACTTGTCCAGGGTGTACGCCACCTTCCGTCAAAGGGACAATCGGTAGAAAAAAGGATGGATGGATGTACATTGACCTGTAGACAATATAGTAAATATTCATTACAATAATATGTCTATTGAAAACTTTACACATATTTATGGGATTCTTTTCAATGCTGCTTGGAGAGACTTTTTTAAGAATGTCTCATGGATCATCAAGCACTCAGATAAGGATTGTTTGTTTGGAGGCTTCACCTAGAAAATAAAACAGACCATCAAAAACTGATGGATCAAACGATGTTGAAAAAAAGTCAGCTTATATACACACACAGCGGAATTAAATATACTTACAAAGCTGGCATACTTTGTGAGGATAGTCAACAACATTTTGGCAAAGTTCATAGACTTTATGAATCGGGGACCCTGGCAAACCAGCTGGGCAGTCAGCTGGGTGAACAGTTCTTCATTTATATCAGGCTGTAAAACAAACGTGACATGTCAGTGAAAGGGAATATTATGACTACAGGATCAATTTACTAACCTTGGAGTCCAGCAAGCTGTGAATAATAGAAAGCACTGGCTCACTCCATGATATTTTGAACGTCATTCTGGAAGTAAAAAAAGATAAATAAATAACACAAATTTAACAAAAGTGCATTTTTGATTGTTACAAGCAATGCAGCATTTAAAAGTCTCACTACTATTTTTAGACTATAATAAATATGTTTTGAGTTCACAAGAGTGCATTTGAAGAGTGTTGCCACAGTCTAGTCTTGATGGTGAATTTTAGCTTTTAGTAAGCCCCACCTATAACATGTCGATTTGTGTGTCTGTAGCTTTAGTGCTAATGAGTGTGGTGTTTGTCCATGCAAATCTATAAAAAAGTGCATTTTATCACCCACTTGTCTGACATAATAGAGGACATATATCATTGCATACAACAACATACACAGGACATAAACTTTATTATCACTAGCATACATATGTAAGCTACAGCAACATCATGTTGACATATTTACTGGAGAAAAACTACATTTTCAAACTGTAGCTGACCAGGCATTATTTTGAGATATGTAGCAAAGCCAATGGTTGAATTTTTTTTTACAAATTTGTCTTTGGAGAAACAAGTTGAGCTCATCTAACTAAGGGCAGTTCATTATGTCCTTGAGGAAGGAGTTTTTTTTAATTGATATTATGAATTCCCAAAACTTCTTCAAAAGGGAATGTTTGACATACACATTTTCTCAACGGTTAAGCTTGTTGTCCTTCAAAGGTCATAAGCTGGGTTTAGGGACACCTGTTACTTTTTTAACATCTTTTAAATTTTTATTTAGCATAGTAGGGGATATTTAAAAGTTTTGCCTTACTGAAGCACAAGAAGTGCGTAGTGGGAATCAAGACAGCTTTCTACCAGCTTGTTGAGCAGCTCAGCTTGGGCACTCCCTAAAAAACAATCAGAATTCAATCTATGGTATGCTTGAACTATGAGGTGATGTTTCCTCACCTAAACTCTCATCCTGGAGAAGCGGTCCAATCAAAGCATGGCACATTGATCTAGTGTAGTGGCTGCAGAGTGACATCACCACGGTCACCAGGCATCTGGAGGCTGGCTCTGTGAGGGACAGTACCTGCACACAGCAATGACTTCTAACCCTGACAGTATTGTGTACATTTAGGTGAATAGTGAGCATGTACCCTCTGCAGCAGGAGGTTCTTGATGAACGTCACTGCCGTGCTGAAGCTGAGGTCAGGCGAGAGAGCCAGTATGCTGCTGCAAAGTTTAGGCAGAGTCTGTTCTGCTATGTCAGACAAACTCAGCATGGAACAGAGCACCGCCACCTTTTTACACAAGAGAAGATGTGGAATTATGCTTTTTCTCCTGCATCATCAAATCCCAATCTTTGCTTGGATGCTCTTGTTGATACAAGAATACAATAGACTGTACAGTGGTACCTCAACTTACAAGTATCTTAACTTACGAGTAATTTGAGATAGATGTCACAGCTTTTTGTTATGCTTTAAGTTGTGAGTATACCTTGAATTACAAGAAGAATAACATTCCCCTATGACAGGGGTGCTCACACTTTTTCTGCAGGCGAGCTACTTTTCAATTGACCAAGTCGAGATCTACCTCATTCATATTTATAATTTATATTTATTTATTTATGAAAGAGACATTTTTGTTAACAAGTTAATGGTGTTTAATGATAATACAAGCATGTTTAACACATAGATTCCTTTCTTTCATGAAGACAAGAATATAAGTTGGTGTATTACCTGATTCTGATGACTAGCATTGATTGGAATTAGAAAGTGGTGCTGATAACCTCTGCATTTTCAAATGGAGGAGAAAAAAAGTCCTCCTTTCTGTCCGATACCACATGAAAGTGGTTGGGATTGGAATCAGACAGTGGTGCTGATAACGTCTGCATTTTCAAATGGAGGAGAAAAAAAGTCCTCCTTTCAGTCCAATACCACATGAAAGTGGTTGGATTTGGCATCTCATTTGTCCAACTTGCATACTTGTTTTTAAACACTTTGTTATGAGAGTAGCATATGTGTGTGTGGCCCTTTAATGTGTGACAGCAGTTGAGTGACGTCAGTGAGTGTGTGGCCGAGAGAGGAGAGAGCGGTTGCTGAGGGCGGGGGAGTGGTTAGTGTTTTTGTGTGGGATTTTGACTGTGTGCTAGACGTAAAGAAAAAGCGACGATTTGCAACTAATCGCTGGACTTGTCATTTTGCCCTGGAGTCCGGAATTGTGAAGACCCACTGCCGGGTAAAGTGAAGGGTGTTGCCCCGAGAATCCATCGGCCCTGGAGAAGTGTCTCCCCTGCACTCCTTGACTACCGTCTAGGCGCCGGAAGCAGGAAAGGTGCAACAACTTTATAAGAAATACATTGGCATCAAACTCCGTAGCTTGCTAGCTTGTGCACGCTAGCTTTCTAAGACTCTTATTTTGTTAGCACAGGCAGGATGAAGCAGGTCTTTTATGGTGAAGACAGGAACTGTGCTGTCGGTCTTTAGAGTTTTGACAGCTGGTACGGCCCAAGAGTCTGTTGAAATAAAAAGTGTTTCCCTCCGTCCTGTCAGTGATTTTTTTCTTAATAATGAGCTCGCAACAGCCAGCGTCATCTCACAAGATCCCCGAAAGTGAAGTCTTGGTGAAGATTGATGATTGCTCATTTTTATGTCTATTTTTTTAATGCCTTGCTTGCGATCGACTGACACACCCTCCGCGATCGACCGGTAGCTCGCAATCGACGTAATGCCCACCCCTGCCCTATGACTATCTGCTGTATTTCTGATGGACTTGACTCCCACATTGTCTATTAATTTAACAATTCATTAACTATACCCACTCGACAGCAATTGCAGCCCATCATCCCAGAAGGTGGGTGCCTACATCCTCGGCCCCTTCTCAAGGATTCTTCTTTTTCCCCAGCTGGGGTCTTTAGAATTTTTCCTTACCCAGATGTGGGTTTTGATCAGGGGACGTTGATGTGAGTTTGGAAGCCCTTTGAGACACTTGTGATTAGGGAGACACGGACTATATAAATATATACTAAACTGCTACTGCTATACTATATATCTATCTTTGGTTTAAGTAATATTTGTAACAAGGCTGTGCCGTTTGAGCAATTATATTGTTACACATTGTTGTGCCTGTTTCGTTTACACACACAAAAAAAAACTGAGCCAAAAAGAGTTAATACAGTGTTACACTTTGTTGTTTCCGCTTTGACTACACATAAAACAAACATAAGTTTTGATGAGACCGTTGAGATGAGATCTAGATCCTGCCCTCCAACCATCGCAACTAAGAAAGTTGGTGCAAAGGAGAGGAACCCTTAATCAATATCGCCTACACGTAGCGTCAGTCCGCATCACACAAGCTGAACGCGTCCAAACGACAAACATACATATCCATACAAATATTGATGAACAACAGATGCAGTGCTTGACGTGTTTCAATGTGTTCTGTACAGTCCTGACTCAGCAAACTGCATGGTCGACCATACCATTTGGTACAAAGATATACTTGCTGTAAACTTTTCCCGTCCGTCATTCAAATACGTCTGCGCGGAACATAAACAGCGATTTCCTGTTTCCTATTGTTACACGAAAGAGACAGTCTTGCCAGATATCACGAGAGAAACAAGTTACAAGCTTTACAAAAACAAGTCGCGTGGACTTGGCCATTCTGAAAACCACAATGGAACACAATTACTACATTAGTTCATAAAACTTTTAAAAGGTTAAGTACCAATGATTGTCACACACACACACACACACACACACACACACACACACACACACACACACACGAGGTGTGGTGAGATTATCCTCTGCATTTGACCCATCATCTCCACCCCCCTGGGAGGTGAGAGGAGCAGTGAGCAGCAGCGGTGTCCGCACAAGGGAATCATTTTTTGGTGATTTAACCCCCAATTCCAACCCTTGATGCTGAGTGTCAAGCAGGGAGGTAATGGGTCCTTATTTTATAGTCTTTAGTACGACTCGGCCTGGGTTTGAACTCACGACCTACCGATATCAGGGCGGACACTCTAACCACTAGGCCACTAAGCAGGCATTGTAGTTACTCGCACTGTGTTCTACTGTATTGTTTTATCAAACAAATTTCCTGCCTAAAAGTTTTTTTTTTCTTTTTAAAAGGCATGTCACATGATCAACTTGTGGTGTTTTGAGAGGACCAACCACAAATTGATTTCACTTCACTTCAATGGGTTGGGCTGATTTGAGCTACGAGTGTTTTGAGTTAAGACCTTGTTAATGGAGCGCAACGTGTTTGTGACCTAAGGTACCACTGTAAAGGGTTTTTCTTTTCAAATGTAAAATGATCACAGAACATACTTGTTTGGGGTCACAGTCATTAAACACTTGAAACACATCTGTCGAGCTCTGGTCCCACTGTGAAAAACATGACAGTCACAGACAGTTATGACAAATCTGCGGTAAAACAGAAAAACACTAATTTCTTACCTCTGTCTGGCTTTCCAGCAATTCCTTTATTTGGTGAGCAGATGTCTGCACAACAGCATAGAAAGATAATTCATGTTTAATCTATTGGCTCTCAATATTAGCAAGGACAGCGTCCGTTAATCATATTATCTCCCCCTGGTCCTGGACTTTAACACCTGCGTTTTAGAAAAAGAAATGTAGAAATGGTCAAAACTGACATTAAGCCATGTATCTTACCATGATATGTTCAGGTAGAAAATCACAGCTGTTGTCCTGTACAGTCATCTCATTTGAAGCACCTCCTTCCAATTTTTCTGCCACCTAGGACCGTGTTGCAAATGTCAAGGTTACCAGAATACTCATATTTCTCCTGTTGTATAAAAATGAGGTAAAATTGTAAAAATAGTATGTACCTTAATGTCATCAGGCAGATGATCCTGAGTGCTTTCATGTGCTGGTTCCTCTGCATCCAATCTCTCCTCTCTCACTTCCTCTGTATGCACGTGCCCACTTCTACTTTCTTCCATCTTCAATCGCTTGCTCTGCTGCAATAATTCCTCATCCGAATCCAGAATATCAAAGTTACCCTTCCTTTTCTTTTGTTTCCCCAACTCCAACAAACAAGGCGTATTCTGATGTTCCTCTATTTCAATGCTGAAGCACTCGGCCCACCCTCCAGTGTCTCCACCCAATCGCTGGGAAAGCTTTTCAAGTCTGCCATGGCATACTGGAGTAAACAGGTGCTCCTTATTGAGGGAGCCCAGATTTCTCTCAAGTTGTCTCGTCAACGCACTAACCCAAGGACTAGGGCTGCTGTCCTGACTGAGGCACTGAAGAAGACGGAGAACAGCAGCTTTGGGAAGAAGCGAGTGGATCAGGTAGATGAACGTCAGCAGGTTTTGTTTGAACAATGCAGGAAACAGGCACACCAGGGCTTTGCTAGAATATGTGAGATAAAAAAATGGTAATTACATGAGGGACAATAAAGCAATTTTAGACATTGCACTGTAAGGAAAATAATTATAAAACACACCAACTTTTCTCCTATGTTAAATATGTGTGGTGTATGTATGTTCTTTCCACTTCTGAATTATGGCTCTTATGGTGTCAACTGCAAGATTCCAAAATATATATCTGTAATCGCTTGCATCAGTCTGCTTACAATAAGATTCCAGGAGAGCAATATCTGAGGGATGTCCATCTCTAAAGATATGATGAGGTGGATGACCAGCTGATTACTGAAGCAACCAAATGAAAAAGTACATTTTGGAATCAGATATTTGTTTTACTTTCTTAGGCCAAATCTGTCAATCAACTTCAGCCGTGAACAAATATATATGTTTTTTTACCCCTTGAAGGGCTTTTGATCAAATGATGTCACAGTTGTCAATTAGTATAAATTGGTTGTTTTACTCATTTTAAACCAGTGACATTTTCTGATCAAAAAAGACTTCACAAGCGTAAAAAAAACAAAAAACATACATGTTTGATATTTTTGTTTAGGACTGAAGTTTACTGAGAAAATTTAATTGAAAAAGTTAACTTTATTTTATTGTCCTGTTTGGCTTTTGGGATGGAATGAATGTCCCCATATGGTAAAGCATTGGTATTATCGGCTGCTCTTTAACAGGGATGTTCAACTAAACTATTTTGGAGGCCACATTTCCAGAAAACTATAAGAACTGGGGAATGGGATCTTCTCCCTTCGTATTTGTCCTATTCTTTATATTCCTGATCATCAGAGTCCTCTACAGTATTTTTTAATTTTCTCAGAGTTACAGAGTGCTTTGCTGTTTTTAATGACCTTCTGAAAAAAAAAAAGCTAGTCAAAGATCATCTCTATGACAGCACTCTAGTGTTTTTAGGAATCTGCAGCATAAAATGTGAGGTTCACACAAGTTTCTTGAACCGAACTCATGGGCCACCAGTTAAAATAGCCCAAATGATGAAAAATAACTTAACTCAAAGGGTTCGGTATGGTGTTATTCTAGAGACGGATTTGGGTCCAAAGCTGCAAGTTCAATATCCATGTACAGTATTATTGTAAATCTGAAGTGTTTTTTGGTGCATGTTTCTCAACTTTTGGATCTGCCTTTGGGGATGCCTTTTGTTCATGGATAGCTGGCTAGCATGACTATCTGCATGCTCTCTGCCACACCGAAGTCCGCGTAGAAAAACTGGGGCAGATGTGGTGGAAGAAACAGGGCTGCGGAGCTAGCACTGAGCGTCGAGGTGGAAAAGCTTCACGGCTTATTGAGCATGTATCGAACATTTTGGTCTCTCTGGATGGATTCTTGCTCATCCGCGCAGACTGAACATTGGCCAAGAGCTCGTGGGCAGCCTTGGACAGTCGGCTCTCTTGGTTACTTTGTTGAGTCTAGTCCTGTCTCTGGCCGTGCTGCACTCCCACTCCAGCAGACAATTGGTGGAGAGTGTGAGAAGCCACCAGTCAATATGGATGTTAAATGGTGTTTTTGTTCAGTTGTTTGTCTAAGTATGGTGCAATCGTATGTCTGCAATATTTATTATTTATTGCTCATTTTTTGGTTCTGTTTTGTTTGACTTTTGTAGTTGAATTCAGAAATGGCAGCTGGTTGCATCAGCTCTGTGCTCCTTTAATGCTGTTTATGTTTATTGTTTATTTTATGTTTCTCTCTTATTTTCATGTGTTTTTACCTTATTTTGTGGACTTTTGTATCTGCAATGCAACCACATAATTTCCCCATTGTGGGATGAATAAAGTCAATTCTACCCTATCCTGAAGTGTAGTCCAGTGATAGAAAATTCAAAACCTACTTTACTGAGTGACCCAATGAAGCAAATAAGGAACTCCTACTAATCAGGTACTAATTCCGCATGGAGACAGGAGGAGATGTGGCGGAAAATATAGGGCTGCGGAGCTAGCGTTGAGCATCGGGATGGACGAGCTTCACAACCCCTGGCTGATTGAGCATGTATTGGACATTTTGATCGAGCTGGACGGATTCTCCCTCATCCACGGCAACCGAACATTGTCTGAGAGCTAGTGGGCAGCCTCGTACAGTTGGCTCTTTTGGTGGCTTTGTTGGGTCATTTGTTGGTTTTTCGTTGTTTTACTTTTGTAGCTCTATGTAGAAATCACACCGCTGAAGCGTCAGCATTGCATCATATTGTTCTCTTTTCCTACTATATACTGGTACAAAACATGGATGAGATGGTAACTTGTCCAGTGTGTACACCACCTTCCGCCCGATTGTAGTTGATAGGCACCAGAGCCCCTTGAAACCCCCAAAGGGAATAAGCGGTAGAAAATGGATGGATGGATAGTATGCATATATCTAAAATTTAAAAAAAAGGCTTTTTTAAAAGGAAGGGTTTTTAAGCCTTTTTTTAAAAGCATCCACTGTCTGAGGTGACCTCAGGTGGTCAGGGCGAGCGTTTCACAGACTGGGAACAGCGGAGCAGAAAGCCCAGTCTCCTAATGTTCGTAGCTTAGTCCTCGGAGGTTGGTATAGGTTAGTCTGTCCGGAACGGAGGTGTCGTGTGGAGCAGTGGTCCTCAACCTTTTTGTATCCGCGGACCGGTCAACGCTTAATAATTTTCTCCCGCGGCCCGGGGGGGGGGGGGGGGGGGGGGGGGGGATACTTTTTTTCTTTTCTTTTTGTCATGAAAAAGGGAGGTTTTTGTGTTTGGTGCACTAATTGTAAGTGTATATTGTGTTTTTTATGTTGATTTAATTAGAAAATAAATAAATAAATAAAACATTTTTTTTTTGTTTTGAAAAATGAATAAAAAGAAGTGCCTTGCAATAGTCTAGCCTGCAGTACTATTCTGTATGTATTGTAGCTTTTGGATGTTCTTACTGGGGATCACGACAAGAACTGCGTTGCAAGTCTAGCGTGCAGCACTATTCTGTATGTATTGTAGCTACCATGAATTGATTAACGTGGACCCCGACTTAAACAGGTTGAAAAACTTATTAGGGTGTTAGCATTTAGTGGTCAATTGTACGGAATATGTACTGCACTGTGCAATCTACCGTATTTCCTTGAATTGCCGCAGGGTATATAGTATGCGCCTGCCTTGAAATACTGCTGGGTCAAACTCGTTAACCAAAATAATTAGCGCATGCTTAGTATTACAGCCTGGTCAAACTCGTGACGTCACGAGTGACACTTCCCCTGTCATCATTTTCAAAATGGAGGAGGCTGATTTCAATACCGGTAATTTGAAATCGCATAAAGGGAAGAAGATTAAGAGCTATTCAGTAGGATTTAAGGTCCAAGCTTACATCACACTCAAATTTTTACTGCATACCTTTGGTAAGTGTTGGAGTGAGAAGAGGTTTTAAAATAATTAGCGCATGCTTACTTTTACCGCATGCTTTTGGTAAGCGCAGGAGAAGAGGTTTTAAATTAATTAGCGCCCCAGCGGCAATTCAAGGAGATACGGTACTAATAAAAGAATCAATCAATCCATCAATTTGAGTGTTCTTGCTGGGGATCCCGACAAGTGCGTTGCAGTAGTCTAGTCGTGCATTAATTTAATAGGGCAAATGATCGCATATATTGGGCAGTACAGTGAAAGAGAGGTTAGTGCATCTGCCTCACAATACGAAGGTCCTGAATAGTCCTGGGTTCAATCCCTGGCTTGGGATCTTTCTGTGTGGAGTTTGCATGTTCTCCCCGTGACTGTTTGGGTTCCCTCCAGATACTCCGGCTTCTTACCACCTCCAAAGACATGTACCTGGGGATAGGTTGATTGGCAACACTAAATTGGCCCTAGTGTGTGAATGTGAGTGTGAATGTCTGTGTTGGCCCCCTGATGATGTTGCTACTTGTCCAGGGTGTACACCGCCTTCCACCCGTTTGTAGCTGAGATAGGCACTAGCGACCCCAAAGGGAATAAGCAGTAGGAAATGGATGGATGGATTATCGCATATTATAGTTTTAAAATTATTGCTCGCACGTTTGTCCATCAACTATTGTCAATGCAAATGCTACTTTCAACCCTCAGCCATGTAAAACAAGCAGGTACACGCAGACATTATACTGCTTCTATCCCGATGCCTCGCAAAACCCGCGTCACGTGACTACAAACTTAACACATTGGCTCTTTCTTAGACACGAGCGCCTTAATTTACCGGAATTTTCTTAGGCACTACATTTGTTTCGACTTCATTTGTGTAAACTGAATTTTAACACTATTTTAACACAATGGTGTTTCTTCAGAAATGATAAGTGAAATTGTCGGCATAAATTTCATGTCAACAATCAGCTCAAAATTAAAATGAAGTTACACAATTCCTTGTGTTGATAAATAAAAACAAAAATTACCTCCAAGCCGCTACGTCAAACTAAAAGTGAAATGACCACTACTGAAGTTTTTTCTTCCAGCACTGACTTACACGGTAAGAGGTCGTCCATCCGTCCCTGGGTTGACGACTTCGTCTCGACAAAGCATGTCTACCAAGTTGGTCCACGACGACAATTCGGAGTTAGCCCGCTGCTGCCTTCGGAAAACATCCAGCGCCCTGTGGGCACCGGACACTCCAGAGAGCAATGACCGGACCAACAGTTTTGACTGGCTGTCAAAGCGGTCCAAAAAATGGTTAACGTTCATTTCGAGCTAGAACACTATTATCCGCCTGAGTTAGTTACTTTTCTTCTTCGTGAATGTAGCTGTTTAGGACACCACACCCCCATCTACTGGCCACCCACCTCATCTACACTACACAAGTATCAATAAAAAGAGCATGACGCGTTTTCAGTGAGACAAAATGTGAAGTATTTTATTTTTAGTGTCAGATTACAGCTTGTTTTAAAAGAAATAAAAAGGTTAGCCCTTAATGGTTATGCCAAAACTAGGGAATAATGTCATTGTAATTTATTCAAGTGTAATTCTTTAATTGGCATCAACCGTAAAGGAGTCCAGTACATTTTTTTTTTTTAAATCTTTAGACAATTTTTAAGAAAAACACCATTCACACACCACTTTTAAAATACCCATATATCTATTTCTCTCAGTATTGAGCCCTCTAATCTAACAAGAGGCAAAGAAAGTAAATGTATCTGTCAAAGTTTAAATCACTGTGGCTGCAGAAAGATATATACTGTATATAAAAAAACAACCGGTGGGCATAGCTGAAACTTAATCCTTAGTCATCCTCACAAGACGGCTTACATTAGTTTGAGTAAGGATGTGCGTACAATTCTTGTTTGCTGTCTACTGCAGCAGGTCAGATCAGATTAGTTCCTCTCTGGTTTAAGCAAGTCAGTGAAATCGGGCGCTATATAGTATGACCTCACATAAACCTGCATGGTGTATGAATACCCTTGCCTGCCCCAATAGTTCTAATTGTCCAAGGGCAGGAGTAGTTGTGTCATTACAACTGTGGGGTGACAATTTTCTGACCTATTTCAGTGGTTCAGACACTGAAAAAAAGAAAGGAAAAAGCTCAGTAACTGTAATTGTCTAGGAATAAAAAATCGTCACTGTCATCGTCGTCGTAATCATCAGCACTGAGAAGAGTCATGGCAATGAAGAAATTGAGCAGGTCTACGCCATCGTAGTCATCGTCGTCGTCATCATCATCGTCATCGTCATCATCATCCGTGTTGCACTAATCAGTAAAATACATGTTACTCGTGTTCACCAAAGTATGATTAGTCGAGGTTTGTGTGATACATACCAGAAATGAGCTACGTCGTGCAGACTTGTCATGCCGGTAAAGGCACTCCGACTTGAAGGGGCAGCATTTGTATCGTGCATAGTAAGTGCAGCTACGCTTACTAAGAAAAAGACAAGAGAGAGTGTTAATTTACATTGGTCATTCATCCAAATGATTAAGAATTAGGATTGAAAATTAGCGTGTTTTTTGTTTTGTTTTGCACGTTAAATGTTCTTAAATTTCATCTGTAAAAGTTGATCGTCAAAGTCCAAGCTAACAAAATTCCCTCCAAACTAAGTGCTTACTTAGTACATAGACTATGGGGGGCACAATTTGACTGCTCACACACTGCCTTTGTCCTGATATCTACCATCTAATCAAAAACAGTTTCAATCTGTTGAGTAAGAATATTAATGCAAACGTCTGCACCAAAAGAAACAGTCTTGCTTGATCTGTGCTAAAATGTCAAAGGGCCAACAGAAAACATAAATTAGCTGTTCGGTTTTTACACTTTGAAATGTTTATATCCTGAATTTTGAAAAAAAAAAAAAAAAAAAAAAAGCGTAATTTAAAAAAGGCAAAACTTTGTGATTTCAGTTATTAAGAGTCTCTTGGCTCACACTTCGGATATCCCTGTTTTAATAGCGCTTTATCAGGGTTGATCGTGTCATGCGACGTCAAATCTGTGAGCAGCCTCAACTATTTACCTTGTAAGCAGATGGACGAGAATTGCTACATAAAATATATATCACTTCACTTATTGCAGCTATAAATAATCAATGGCAGACCTATTTGTGAAGGACACATCTAGGCAAATAATCAATAGGTCAATTCATCGAATAGTTAAGTGCACCCCTGCACTTAACGTGTACCCCTGGGGGTACTTGAAGGTATGCCAAGGCGTACCTGAGGTGTTTTAAAAATATTCTAAAAATAGCAACAATTCAAAAATCCTTCACAAATGTATTTATTGAATAATACTTCAACAAAATATGAATGTAAGTTCATAAACTGTGAAAAGAAATGCAACAATGCAATATTCAGTGTTGACAGCTAGATTTGTTGTGGACATGTTCCACAAATATTGATGTTAAAGATATTTTTTTTTGTGAAGAAAGGTTTAGAATTAAGTTCATGAATCAAGATGGATCTCTATTACAATCCCCAAAGAGAGCACTTTAAGTTGATGATTATTTCTACATGTAGAAATCTTTATTCATAATTTAATCACTTGTTTATTTTTCAACAAGTTTTTAGTTATTCCTATATCTTTTTTTTGAATAATTAAAGAAAGACCACTACAAATGAGCAATATTTTGCTCTGTTATACAATTTAATAAACCAGAAACTGATGACATAGTGCTGTATATTACTTCTTTATTTCAACCAAAAATGCTTTGCTCTGATTAGGGGGTACTTGAATTAAAACAATGTTCACAGGGGGTACATCACTGAAAGAAGTTTGAGAACCACTGGGTTAGAGCCTTTTCGCAAAAAGAAATATTGTTTCCCCTCAAAATTCGACACACAAAACCCCATAATGTCATCGTAAAATGTTTTGTGGGTTTTCTCAAGTCTTTTTGACGACAATGCCACAAGCTTGGCAAACCTATTTTTGAGGACAAAACTGGATTTAATCCCTTTTGGTAAGGCTGCAACATAAAACGGGGAAAAGAGTGAAAAGCTGTGAATACTTTCCAGATACACTGCAAGTTAAAATAAAAAAATTACTAACTTTGCCAGCATCGATAAATGCCATGTTCGTGTGTTTGTTTCTTTTTTTTAATTGAATAGTTACCCCCAAGAATCAAATGGGGCCTAAAAATTCACAGCCCTACTGGAAAGTCGAAACTTTTTATTTCCCAGTTGGAAATTTCAACTGACACCGGTGTCTACAAAAGTAGGTGAACACGCAAATAACGATACTTGGAAATGCAGTTTATCAAATATTAGGACGAGGCTAAACAAACGCAAGGGGCAAGCCAGGAAAAGGAATGCTAATAGCTAAGCTAGCTTGAAACAACAGAAGAAACAAGTTCTTAGTAATTTGAGTGTAGATTGAACTACATTACAGCAAAAAATAAACCACTATTAACAAGTATGTCAGTAAGACCCTTTAAAGAGTAGTGTAATAACGGTTGATGTGTCAGCATTGTCATAGTTAGTACACAAAATGCAAATGACCGGATGCATCCATAAATTGGTGGGGTCTACATCAAGGCTAGTATCACTATGATAGATATTTTTATGTTTTTCTTAATGTAAAAAAATTCAGACCATAAGTCCATGGACACGGGAAGACTGAGCACACAAAAGATTTTAAGGAGTAATGTAGTAGTAGAGTTGTCTTGACACCGGTGTATTGCCATACATTACAAAACATAGCGGACCACAAAAAATGTCATACTGGCTTGGTTATGCTACATTAAACATGTTCTCTTGCACTCAAATCATTTTGGGAGATTAAAATAGACATTAAATACACAAAATTTACAATTTTACGTATACATATAGCCTGTCGTAGTCTACAATTAGGTTAAAATAGAATATAAAGCTTTACTGACAAAAATGCTTCATGATTCATGGTTGTCACTCTTGGTTTGGCTTTGAGAAAAATACAATCATAATACTAAAAACTATACTATGGCTAAAACTACACAGATAAGACATGTAGCAAGTAATTCAGTCATTTTACCTGACTGTCCAAAATAATTTACCTTAGATGAAATGTCTACTATGGCTATAAGATTTGTTATATTTCCCTTGGCCTCAGTCTGGACCTCCTCTCCAGGGGCCAGGCTTAGACTGATTTAATTTTATTTTATTTTAATATTTTCTCCCATTCCCCCTTCACTTGTTTACCTGTATCTCACCTTTTTGTAAGGGGCGCCAGAAGTTGGCAGACCCGTCAGCGATCCTGTTCTGTCCCCCTGTAATGTTTGTCTGATCTTGAATGAGATTGTGCTGAAAATTGTAATTTCCCCTCAGGGATTAATAAAGTATCTCTGATTCTGATGAGCGGTTTGGACTGCGCTGATTGGCAACAAGCCAAACATCTGTGCATGCGTCTACGTATCTGTATGTGCACAGCAGGGACGTGAGATAATTATATTACCTGTCACTCTTTAAACTCGTGTAGATCTGGATGCCACCTTTGCCTCAATACTGTAATGCTAACCTTGGGCGAAGCACGTTTTAAAGGCCCAATGAAACCCACTACTACCCACCACGCAGTCTGATTGTTAATATTTCATCATTGATATATAAACTTTGCAACACATGCCAATAAGGCCTTTTTAGTTTACTAAATTACAATTTTAAATTTCCTGGGAGTTTCGTCTTGAAAACGTTGTGTAATGATGACGTGTACACAAGACATCACAGGTTTTCAGGAAGTATGAGCGCTGCGCACACACACAGCTAAAAGTCGTCTGCTTTAACGGCATTATTACACAATATTTTGGAGATCTGTGTTGCTGAATCTTTTGCAATTTGTTCAATTAATATTGGAGAAGTCACTGTAGAAAGATGGAGTTGGGAAGCTTTAGCCTTTAGCCACACAAACACACGGTGATTCCTTCTTTAAAATTCCTGGAGGTGAAACTTTACCATGGATCAGAGCGCAGTCAAGCAAACATGAATCACGACGGAATGTCAACCAGCAGGTTTTGGTGAGAAAATTGTGGTAAAAAGTCGCTTCTTACCGGAGAAAAGCTGAGCTTGTGCCGCCCATAAAGCTGCCGTCGACCTCCCTGAGACATTGGCGTCAAGACACCCGTGGACATACACCTACGACTATCAGGTACTATTTAACTCACTTAAACACTAGCAACACAATAGAAAGATAACGGATTCCCCAGAATTAACCGTAAATGTGCCTAAAAACATCGGAATCCGTCCCAATGCAATCGCGTTTTTTTTTAACTTTTTTTTTTTCTAGTCCGTCGCTATCAATATCCTCAAACACAAATCTTTCATCCTCGCTTAAATTAATGGGGGAATTGTCGTTTTCTCGGTCCGAATAGCAGTTTTAGTTGGAGGCTCCCATTAAAAACAATGTGAATATGTGAGGAGCCATCAACATGTGACGTCATCGTCTGCGACCTCCGGTAGAGGCAGGGCATTTCTCTTAGCACTGAAAGTTGCGAACTTTATCGTGGATGATCTTTACTAAATCCTTTCAGCAAAAATATGGCAATATCGCGAAATGATCAAGTATGACACATAGAATGGACCAGCTATCCCCGTTTAAATAAGAAAATCTCATTTCAGTAGGCCTTTAAAGCGTATAACCTTTATTGATAGTTTTGCAGCCCAAATACCTCCACATTGCACTTCACGCACCCTCTTTATTAACCAGTAGATTCTGTTTTTTTGCTATTCTTCCTCTCTACACTCCTTTGGCTTGTATGCGCTCTGTGTATGCCTTTTGACACGTCATGCGCCTCAGCTTTGTATGTTAAAAAATAAGTACCGGTATTTTTCAAAGGCAATATAGTAACATTTTAATTCATTAGAACAGCTGTACTTTTATAGTACAGCCCTAGATATTAGGGTTTGATTTTTTTAAAAGTTATCATGTACTATTGACTTTGTTTTGCTCAAACAAAGACTGTTTTCACTGCTGGACTCTAGAAAGAGGTTCCGCAGCCTCAGCAAAAGAACCTGCAGGTTCTGTAACAGTTTCTTCCCTCAGGCCGTAAGACTCTTAAACGCATCATGATAATCCCCTCAATTCCCCCCAAAAAATGATTAACTCGCTGGAATATAAAGACAATATAACATACATCCATAAACGTGCAATATATTAATCTGTACCGTAATCTATTTATATCTGTACCTTATTGCTCTTTTATCCTGCACTACAACGAGCTAATGCAACAAAACTTCATTCTTATATGTACCGTAAAGTTCAAATTTGAATAATAAAGGAGGAAGTCTTATAACATTACGCTTTATGCATTTTCCTCAACTGTCTATTTTATGAGGGTAGACTTACAGTGCCACATGCCCTCTCGTTTCCAATCATGGAGTCAAAATGTTTCAGCTTACCTGAATTTGTCTTTGAAGTCAGCTATAAGACTTTCCTTGGCCTGGCCTTCAACCCAGTATTTGTTGGGCACGTAAAAGGGGGATCTCACCCTGCATTGTGGACAGGTTCTAAAGCAGACAACACAAATCTGTTAAACTTGTGAAAGGGGTTTTTCAAAAAAGGTACACCTACAATACCTACTTCACGACTTCCTGCCCGAGGTCCTTCGTTTTTCTCCATGTCATAATGCATTGTAGGCAGAAGGCATGGGTACAGTTGGGCAAGATTCCAAACATCTGGTTTCTTGGATCCATCTTTTCATACACCTTGTCCATGCAAATACCACAGATGACGTCTCGACTCTTGAGGAAAGCCTCTGATGTCCTGCTGGAACTCGAGGCCGCAGCAGCAGCACCCACGTCTTCAGTGGAATTGGTTGGGGCCTCCTGTCCAAATGACTTTTAACATAGGTAGGTAGGTATTTATTGTCATTGCAAAAGTACAACGAAACTTTGATTTTAAACATCAACTCTAACCTATTGGGGTCAACTTTAAATCACAAATAAAGCACACACAAACCTCTTTGCCATCACTTGCAGATGCCCATTCTGAGTTCTTAGGTGATCTTTGGTAAGAAGCATCTGCAGAAATGTTTAAAAAGGGAAGAGGTGAAAATCTGTCTGGATACACTTAATGCTGAATGGCAACAAATTACATTGGAATTGTTCCTCCGCTTGAAGGTTCCCAGTGTTTGAAGTGTGGCGTTCCCGCCTCGACGTCATCTCAGACATCACTGACCCCCTTCGGTCAGCAGGAGGTTGGACCATGGAGGAGATAGAAGATGAGGAAGAGGATGAGGAGGGAGAAGAGGAGGAGGAGACAGTTTGAGCAGTTACTCTTCGACCGCCACCATCCCCATGACTTTCAGGTTGAGGCAGGTGGATATACCTTGTCAAGAAACAAAACCATTACTCAGAAATGCACATCACGTTCTTCTTTATGGTACAATTGATCAAACAGCATTGTTTTATTACCTGCAGTGTTCACCATACCAGCATCCACCTTTCTGAAAATACCTACATATTTGGGATGACAGTGCAGTGGGATACTCGTGTCGATAGTTGCATGTTGTGCCATACCGGCATGAACCATTTATGAAATATCTACAAATTCAAAAAAAGGTGGGGGGGGGGGGGGGGGGGGGGGACATATCAAAACAGATCTCGACATGTGCCATTAGCAACATTGATTAAGAATAAGCAGTGTTATTACTCCCTGGCCATCCGAAATGAACGTTTTACACAAAGATAGGCAAAAGCTTAGCATTCAATTAATTTTCAATCGTGGTTACACAAATAAAATCTGTATATCAGCTCTGTTACTGCATGTTGAAACTTAACGAATCCAACACGTATCTTGCCGCTTTGGAATTCACCACCCACGTTTAGACATAAAGAAACTGGGTGACTTTATTGTGGGAAAACTAAGCCATGTTTTGGAGGAAAATGGCTACCAGAGTGTAACTGAACTTTTCCCGCTTCGAAGCAAACACCATCTACTCCCTTATACCGAGGTTGGTTTATTCAATGACCCTCGGAAATCCTAATCTCACTCTTTGGCTGCGGCTACATGTTAGCAACGACCAACCTTTAAAACAAGTCAAAGTTTTGATTTTAAGGCGACTCCTACTCGACACAAGAGTTAGACGAGATTTTTAATCACCCAAACATTACAAGTTGGACACAACACCTAAGAAAAACAATTAAAACTCTTCATTGTCTGATTTCCGTGCTGACGGTTAAGCCCACTCAACATGATGTTGACGAACCAAAGACTCAACTTTTTGGTTTCCGTTTGGAAACAGAAATCCACTTCAGCGATGGTGCGGTTTAAAATGGTTGCTTCTCGATTTTGGTAAAATAACATGTATTGCTTTAGCCTAAAAAAGGCGATAAATGTTGCTTACCTGCAGATAGCCCCGCTACGGTTTGAGGACGAGCGATCCATGGCGGAATCCTCCCGTCTGGTGTGTGTGTGTGTGTGTGCGTGTGCGTGTGCGCGTGTGTGTGTGTTTGTGCTGCTCTTGCTGCTGTGCATGCGATCTGACCGCTTCCCCCAACCGACTGTTTAAACAGTTGGCAGTTGGTCGCTTTCGCCAATTGGCGTAGCGACGAGCCAATAGAAACGTGACGTCCTCTTTGATCGTCACCGTTTGCAATCTATCCATATGACCTTTTATCTCTCAAAACTACTCTGGGACGTGCAGTCCAAGAGCCTCGTGACCAACGGAATGTCAGCACTCTTTGTATTAAGAGTAAATGTGGGTGCAATCAAAAAGTTGATCGAGATATCATTTTTCAAAACGTCTGTTGATCATTTCGAGACATTTGGTGAACATATATGGCAAATAATCCACATTTGAAGACAGACAGCGAGGTCGGTTTCAACTTCCGGTCCACTATCTCTTTGTTTCATTCTGTTGCAGCCTATGGAATATTTGTTTGATCACGTGACGGAAAAACGTATTAAGAGCCTTATCCATTTGCGTCCCTCGTAGATAAAATGTGTGAACGCAATTGACTGTAATTTGAGTAATTCAATGATGATAATTAAAACGTTCAAAAATAAGAAAAATGCCCTGGATACAAACTTGAACCATGGGAAAATAGCATTCGGTGAGACTTTCCCATAAATATTCAAAGGAATACACAAGTGTGTGCTATCCAAACTTCCACTACCCACCACGCAGTCTGATAGTTTATATATCAATGATGAAATATTAACATTGCAACACATGCCAATACGGCCTTTTTAGTTTACTAAATTACAATTTTAAATTTCCCGGGAGTTTCCTCTTCGAAACGTTGTGTAATGATGACGTGTACGCAAGACGTCACAGGTTTTTAGGAAGTGTGAGCGCTGTGCACACACACAGCTAAAAGTCATCTGCGTTAACGGAATAATTACACAGTATTTTGGACATCTGTGTTGCTGAATCTTTTGCAATTTGTTCAATTAATATTGGAGAAGTCACAGTAGAAAGATGGAGTCTGGAAGCTTTAGCCTTTAGCCACACAAACACACGGTGATTCCTTCTTTAAAATTCCTGGAGGTGAAACTTTCCTATGGATCAGAGCGCGGTCGAGAGAACATGGATCCCTACCAAATGTCAACCAGCAGGTTTCAGTGAGAAAATTGTGGTTAAAAAGTCAGTTTTTACCGGAGAAAAGCTGAGCTTGTGCCGTCCATAGCTGCCGTCGACTCCCCTGAGACATTGGCGTCAAGATAGTCCCTCAACTTTATTTATCAGGTACTATTTAACTCACTAAAACACTAGCAACACAATAGAAAGATAAGGGATTTCCCAGAATTAACCGTAAATGTGTCTAAAAACCTCGGAATCCGTCCCAATGCAATCGCTTTTTTTTTTTTTTTTTTTTTCTAGTCCGTCGCTATCAATATCTTCAAACACAAATCTTTCATCCTCGCTCAAATTAATGGGGAAATTGTTGTTTTCTCGGTCCGAATAGCACTTTTTGTTGGAGGCTCCCATTAAAAACAATGTGAATATGTGAGGAGCCATCAACATGTGAAATCATCGTCTGCGACTTCCGGTAGAGGCAGGGCATTTCTCTTCGCACCGAAAGTTGCGAACTTTATCGTGGATATTCTATACTAAATCCTTTCAGCAAAAATATGGTAATATCGCGAAATGATCAAGTATGACACATAGAATGGACCTGCTATCCCCGTTTAAATAAGAAAATCTAATTTCAGTAGGCCTTTAAAAACAACAACAACAACACATTTTAGTTACAATTCACACTTGTGCCTGGGCCATTCTACCGAATTGGTTCAAAGTGAAGTTGGAAATATTAAAAAAAATTGTAATTTTTGTTTTCAAAACTTTGTCCCTTATATATATTATATTTTACAATAATAGAAGTACACATTTCTATAAAAAGCACAGTCAACTTATATAAAACATTGTTACTCTGTCAAAATCATTCTTACTTACCTTGTGTAAAGATTATTTTTTAATGTAATTAAAGTTTTTCATAATAAAACCCATAAAAAATGACATTTTGAACACATTTCTCTACTTCTTACTAATGAAATTGTTCAAAATCGACATGCAATCTTTCTTTTTAAAATGAAATGATCAAATTGATTTCATAGTTATTAATGTATGAAATTGAACATACATTTAACCAATCAGTGTCATCATATTTTAGTTGATAAGTCATATCTGAGTTACTGTGTAGAAATATGGGGAAATAATTACAAAAGTAGACTTCATTCACTAACAGTGTTACATTCCACGACATAGTGGAATTGCAAACAGCTGAAATTACACACAAAGCAAACTGTAACCTGCCTCCCAAGAATATACAACAATTCTTCTCAACAAAAGAGGAGAAATACAATCTTATAGAAAAATGTAATTTAAAACATTTGTACACGTACAACACTTAAGACCTTCAGTATATCAGTATGTGGAATTAAATTATGGAATGGATTAAGCAAAACAATCAAACAATGTACTAATGTCATCCACTTCAAGAAACTCTTCAAACTTAAAGTGTTTACAAAGTACAAAAAAGAAGAACCATGATAAACATTCTGATTTTATTCACCCATTCATTCTTTCATTCTCAAAATAATCTTACTTATCTCATCATATGGAATAAAACTTACTTCACCAATTATTTATTTATTTATTTTCATTGGGATTACTTATGGAGTATATTGTGAATACATTGAGAACAGGTAGTGAACAAAAGTTTTAGCAACTGTTATGTAAAAGAAAAGGGGTAGGGTTAAATAAGCTCTGCTTCTTCCTACTCCTTTTCGAACATGTTGAAAAGAGAAACTGGAAATTGTGATGTATCATGTTGTATGCTTGCATGTTCCAAATAAACTCAAACTAAATTCAACTCAAGTCAATATACTTCCTTTTCTTTGGAAACATCAAGAGTTTAGGTAGTAACTTCACATGTTTCGGTAGTGACCTCCAAAGTTGTATCATAGTCCCTCAACTTTATTGCCTAATATTAACTTATAACATGCTTGATGTTGGAAATGTTGCCAACACTTATGTTTCGTGGTACATAAAATTATTTATTTTTGGAGAAAACTGTTAATATCAGTTGACAATAAGTACCCATGTGGGTTCAGTATTCAGCGGCAGCACGGTGATGCAGCGTTTGTGCCTTCACAGGGAAAAGGTCCTAGGTTCCATTCTCGAGCTCTGGGTCTTTCTGTGCGGGGTTTGCATGTTCTCCCTATGACTGTGTGTGTTCTCTTCTCTCTGGGTACTCCAGCTTCCTCCCCCACCTCCAAAAACACACCAAAGGGGATATAGGCCCCTCCCACCTTCAAAGACATGCACCTGAGGATAGGCTGACACTGCAGGCCAAAGTGGCCTAAATCAGACTTTTTTTTTTTTAGATCTGATTTTTTCCAGCTGACTGTTTACACTGCAAGTAAAATGTGATTTTTATCTGACTCCAGTGTAAATACGCACAAAAATAAATGTGGCCCCAATGTCACTCGGCCCCGTTTATACTGCACACCAAATCAGTTTTTTTTGCCCTCGAGTGACAGATTCCTTTTTTTTTGCCTGTCTACACACTCCTAAATGCTTCAAATCTGATTTGTAGGCATGAGATTCAGGCCATATCAGGAGGTAGTCCTGAATCCGATTAGAATGTGATTTTCTTAAATGTGACTTCTGACCTGAATGTGAGTTTTTTTTATCAGGTTTGGGCAAGCAACGACACCTGTGTGCGCCGGAAAAACGCAGTCGCAAGCGGAAATGTATATTTCATCACAACACCCGGTTTTGGTTTCTGATTAAGATGACTGAATTTCCAGTGCGTCACTTGTCAATAGTGAGCAAATAATAGGCTACATGTAGTATATGAATATGTATTTTCATTCAGAAAAAATAGCGATTGTAGAAAGACCGGAATCGACACCGTTGCGCATTTGCTTACATGTGAGTTGACAAATAAAGCTCATATAGATCCTCCCAACTATATAACACTGTATACATCCATTCATACATTATATTACTTTAATTTATTTTCACGTAAAAAAATGACACATTTCTAAGATGTTATTTTATTTTGCAGTATTAGCGACTTCCTTTAATTTCACTTTATCAAAGGGCACATGCAAGTGTGGCCACATTGCTGCCTATCGGCTTTCACATTGGATTCTGATAAAAATCAAATTTTACTTGCAGCGTACACATCAGCTGGAAAAAATCAGATCTGAAAAAAACTGAGTCTTGCATGCACACTTTGATATAGTAAAAACAAAATATGTTGACTGGGAGGAAGTCGCTACTACTACAAAACAAAATATACGTCGCAACACCTTAAAAATGTGTGGGTTTTTTTCATGTGAAAGTAAACTAAGGTAATATAATGGCAACACTAAATTGGCCCTAGTGTGTTAATGTGAGTGTCTGTCTATGTTTGTTGGCTCTGCGATGAGGTGGCGACCTTACCAGGGTGAATGCGGCCTTCCGCCCAAATGCAGCAGAGATAGGCTCCAGCACCAACAGTGACCCCGAAAGGGACAAGCGGTCGAAAATGGATGGATGGAATGTATGAATGGATGTATGTAGTGTAATATATTTGGGAGGGTTGTAATCTGTCTATGGCTGTTAAGTAGAGGAGACACGGACATCAGCATGGATCTATGAGAGCTTTAATTTTCAACTCACATGTAAGCAAATGCGCAACGGTGTCAATTCTGGTCTTCAACAATTGCTATTTCTTCAGAATCAAAATATACATTCATATATTACATATAGCCTATTATGCATATGACACACACAAACTTCACACCTCAGGCAGGAGACTACAGCCCATCCAGACCCACCACCTGAACAGTTTTATCCCCTCGGTCATCAGGCACAAGAACAACAAGATCTGATAGCTCAGTTACAGCTCATTTTATTACCTAATCTGTGTTATATGTGTTTTATTAGGCACAATTGCACCAAGAAAAATTCCTAGTTTGTGAACTCGTCCTCAAACAATGGCAATAAAAAAACTAATCTGATTCTGATTCTGATATGCGCATGATTAACAAGTCATGCACGGAAAATTCTGTCATCTTAAATAGAAACAGAAATCGGTTGTGATGAAGTATCCTTTTCCACTTGCAACTGCGTCTTTCCGGCGCAGACAAATGACGTAGCTCACCACCCAAGGTTTCACATAGATTGTTGGATGCTAAGTGTTCATTTAGCTGCTCTGCAACAATTTTTTTGAGGATTTTTGATATAAATGGGACGTGAGACACCGGTCGGTAGTTTACCACTAAGTCAGAATCGAGGTTAGGTCTTTTAAGGAGAGGATGACCTCATAGTGAGCACCTCAAAAGATTTATATTTATTATTTAGGTTAGGACTAAGGTTAAAGTTTTCGTTATATATTAGTGCGACCCCCTCACCCCTTTTAAGGGGACGGGCAATATGCGCATTCGTATAGTTAGGAGGAAAAGCCTCATTTAGCGCAAAAAAGTTGTCTGGTTTAAGCCAGGTTTCGCTGAGACCGATCACGTTAAGAGTGTTGTCACTGATAACATCATTAACTAATAACGTTTTGGGAGACAATTTGTGTAAAAAGCCCATATTATAGGTAGGGGGCTGTTTTAAAGAGTTTTTGATCAAATTATCCGTAGTATCAATATTAATAATGTTGCGTTTATTATGCAAAGTGCACTTAGAAAAACTACGACTATATCTAGGAATTGATATGACTGGTATTTTCAGATTGTTTGCTTGGTGCTGCGATAAACTGAACGCTTCATACTTTGCCACCTCAGTAGAACGCATGTCCAACTCTGGCACAGTCATAGCAGAAAAAACATTATGTGAGTTGTGTATTATTCTAAAAAAATTGCTATGTGTGCATGGATTATCCAGCCTGGCGCTGGCTAGTTCTAACTTAACTCACTCCTCACCCTGACTAGCAGGCTCTGTAATTGCCTATGACCGGGCTTGCTCTAGTGCAGTTAGTCAAATGTGACTCAACGAGAAATCTATGTTCCTAGCCAAGATGATAGCGCCTTCCCGGTTAGGGTGAAGGCCGTCTCTCATCAGCAAGCCAGGTTTGCCCCAGAAGGAGGGCCAATTATCAATATACGTTAGTCCCTGTTGTCTACAGAAGCTAGCCAGCCACTTATTAGGCGAGACTAATCTGCTATACCTCTCATCATTGCCTCTCGCAGGCATATTACTGTCAGCCTTCTGAAAACCAGTGTGCATTACTTTGGCTCCAAATTCGTTTGGATAATTATTGCCAGTCGAAACGCTCTAAAGTGCTTCAAATCTAATATTTTCGTATAATATTGGGCTGTATAATCCATTTACATCAGGAGGTAGTCCAAATCTGTTTTGAATCGGATCTTTTCAAATGTGACTGCAGTATAAACGGCAAAGCAACCTGTTTGCGACTTTTACATCATCTTTGGTTGAGCTACGTCATTCGTGTGCGCAGCACGATCTCTTCTTCCTCCTCCTTCGGTTGTTTTCCACCATCTGACGACTTCCTCTACACAACAAACCTAATATAAAGCTGATCTGTGGCGGCCAAGTTTTCTCCTTTAGTAGCGACTTCCTTGTTTATTTATTATTTACTAGTGGAGGGGGGGGGGGGGGGGGTTGCCCACATATGTGGTCCTCTCCAAGGTTCTCATAGTCATCATTGTCACTGATGTCCCACTGGGTGTGAGTTTTCCTTGCCCTTATGTGGGTTCTTCCGAGGATGTCGTAGAGTTTTGTGCAGCCCTTTGAGACACTTGTGATTTAGGGCTATATAAATAAACAATGATTGATTGATTGATTGATTATTTACAAAATCCAGTCAACTTCCTTTGTTTTCCCTTATCGAACTGCGCCTGTGACATCAAGGCCACATTGGCGCCACATTTGGGCCTGTGCGCATATACTGGAGTCTGATAAAGATCAAATGTTACTTATAATTTAAACAGTCAGCTGTAAAAAAAAAAAAAAAAAAATCATATCTAAAAAAAAATCTGACTTTGTCCACTTTGGCTTGCAGTGTAAACACAGTTTATGACCTCCAGGTTTAGGGTTAGCCTTCCTTTGCTACCTGGCCAATAAATCGTTGATGACTTTAAACTTTCCTTCTTCCTTTCTTTTATTATCCATCCATCCATTCTACCACTTATTCCCTTTGGGGTCGCGGAGGGCGCTGGTGCCTATCTCAGCTTCATTTATTATTTCTTCAAATATCATTGGTGTTAACTGAGTCAGCCTTCACCGTTTCTTCTTGTTCTCTCAACCTTTCTTTTTGACTTTTTTTATTTTGTTTTAGCATGTTAGTGTCTTGATTCTCTCTCTCTCTGAACTACACAATTACAGATAGAAACCAACAGTACATTAAAATCATGCTTATATGCTAGGATTAAACTACTTTGCATTTCATTTCGTCACTACCGAAATTATCATGTCAGCCCTAAAACGTTATCATGTGTTTCCTGTGTGACAATTTTAGCTCATTTTGACCATAATTAAATAATGCTAGCAAGCATATGGCTAATAAAACACACATTTGAAGAGTTACACGTTCCTAAAAAACACAATGTTGAATAAAAGCTTAAAACGTTTACGTAATTGAAGATATGTAGTGTTTGACCATTTTTAAAGATACACACTGATTTTCAGACTTTGAAACGCATTTATTTAAAAACTATATTATTAAGTTACTTACCATGCAGCCCTGATAGGCAATAATGCAATGTCACTTCCGGGTCAAGAATGTAGGGGTGTGGCCTGAATTTAGAATTAGCACCCCAGAAAATCTTGTATTTCGTTTGTGACATAAAAACTATAGACATGATTTTTATTTGGCACTTTTTTAATTTAAAAAATCAAAACTACAATAAATCTATGTCTTTCAACCTCTGTTTGAGCTTAATCATCAGAGGTGGGTAGTAACGCGCTACATTTACTCCATTACATCTACTTGAGTAACTTTTGGGATCAATTGTACTTCTAAGAGTAGTTTTTATGCAACATACTTTTACTTTTACTTGAGTATATTTATAGAGAAGAAAAGCTACTTTTACTCCGCTCCACTTATCTGCAATCAGGTCGCTACTCGCTACTTTTTTTTAATCGATCTGTTAATGCACGCTTTGTTTGTTTTGATTTTGTCGGACACGCATTCAAAGTAGGATCTACGCATGCTTGCGTTTCACCAATCACATGCAGTCACTGGTGACGTTGGACCAATCAAACAGAGCCAGGTGGTCACGTGACCATCCACGTAGAACCCGACATGTTGAAAAACGTATTGGGGTGTTACCATTTAGTGGTGAACTGTACGGAATATGTACTGGACTGTTCAATCTACTAATAAAAGTTTCAATCAATCAACCAATCAATCAAAAGTGTAAAGGAAAAAAAGACACTTTTTATTTAAACCGTACTTCCCGTCATATGCCTGAAGACTGATCGCACAGTTCCTGTCTTCACAATAAAAGTGCCGCTCCATCGCGCCTGCGCTAACAAAATAAGAGTCTCCAAAAGCCAGCGCAAACAAACTAGCAAGCTACGGAGTTTGCCGCCCATCTATTTCTTATAAAGTGTATAAAAACGAATATGCAAGCTGGACAAATAAGATGCCAAAAACCAACGACTTTCATGTGGTATTAGACAGGAAGGAGGAACTTTTTTTCTCCTCCATTTGAAAACCTGGACGTTATCAGCACTACTGTCTGATTCCAATCAATGCAAGTCATCAGAATCAGGTAATACACCAACTTATATTCTTGTCTTCATGAAAGATAGGAATCTATATGTTAAACATGCATGTATATTCATTAAAACACCTTTAACATGTCAACAAAAACGGCAAAATAAATAAATATAAATTATATACTGTATATATAAATGTATGTATGTATATATATATATATATATATATATATATATATATATATATATATATATATATATATATATATATATATATATATATATATATATGGTATGTGTCTGTATGTATATGTATATATGAGGTAGATCACCTCGACTTGGTCATTTATTAAGTAATTGATTAACGTTGAAAAACTTATTGGGGGGTTACCATTTAGTGGTCAATTGTACGGAATATGTACTGTACTGCAATCTACTAATACAAGTTTCAATCAATCAATAAATCAATCAATCAATCAATCAATGCCTACTGAACCTATGGTGCTGTTAAGTTATTGTGGCTCAATTTGCCTTAATTTTTTTTTATTTTAATATATGATTTAATTTATAATATTGTTTTAGTTGCTTAAGAGATATTCCTGGCTCTGAATTTGCTCATTGCAATTTTTATGTTTTTGTGCATTATTTGTTGCCGTAATCATTAAACGAACAGGTTACTCATCAGTTACTCACTACTTGAGTAGTTTTTTCACAACATACTTTTTATTTTTACTCAAGTAAATATTTGGGTGACTACTCCTTACTTTTACTTGATAAATAAATCTCTAAAGTAACAGTAGTCTTACTTGAGTACAATTGCTGGCTACTCTACCCACCTCTGTTAATCATACATATGTTTTAAATTATACCATTGAAATCAATCTAAAAAAACGTTTTAAATGGTATTTTTATAAATTTAAATGTAGGGGTCATGATTGGGGGACAGCTACATTTTAATAGAAAGTACCCAACAAAAGATGATCTTGTATGTATTTATCTTATCACTATCTCAATTAATTAAACAAATCATACTACAAAGTAAGTAAAATACATATAGGTTAAGGAACAGCACTTTGCTTTTAATTTGGTAGAATGCCCCGCCTAGGGCTTTACTCAACCCTACAACCACCTCTGAAAAAAATTGATGATTTTACAAGTCACACCTACCAAAGGAAATCGCAAATATTCAGATTTTTGTAAACCAAAGGTAAGTTGGAGTTAATTTTTTGTTTTGACATTTCATGTACAACGAACCTTATTACCTCTTAAATATGTTATGTGTCTTTCAAATACAATTGAGTTTTGAATCACTGTAATGTGCTTAGTGTCAACATGTGATGAGCATAAATGTAATGTAAAATTGTATGTATCCGCTGATTATAGGTTAAAAACTCCTGTTTCTTCAGTAATGAGACACCTTCATTAGAAACTCGCACAAAAATGAAAAATGATCATTTGTAAAATATATTTTCATTATCAAGTTCTCAATAGCAATTCAACTTAAGAGTATAGCGTGAAAGAAATATTGTCCCCCAGTGGGATCTTGACCAAAAAATACCTGAGAAGTACCCTGGGAGGTGAGAAAAACCCTCACGAGGGTTTTTCTCACCTCCCAGAGTACTTCTTAGTTATTGAGAAGTACCCTCATGCAGGTTTTTCTCACCAATGCATTGTCTTCTTTTGTTTTAACTGTTTTACTTAAACACCACAGCTCCTGGTGAAATGAGTCTCCTTTTGATATTTATTAATGTAACTCATTTGCATATGTGTTGGTAATCCACCTTTGGCCAGACACCTACAGACCGACCGCTCAGGACTCTGCATCCGACCTCTTACAAAGATAATAAACTGTGCAACTTCTCTTTTCTTTATTTCAGGTGTTCTCTTTCTTATTCGATTCCTGTCCACAACAGCCAATATTAAGAAAATGCTTGTAAACCATTTAAAAAGATTTAAGGCAAGTGTGGATATCATCCAATGAGATATTGTCATACAATAGAGGTAGATTAAGATGAATGAGGGTGGAACATATGGATAACGAAAAGAAGGCCAAGAGCAAATGAGAAACACTTGCAACATTCAATTACAGCTAAAAGACAAATCCGTCTACAAAAGAAAGCTTGAGGTTTTTAAAGCCGAGTCTGTTTGTGGAATACTGCTCTGGTTTCATAAGTAAAAATCTAAAGGATATTCCATGTATGAGGTGAAATCCCTCACCCAGGAAGAGTTGGTAGGCATATTTAAAGGTATATTTGGTGAACCGAATAGAAATAATACATACAGCCCAATACGTACAGATGACGTGATAGTTCATGTTTTACAAATATAATTCATAATTACAAATGGACATAATTACAATGAGTAAACTAAAAAAAAGACACATAAAATGTCAGTTGGTGATAATTTACATGTCTATCTAAAAACAATGACTGTCCCTTCTACTTGAGAGGATCATGTATAGCGCCACTATTCCAAACAGGCTGGTTGAAGCAGGTGTTTCGCATTAGAATGGAAGGATTTGAAATAAAACCAAAATAACTTGAATGTCAACTGACAGATGGATATCTTATTGCACAGATCTGCATTTAAAGGGAGCTCCACGCAGCTGTATCCTGCCTACTTTGCGGCAAAGATAGAGGCCACTGATTAATGATGATGTAAACAAAAGCAACCTGTGCATATTTTGCTTTGACCAAAAACGGAGAACTGTTGACATCCAAACTGATGGTTTTCTTTTGCAGCACAGCATATGTTAACATGAAAGGTTTCCCCTTTCCAGCAAACCGCTGAGACAAAGTGAGAGGGAAGCTCACTAAAAACACTACTATCAGCTCAGCACTGCTCGGAGGTTGAAACGGGAGCAGCTTCGGTAAGAAAACATACCATTCTCAGTTATGTGACGTTTGTGGAAAAGAAGGACTTGCAGCAAATCATTCCAGATGCTCATCACACGATCACAAATGACATTGTGTGCTTATGGTACTGACGATGATGACAAATATGCACATGACATTATGTGGAACAGTGTTTGTACTGAACACAGTGTATTGTTACAAGCATGCATTCAGTCTGTAACAGTATTGCGAAAGCAGTTTGTGCTGAAGATGCCTAATACATGTCTTTGTAGATCTCCTGTAGTAGAGGGTGGAGCGAAGTCTCCGACTCTGTCTTTTTGATCTTTTGGACAAGCTGAGCATTCTCGGTAACAAGCTGGCGCAGGTCGGCCATTTTCTGCAGCAGCTTGGGGAAGAGGTAGACACAGTCAGAGTGGTTTGCTTGCAGGTGGAGGTCCAAGGCCTGGAGGATGTTGTCCTGACTCTGCTCCACCTGCTTCACGTTCATTAAGCCGGGGCGATCTGGAGAGACATGTGTCGCAGTTGAGTAAACATGGGAGCAAATATTTGTGATGAGAAGTCGCTTCCCTTTTACCTCCACAGAGGATAATGGCAGCAACAAAGAGGGCCAGGTCACTGTCGTCAAGCTCCAGAGCGTTAAACTTGACAGCAAACTCAAACTTGGGTTCCATGATCTCACTGAAAGGCTTTCGTAAGCTGCGCAGGAATTCTCTGGTCACAAAACCTTTACCGTTGGCCACCAAGAGTCCATCTTTGTTCATGAGGGACGGCAGCATCGCAAAAATAGCCTCGTGAACGCCATACTTCAGCAACGTTACCTAAAGAGGAGCACACATGCGCATTGCAATGATGTTCTTTCTCCCAAAGGCTGTACATAAACCCTGGGCAGTGTGGAGCAGCCCAAGGTGAGGACAACTCACCTGGTCGTTAAGGTAGAGGTCGACAAACCCTGGAATGCTCTTGGCAAACTCGGTGAGCTCTCGCACCGTCTCCACTGTAGTGCACTGGCAGCGGTAGAACACGTGGACCCCGATCTCCTTGGTCAGGGGAGCGCCTGGAACTAACTGGCTCCATACCAAACCACTTTCAGCCTGCCACAGTGTGTCCACATCGTAGATCACAAATGGCTAAGGGCAGGACATCAGTGAGACTTATTTTCAGAGGACATTCAATCCACACTGCTATAGAAGGTGACTTAAGTATATCAGAGTTAAATTCATATAGTGTTTTCTCTGCAAAGGATATGATTGTGAGATCATGTGATATAAATATATTGGTAAAGAGCAAAAAAAAGTGAAAGTACCGATGTGCTGCTGGTTTTTCCCATCAGAATGCTGCGGGCCCTCTTCTTGGTCATACTAAGGTTCTTCAAGTACGCTGTGTTGACTTGTTTGGCCAAAGTTTTCAAGTCCGAGCCACCCGGTTTTCCGACGTTTAGCTCCTCAGCAAGCAGGCCGGCCACCAGTTTCTTCCTCTCAGCCTCAGGCATGCGACCATATCGGATTGCTGAGCAAACACACAGATTCAAGCACATTGCCATTTTATTCTAGAAGTTTGGAAAAGCCTGAATTAAGTCTTTTTTAAAGGCTCTTCTGAATTACCTGACTTGTACTGTATATTGATGGACATCACAGATGACCCATTTTTCCAAAGAGTGTGAACCAAACGATGTGTTACTTACTCCAGACGACCCCATTGAGTAACTACTACGTACCTCTTACTGTCATATTTCTGAATAGTCTGTTTGATTACCTTGCTTCATTGATAACAGTTATTCTAAACGCAGCATCAGAACTTCTCCTCTGTTTCTTGCTAACTTGCCCAACATTTTAGACATCTTCTAGACCAGGTTTGTTTGGTGTCCTGGCTTCATTTCTTCAGGTTACTGAGGTGTGTAACAGGAAGAGGAATTAACTCACGTGAAAAAAGCCGTTTGACAGGCCCTGTTGGTTTTATATGTGTAAATCTGTGGACCCTCTATATGACCTAGTCATTTACACTTTCTCCCCAAGGTATTTTCAAAACCAGAAGTTAAGGTTATAGTGGTTTAATGCTTGAATTTATGAAACTGATTAATCCCATAAAGGGAAATTTGTATCACAGTTTGTGGGATTAGGAAAAAAGTGTTTTAAACTTTGTGCAGGAACTTCTGTCATGAATAAAAATAATATATTTCACCTACGGACATTCTGTGACATTTCTTTATATTTATTGAATAATGAACTAAATTTTACCGTTTGCAGGAAATGGGTACAGTATAAATGATGGTGTGAATACTACTTGTTCTAAGGGCTATTCTTAATGATTACAGTAATTACAGTTACTCCATGGGTCAAAGCTGACGACAGCAAGGTTTTGGGAAAACTAGTACAAAAACAAAATGTGAGGGTTATCAGCAGGCTGCAGGTCAGATGAGTGTAAAACAGAGTGAGAGAGTAGAAGACATATCTTACTCACCATCATGAGACATTCCCAAAGATAGGCACTTCTGGAAACGACAATATTGGCACTTGTTGCGATTCTTTTTCTGAATCTTGCAGGAACGCTCGCAGCGCTCATATTCCAATTTCATTCGCACGGTTCGTCGAAAAAAGCCCTGGTTGGACCAAATAACAATATTACAGTAAGAGGGGCACACAGCAGTCATACTTTTGAGATTTGGAGTAAAATACATTACCTTACAACCCTCACAGGCATGCACACCATAGTGGAAGCCAGAGGCCTTGTCTCCACAGACCTTACACTCTACACTAATGCCAGCGCCTATGCTGTCTTCTCGACCAAGACGCAGCTGCTCTGACAGCGAGGGAGAAGGTGTGTGGGAAAGGTCTGCTTAGAAGAAAGCATCAATAGTGAGGCTCAACATGTCCACGGAGAATGTAACAAGAGCTTGAGAAAAAAAAAAAAGGTCTCACCCGTGTAGCTGGATGCTGCACTGCTGTGATTGTTTTCTTCATCTGGACCTTCTTTTCTCTCCTGGTCCCCTTTCTGACCAGATGCGTCCTCCTCCTCTCTGTCCTCCCTGTCTTCACTCTCATTGGCTTTCAAGTCTTCTAGGTCCGTTTGATCCGACGCACTCGCAGCCCCGCAGCTGTCTGAACCCCGCGACTCCCCACCTGACGCCGGCCACCTAACATCAGCCGTATCCTGAGGGGATTTGGGCTGACAGTAGCCGTTGACCCTGTCGTGCTGCTCAGAACCAGTCTGTTGTAACTCTTCCATGGTTCCTGTTGAAGCTGACGAAGTTCCTGTCATGTTGCCATCATAGCCCACTGGTTGACAAATGGAAATTTCAAAGTTAATGTAGTTCTTTCTCAAGAATGACATTAAACTGCTTATACACGTAATGGTGTTGACTATTGCACTTTTGTAAAAACTTATACTAAAGTGTAACTTTCCAAAATGCTCAACAATTCAGTAACAGTACTGCTGGGTTGGTTTAAGAAATACTTAAGTTCTTAAAGCGCTTAAAAAGAACGCATAAATCCATTCCATGTACAAGTATTCTGAAAAAAACTGCTTATATGCAAGTATATAGAGCAGGGGTGTCAAACTCATATTAGCTCAGGGGCTGCATGGAGGAAAATCTATTCCCACGTGGGCCGGACAGGTAAAATCATGGCATAAAAACTTAGAAATGCAACTTTGATAACCTCAGATTGTTTTCTTTGTTTTACATTGGCCCAAAATAGAACAAGCACTTTCTGAAAATGTACATATCACAAATAATCTTCTTGACAAAACACTTAAAGTTAATTGAAAATTCTAAAGGAAAAAATTGGTTCAGTTTTAAAAACCACAAAGACCACAATGAATTACACTTAATCTACGTGTATCTACAAAGCAATTAAACTTAAGTCACAGCCTATCCAGGATTGCACAAAAACTAAATAAAGCTTAAATAAAAACTTTGTATCAACTACCTCTTTTGTCACTTCCACATATTAATCCTGTGCTGACTGACCAAACCATACAAACTGAGGTTGAAACTATTCAAAAGGGTTGATTTACTCCCTGCCTTTGAGGCATCACTGTGTATCGATAGAAAAATAAAAGATTGTCAATGAGTGAACAATTTCAACAAACCAAAAATACAAACTTAAAAGAGTGATAGTATTGCAGTATATCACACACTGTTCACTTTCTTTAACTTTGCATAGAAGACAATAATTTTCAAACAACTATATCACTGTGCAGTGTCTCATGCAGCATTTTAAGTGGGATCACCAATTGTTTGTTTTACGTTGGGTCGAGGGGGAGGTGTTGCAGCCCGGCTTTACCACGTACCTCTTGCTTTGTATACTTGCTCGCCCTGGTATAAACTATTTACTTACCTAACCAAAATAGTATTGCAACATCCAATGGACACATTTAGAACAGCAGTTTCTTTAATTTAAAAATGTAGCTGAATTTTACACTTAACAAACTCATCTCGCGGGCCGGATTGAACATGTTTGACATCCCTGATATAGCGAACAAGAAAAGTACACAAAATAAAACAGAATTTTATAGTTTATCTCAAGTTCATACGGATATTGACAAAGTGTTCACTGCAACTGTAACTCAATCTTGAGTCGACTCCAGCAGCAGGTTGTTTCAACAACTTTTTTCCCTGGGGGAAAAGTGTCTTCACAGCCAGCTGCAAGTGAAATCAGAGTGAAAATGCCACATGTATGCACTGTTCTCACATGTGGGACTCCATCAAATAAGTACTATTTTGGAAAAAGTTGTAGAGTTCTTAAGATAGTTTATTATACAGGTAAAAAAAAAGGTTACAGAAACAACAAAAAGAAAAAAATGACAGCTGCTGAACCTGCCGCTCTTTTCAAGTGAAAGCCTAGTCTAAACACGCTCAAGTTTGCAGTGACCATTTTGTCAATGTGTCTATGAACTTACAAATAAACTGAAAAACCTGTTCAGTTACTTTTGACAGCTTTCTTTAGAAAAATACGGTGTGTAATGGATTTGTGTTGTTGTTGTTGTTGAGGGCATATCGTGCAATTTTTAGCATCGAGAGATCCTCACCAAATACCCTCCACAAGCTTTATTTGTTCTTCAAAATTAACTTTTTATTAAGACTAACGATTATTTGATTGTTTATTAGGTGTTCTATAAGAGGTAAATATAAGGTTTCAAGCTGTATCATGATACAGCTGTTAATCCTATAAATTGATTGTTTTATTGTCAATATTTATTGTAAGTCATAATTAGATGTATTTATGATCCATCCATCCATCCATTTTCTACCGCTTGTCCCTTTTAGGGTCGCAAGGGGTGCTGGAGCCTATCTCACCTGCATTCGGGCAGAAGGCGGGGTACATCCTGGACAAGTCGCCACCTTATCGCAGGCCAACACAGATAGACAGACAACATTCACACTCACATTCACACACTTGGGCCAATTTAGTGTTGCCAATCAACCTATCCCCAGGTCCATGTTTTTGATATTGTCTGTAAATGTGTGTTATATTTGTCTGTAAATGTGTGTTTTTATGGTGCCTGCCTTAGTTACAACAGATTAAATTTAGCTATTGCAGCTATTTCTGGCATATTTACTGTGATGCTTTGCTCATATGTTGATCAATATGCATTGTCTTAATCAAATAAAGTTATTCAATACTGTATGTTGTTGCTATGGGATATGCTATGTTTGACAATATCTAGTGATTGTATACAGTCAGTGGTACCTCAGCGTACAAGTGCCTCAGCTCACAAGTTATTGGGATCAAGCTGTGCCCGGCAATGAAGAAAGTGAGCGCAAAGGACAGTCCTGGGAAGAAGCGGATGATCCTACATTCAAGACGGAAATCATCAAAAACTATCACTGAGATGTGTGTGTGTAAAATGTGTAATGTTGATGATGTGCATTCATTAGAAAAAAGGATAAAGTTAATGGCAAGTCGAAAAATTGTTTAAACAATTTTCTATAAAATGCACATTGATGATATAAGTTTGTTTTATTCAATGACTCGATTACTAAAATAAGTAATAGCTGCAGGCTGCAGCCCTGATTTCAACTTCACTTTTAATTTTAGCTGTATTACAACTATTTTAGCTTGTAACTCTTTGAAGAACTTTCATAGGCACTGATTTTATAGCTTAGCACCTCTCTGTGTGCAATTTTTACTTTCCACCCAGTCTGAATGCTTCTGTATATACTGTATGTATACAGTATAATATTTAAAGGCCTACTGAAACCCACTACTACCGACCAATGATGAAATCTTAACATTGCAACACATGCCAATACGGCCGGTTTAGTTTACTAAATTGCAATTTTAAATTTCCCCGCGAAGTATCCTGTTGAAAACGTCGCGTAATGATGACACGTATGATGATGCATGCGCGTGACGTCACCGGTTGTAGCGGACATGTTCTTCCAGCACCGCTCACGGCTAAAAGTCGTCTGCTTTAATCGCAAAATTACACAGTATTCTGGACATCTGTGATGCTGAATCTTTTGCAATTTGTTCAATTAATAATGGAGAAGTCAAAAACAAAAAGATGTAGGTGGGAAGCGGTGTATTGCAGCTGCCTTTAGCAACATAAACACAGCCGGTGTTTCCTTGTTTACATTCCCGAAGGTGAAGCTTTACTATGGAACAGGGTTCCCGACCGCATGTCAACCGGCAGGTTTCGGTGAGAAAATTGTGGTAATAAGTCGGCTCTTACCGTAGACATGAGCGGAGCTTGCGTCCTCCTGCAGCTGCGGACTCTCTTACCTCCTCCCACCGGAGACACTGGCGGTCACCACACCCGTGGCCACACCCCTCCGACTTTCAGGTATCATATAATCTCACGAAAACACTAGTAACACAATAAGCAGATAAGGGCTTTTCCAGAATTATCCTAGTAAATGTGTCTAATAACATCTGAAAAGCTCCCACTACCCTCGCCTATTTTTTTCTTTCTTTTCTAGTCCTTCACTCTCACTATCCTCATCCACGAATCTTTCATCCTCACTCAAATTAATGGGGAAATTGTCGCTTTCTTGGTCGGAATCGCTCTCGCTGCTGGTGGCTATGATTGTAAACAATGTGAGGAGCTACACAACCCGTGACGTCACGCGCACATCGTGTCCTACTTCCGGTACAGGCAAGGCTTTTTTATTAGCAACCAAAAGTTGAGATCTTTATCATCAATGTTCTCTACTAAATCATTTCAGCAAAAATATGGCAATAACGGGAAATGATCAAGTATGACACATATAATGGACCTGCTATCCCCGTTTAAATAAGAAAATCTCATTTCAGTAGGCCTTTAAACAAGACATTCAGAACATTCGTTCTCATAACTGGACAGTGCACTTTACCTCCTTTTGCAATATGTTTTGCATATTTGTAGACTGTTGCACTAATACTGGAGTTGCTTTCAGGGGAACTGCACTTTTTTGAGAAGGTTGCCTAAAATTAACAATCCCTATGGGACGGCGTGGCGCAGTGGGAGAGTGGCCGTGCGCAACCCGAGGGTCACTGGTTCAAATCCCACCTAGAACCAACCTCGTCACGTCCGTTGTGTCCTGAGCAAGACACTTCACCCTTGCTCCTGATGGGTACTGGTTGGCGCCTTGCATGGCAGCTCCCTCCATCAGTGTGTGAATGTGTGTGTGAATGGGTAAATGTGGAAGTAGTGTCAAAGCGCTTTGAGTACCTTGAAGGTAGAAAAGCGCTATACAAGTACAACCCATTTATCATTTATCATTTATGTAAGGTCAGCACACGTTTTTTCTTCTAATGTATTCTAACTAGTAAATAAATCTGCTTACAATGTAGCCTATGGGAATCACTCTATTCTGCCTATAAAACCATGAAAAAAACAACCAAACACTTCCATCAATGTTTTATATACACACTGTAAGTATATGTGTAATGTAGTAAAAGGCACATTCATAATAACATGTAATAATTACAAATGTTGCTTATTATAAGCATATGGAACTGCAGTAATTTCACGATGTTTGCATTTTCCTTCAGCAACATCACTTAATTACATACTGTAGACACCATGAGAGCCAACAAATGTAATAAAATATCACTTACTGTACAATGTCTGCTCTTTTTCTTATTTTTATTTTATTTCCTTCCTATGTTTTGCATATTTGTAGACAGTTGCACTGATACTGGAGTTGCTTTTAATTTTATTGTACCTGTGTATAGTGACAATAAAGGGCATTCTATTCTATTCTAACCTTATTATTTTATTGTCATAATATTATTACAGTGATACCTCGGTTTTTGTGTACCGTGGTAGCAACTTTATTTCTACTTCTGTGACTTGCGTGAGGAGCAAAGTTCATGTGGCTTACGGGATGAAGTTGTGTTTAAAAGGCATTGCGATACTTGGTGTTGTGTGTATAACCCAGTCCTACTCAAATAGTGGGGTTGCCCCCCGTGGGAGGGCACGGTGCAATGCCGGTAGGAGCGCGTGTGACCTTGGGGAAGATGCTTTTTTGCCTTTCTACAACATGACGAGAGGCAGCACAGTGGTTAGTGCTTGTGCCTCACAGCGAGAAGGTCCGATGACTTCGGATCCTCCCACTTCTAAAGACAAGCACCTTGGGATAGGTTGATTGGCAACAGTAAATTGGCCATAGTGTGTGAATGAGTGTGTGAATGGTTGTTTTTTATCGGTGTTGGGCCTGCAATGAGCTGACGTCTTGTCCAGGGTGTACCCACCCTTGCGCCCACGTGCAGCTGGAATAGGCTCCAGCTACAATACAATATGACGAAGCGCATGTAGCACTCGGCTTAACTGTGACTACGGCGGGAGAGGAGAAAAGATTGGTGTTGTTTTCTTAAAAGGGAAACTGCACTTTTTCCGAGAAGTTTGCCTAAAATTCACAATCCCTATGTAAGGCCAGCACACTTTTTTTTTAAAATGTATTCTAACTAGTAAATAAATCTGCTTACAATGTAGCCTATGAGAATCACTCTATTCTGCCTATAAAACCATGAAAAAAACAACCAAACACTTCCATCAATGTTTTATATACACACTAAGTATATATGTAATGTAGTAAAAGGCACACTCATAATAACATGTAATAGACAAATTGTGGTTATTATAAGCATATGGCAAAGCAGTAATTTCAAGACGTTCGCATTTTCCTTCAGCAACATCATTTTACTACATACTGTAGACACCATGAGAGCCAACAAACGTAATAAAACATCACTTACTGTACAATGTCTGCTCTTTATCTGATGCCTCCTGTTAAAATTTGAACACATTTCTGTTTAGATCAAAATGACTCATAATCCTCGCAAAGAAAAAACGGGGGTGGAACGAAGCATCTTTTTGTGTCTTTTTCACCATTTCCGGGTCAAAGTTGGCTGTAAAAGTGTGCCAACTTTTCGGTTGGAATAGACGAAATATAAGCAGACTTTTATTTACGAGTTAGGATTGTGAATTACAGGAAAATTCTATAAGAAAGTGAAGTTCCCCTTTAATGTCAATAAGGATACAATGTGTATAGACAAACAAATTATACTATTTATAGTCACGACAGAGAGTGGGGCACAACATATTTTCTTCTAATAGAAAAAAATTGAGACCTAAAAAATTGGTCCTATCATAGACAGCAGATGTGTCAGTTTCAATATTTAATAGTGTAACAATATACAATGTACCTAAGAGTAAAATACAACGATTTAAAAACAATAAGTGGTGGAGTTTATCAATTACCATATCAGAAGGTTGTAAAATTCAATAGTTTGATATGTTGATAAAAAGTCAACACTCCTAATCGGAATATTCCAACCTTACTACTATTGGCCTCCATTCTCGAAACTGCTAACTGCTGATTACAAGAACAAATTTCAAATGTCGGTTCTACTACTGTGACAATAGAAGCAAGCATAGATGCATTACATTAACGGTTACCAAGTGAGGTGCACACACACTTGCCAGCAAATATATTACAAAAACAAGTACAGATTCCCAGAAAGCAAAAGGATGAATGCTGAGAAGTTCTGTGTGTTCTCTGCTATCTTTAAAACCTTGTAAACGCAGTCTATGACAAGAGTGAAGGGCCATCTGTATTATTTTGTGCACTGTGTACAAAGGGACAGGGTGCATGCACTATGTACACACTAAGCTGTGTTGATCTCAGGTGGGGGGGGCCAAAGGAGAAAAGGGTGGGCAATTCTATAAGTGGGTGAGGACAATACTTTCCAGGAAGCCCCCTAGTGGAATCGAACAGTCTACATAGCATTTTAGCGTTGGCTCTGACCAGGAAAACAGCCATTGTCAGCTTACTAGAAATGAACGAAACATGATGAAAAGTATGTGTTGGCTAGTTCCTTCGCTACAATTAGTTGAAATCACACACGCTCGCATAAATTTGAATCTAGGTCAGTGTTTTTCAACCTTTTTGGACCCAAGGCACATTTTTGATCATTGAAAAAATGCGGAAGCACACCACCAGCTGAAAACAAAAAACATTTAAACATGGTAGTTGATATTGACAATAAAAAGTAATTGTTGCAATTGTTGAATATGAATTCAATCCATAACCAACCATGCATCACTATAGCTTTTGTCTCAAAGTAAGTGTCACGACCTGTCACATCTTGCCGTCACTTTTTGGGAGTTTTTTGGGGTTTTCCTGTATGTAGTGTCTTGGGCTCCTATTTTGGGGGCATTTCCTGTTTTGTTGGTATTTTCCTGTAGCAGCTTAATGTCTTCCTTTGAGCGCTATTCCCCGCACCTGCTTTGTTTTAGCAGTCAAGACTATTTCAGTTGTGCGGACGCTATCCTTCTTTGTGTGGAAATTGTTGATTGTCATGTCATATAGGGATGTACTTGGTGAACGCCAAAAGTCTTTGCTGTCGTCCAGCATTCTGGTTTTATTTACTTTGTAGCCATTTCAGTTTAATTTTGTTTTCCATAGCCATTCCTAAGCTTCAATGCTCTTTTTAGGGGCACTTGCCTTTTGTTTATTTTTGGTTTAAGCATTAGATACTAACTTGACTCTCGCCAGATCCTTGTAGTCCGCTGAGCTCCACCCACACAAGGATCTGGGCTCGAAGGGCAATGCAAACTCCTTCAAGATAGCAAAAAAAAATGATCCAATCAGGATCGCTGGGCGGGATTTCATAGATGTGACGTAGCGCCAAAGCGACTGTTAGACTCAAACTACAATGGCGACACGCAGCGAGGAGTCGCGAACTACAAGGATCTGGTGATAGTCAGGTTATTACCGTATTTTTGGGAGTATAAATCGCTCCGGAGTATAAGTCGGACCTGCCGAAAATGCATAATGAAAAAGGAAAAAAACATATATAAGTCGCACTGGAGATTAAGTCGCATTTTTGGGGGAAATGTATTTGATTAAACCCAACACAAAGAATAGACATTTGAAAGGCAATTTAAAATAATTAAGAATAGTGAACAACAGGCTGAATAAATGTACGTTATATGACGCATAAATAACCAACTGAGAAGGTGCCTGGTATGTTAACGTAACATATTATGGTAAGAGTCATTCAAATAACTATAACATATAGAACATGCTATACATTTACCAAACAATCTGTCACTTCTAATCGCTAAATCCGATGAAATATTATACGTCTAGTCTCTTACGTGAATGAGCTAAATAATATTATTTGATATTTTACGGTAATGTGTTAATAATTTCACACATAAGTCGCTCCTGAGTATAAATTGCACCCCCGGCCAAACTATGAAAAAAAACTGCGATTTATAGTCCGAAAAATACAGTAGATACGAAGTTTACAAAGCAATTACCTACCTGCTGACACCTACTGATATGGAAGAGTATTACACGGTTACTCTGCCGAGCTCTAGACAGCACCAGCACTTTATTTGCAGATTATAATTACTGGTTTGCATCAAATATTTTTAACACAAATAGGTGAAATTACATAATCTCTGCACACCAGACTGTATCTGTATCAGATTGTATACCTATAGGTATTGCCTTTGGGCGAGCACATTTTTACGGGGGATAATAAGTTAAAGCAATAGTAATCAAAAAAATAAACAATGGTAGGAGCAGGTACGAGGGCTTTAGGGTCTGTCAAGAGGCCGTCGAAGAGGATTGGCACGACATGCTAACTAAGCTAGTTAGCGCCTAACCTTGATGGACACAACTATGTTAGCCTGGCTGACCCACATTCCCCTATAGATGTGTGTGTGTGTGTGCCTTTAACAAACACACCGACGCCACTTTACCTCGCCGGGGAAAAAAAAGTGCTGGAGGTTCACAATCCGTAGACGCACCGACAAAGCGTGGCCGTGCTCCAGCGAGCAAGTGTCGAAAACAGTCCCAGAGTTGCACCGCCGATCGATCCGCTGTTGACAAGTTGTTTGAAGTCGCCAGCTAGCCGCACAAGCTAACGTCACAGGGCTCGCACAAACTCAACATGGACTCGGGCCTCCGTGCTGAAAAGGGCCGCATAGAGTCGAAAGAGGGGAGAAACGAGCGCGCGTACACCTTCCAAGGTACGCATTTTCGTCCGTGTCGGTCAACTGAGTTTACCGATAATCCCGAACCGACTGACTTCTTGTTGTTTCCCAGTTTTGCTCGGTGTACCCCCCATGTTTAAATCCCACCCACCACGTGACGTCACATGTCAGCACACCGCTGCTGCAACAACCCAGCAAATAAACACGCACTTATTTGGCGCTGAGAAATTGTCACACATATGCGGTGATACTACATTTAAACGTTCAATACCCCCTTGAGATACTGCAATGCATTTGCCATTTGTGGAAAAAGAACAGGTGGCGACTTGTCCAGGATGTACCCCGCCTTCCGCCCGATTGTAGCTGAGATAGGCGCCAGCGCCCCCCGCGACCCCAAAAGGGAATAAGCGGTAGGAAATGGATGGATGGATGGATGGAAAAAGAACAAAGCTTTATTTAAAAAAACAAATCACTTTACAACAGTAACAACTCCAGCCTGCTCCCCAAGGCGGAGTGATGGGAATTACTTTGTCCAATCTTTTTTTTTTTTTTTTTGTCCTGTCCAGCTTCTCAGGCAAATCATATAGTTGATGTAGATGCCCATATCGGCTGTTCAGATTTACTTTACAAAAGAGTAGGATACTTCTCTTGTTGCCTTATTTGAATTTAACTTTATAAATGTATTTATATTATCATTTGGTGCAGCCGGGCCGGAGCAAGAGGGGATAGAAAGAGAAAAAAAGGAAGACAGAGGGGGAAATTGTGGGGATAAGAGGGGGATTAGACAGAGAGACAAAAACAACAACAGCAAAAACAACAATAACAACAAAAACAACAACAACAACAATAGAACAACACCAGCACATACGATATGTACAAATATGATCGTAAAAGTGATAGCAAATAAGCAGTTAATGAAATATGACAATGAGCATTTTTACACCAAAACTGGAGCAATACAAATACCAGTAGAAAAAGCGCTATTGATCATGAACAATACCAATAGTTTACCTCTATTTTCAAAAATACAGTTGTTCAAATGCAACAATACATATACATAATGATAGCTAGAGAGATAATATAAAAAAAAAAATGAAATAATAAAAAAATAAAAAAAGGAATACCGAAAGATGGAGGGGAAGAGAGAGAGGCAACCTATATTAATCTTGTAGATTGTTATAGTAACAATGGGTTAAGCTTTGTCAATATGCCATGTGTTACGCAGTTTACTCTAGGGCAACAACGTTGATATATGTTTGATGAAACGTTATTATGTGCATGAGTTTATGTATAAATATGTACTTGTATATGAACAGAATGTGTATATGAATGTTTGTACAGAAAATGTATATGTACAGTATATGTATGTTTGTTTGTACAGTGAATGTATATGTACAGTATGTGAATGTTTGTACCGTAGAGTATGTAATGTTTGCCCAATCTAATAAAATATATGTCTCCCAGCATATGTTTGGGCACAAGTTTTTGAACATAGAGATTGGGGGTCCATCCATCCATCCATCTTCTTCCGCTTAGCCGAGGACAGGTCGCGGGGGCAGCAGCCTAAGCGGGAAAGCCGTGGCCTCCTACAGGTCAGACGTGCCCTAAAAACCTCCCTTGTCTGAACACAAGAGTTTAATCGATATTTTGTTAAAGTTAAAGTATCACTGATGGTCACATTCACACGAGGTGTGGTGAAATTACTCTCTGCATTTGACACATCCCCTTGTTCCACCCCCTTTGAAGTGAGGGGAGCAGTGAGCAGCAGCGGTGGCCGTGCTCGGGGAATTTAATCCTACCCCTTTTAATATCAAATAAGTTTTCCGTTTTTCCTTGTTTTTTGTTTTCTGTTTGTAACAGAACAGTGAATACATAAAAAAATATATGAACACATTTACCATAAGTAAGTAAACAAATACTAAATACATAAATAATCATTATCTAATTTTTTTGAATGTTTCTCTCAGAAAATGTAAAGTCTAATGCGACTTCTACAGTTCTGTGCATTATTGCCAGATGTATTTAATTAGTTGAAGTTAAAGTTAAAGTACCACTGATAGGCACACACACACAAGGTGTGGTGAAATTACTTTCTGCATTTGACCCATCCCCTTGTTCCACCCCCTGGGGGGTGAGGGGAGTTGTGAGCAGCAGTGGTGGTTGCGCTCAGGAATCATAATCCTCCCCCTTTTCATATCATAGAAGTCTTATTCCATTTCCTTTTTCCTTCTTCCTTGATCTCTGTTTCTAACATAACAGTGAATAAATTGATCATAAATAAGCAAATATACCATAAGTAAGTAAAAAAATATTAAATACATAAATAATATTATATCTAATTTTTTTGAGTGTTTCTATCAGAAAATGTTAAGTTTAATGCGACTTCTACAGTTCTGTGCATTATTGCCGGATTTATTTCATGTGTTAACTCATTAGTTACAGTTAAAGTGTGTTGAAATTACCCTTTGCTTTTAGCTCATCCACTTGTTCCATCCCCTGGGAGGTGAGGAGAGCAGTGAGCAGCAGCGGTGGCCGTGCTCGGGAATCATTTTGGTGATTTAACCCCCAATTCCAACCCTTGATGCTGAGTGCCAAGCAGGTAATGGGTCCCATTTTTATCTTTTTTATAATTTTTGCCGAGTCTTTGGTATGACTCAGCCGGAGTTTGAACTCACAAACTACCGATCTCAGGGCGGACATTCTAAGCACAACGCAACTGAGCAGGGTAGTTGGGGTGGTTTTGGTAACATACAGTTATTATATGAATATATTTAAAACAACAAATATTTCCAATGTCTTCAGTGGTGAACATGGGCACTTACCTATTTTCATTTAGGTTGGAAGTACGTATGTATGACTCTGTAATGATAATGTTGTTAATGTCAATAAAGTAATGTAGGTTGGAAAGTAGTTCTAACAATATATTGTCATGTATTCCAAAAATTTTTTTGTCAAAATAAAAAATCACTTGTGATGCCAGAGCGAGTTATCCAATAAACTGTGCACTGTAAAAATAACAATACGTTTTATGGTAAAAAAAAAAAAAATGCTCGGTCACGGGAATTTTACTGTAAAAATGGTGGTACTGTTTTACCACATGGAGTAATACACTGTAAAAACAACAATAAACAGTAACAAACTGAACGCTCAGTTGCTTTGATTGATTAGTACATTTTTATGGTACCATTTATAGTAATAAGCTGTAAAAAATGTAAAAATTAAAAACACAGTAAATTATACGGTAAAATTCTGGTGAGTGAGCTACAGAGAATGTTTGAAAGTATATTCCATGATCCAATGCATATGCAAATGTGTAATAATATCATGAGGTGAATCCTGGTACATCTATAGTCATTTACAAGCGGCCCTCTGAGAGCAGCCATAACTGCAATGTGGCCCCCAGTGATCAAGATGCAAAAAAGCATATTGTGTCATGCATCATCATTGCCACTGCCAAAAGGTTATGTGATTTTTCCCATTGGTTTGTCAGTCCTTTGTTACTTAGTTACAAATAACTGCTTTATTGTTGAAAATAATCTTATTTTTAGTTATTTGTTTAGTTTATTTAATAATTACAAAAACATCTTTGTTCTTCTTATCATAACAGAAAATAAGATAATAGATACTGAAAAGGACATTACAAAAACAATATTTATTTAAAAAAAAAAATGCAACTTTTATTTTGCTTAGCCTCAGGAGTATTACTAACAGTTGACGTACTAAACCTACTGCAGTACACATTTAGGCCACTAATGAATAGCATGATAAAGAATGATTAATGGAAGCATTGTCTAACTGTGCCACTGAACTACAAAAAGGATGAATGACCATCCATTCATTCTATAACCTACACCACAGCGAACAGGAAACTATTAATCTTCCAAATGAAACAATATGTGGGAATGTCCAGAATCGACTATTATACACAGTTATATTGTATTATTGATTGTTTTTTGATGGTGTTATAATATTTGTGTTTAAATAAAGGTATACATTCATGTTTTGTTGCACACACATACCCCACGGAATCAAAAAAGTAATTAAATGGTATCACTTGATGCATAAAGATACTGTCGATGACATCCAATAAGATATTTTATGTTAATCCAACTATTATTGTTTCACTATTTTAACATATATCCCAGCTCTGCTTTTCCACATATTTTTGTCATGTTGACGTAAAAGTGAAAATAATGACTGTGTTGTCCACGACTTAAAATCAAACATCTCCTCATTTTTTATTTTACATGTTAAATCAAACACCACACATACATTCAATAGGAAATATTGATATGCATAATTGGCTTCAGTTGTACATGTCAGCATTTTTACATCACAGATAAATTGCTCACCATTTCATTTGTACAAGGCACTGAGGCGTTTCCTGTCCCACACAGTCAAACATCGGTGGTCAAACAAACGCAGTTTATTGTTAAAACATTTTAAAACACTTTCCCCAAAAAAAAAAAAGAGGTCAGTATATTTTTACAATTGGTGAGCAATCTATTACAGTCATTTTAGTTTCTACATCGGAATTGGAAATTTGAGATGACACTGTCTAGTATGAGTTGTTCTCTTAAGGGATATCCATTTTTCCATTAGAAGTGTGGGAGTTGTGTCTCTTTAAATCACACCCGGGTCCGTCCACATTTTCTTTACACTCCTCGTCTCGATCCTCCGAACCGGATATCCTTCTGAGATGCAGTCCCGGGTCTCTCTGGGTTGGAATCTGGAAAGTTGACAAGGAACTTCCCAACAATGGTCTTTTTTCTAGGGACAATGACACAGAATGTAATGTTTATATCACCTGCAAGAAATAATGACACTTCTAATTAAGGGTGTCCTGATACAACTTTGTCACTTCAAATACAATATCAATATTACACTCTTGAGTATTGGCCAATATAGAAATTGATTCAATACTACTATATCAGCACAAATCATACATTATTCTATCATTTTGTAGTGTGAAATGTTAGAAAAGGCCTAATAAAGTATAACTACTTTGGGAACAACGGTAGGTAATAAAAACACTAGCCTATTGAATATTAAGGATGGAATTGTCTTATGTAGTGTTTAAGTTGAAGAGAAGGGGTCATTTTACTTTCGTGTCACTGTTTGGCCACAATAATTCATCAAGATAAACTTATGACACAGTAAGTTGAATGACGCAGACACATTTGTTACTGGATACTTTCTGATAAGCTTTTATCTTGGAGACTTTGTATCTGTAAGTAATATGCAACTTACAATATTTGATACTTTTTTATATTAAAAAATGTGGTCATTTAGACTGCAATATTGTTCAATTCAGGACCCGTATTACATATACCTTGTGTGTTACTGTGTGCTTAGCTGTTGTGTAGCTACCTCTAGTAGCCTATAGTCTACCATGTTTACCTTTTTTAAAATACTTTACCAAAATACAAGAAAAGACCATCCTTGTGTGCTTATTGGAGGACATTTAGATATTAACAGGCTGTCCAGCTTTGCACAAGAACACACAATGCAGGACTGTTTGTATTGGAGCACTTACATGGTAGATTTTAGCTGAAAGCTGATATCAACTGGTATCGGTAAAAAAGTCAGATACCAATATTGGATCAGGACACCCCTACTTCTTAGGTGAGTCAAGATGTACATGCTTGGAAAATAGCTGACAAATTTTATCTTTCAAATTATCTGCAAAACACTCACGGAGGAAAGTTGCTTGACAAACAACAACACATGAATTTTTTTTTCATCCAGAAACCAAAATAAAACCGTGGATCAACACATTTTGTACATCTTGAAAAAGGCACTGATTGCATGTAGGAATGCATTGTGGGAGATTTACCGCCTGGTCCAATAGGTCGCATCAGTCTGTTCATCTGGACATTCCAGTGTTTGACGTTGGTGCTCGCTTGGCGAAGTTTCTTCTGAGCAGCCTGTGAGAGGGTCAAAGCAAACCTTGGTAGTTTGTCAACCAACCATGGCCGCAAATGGCATTGGGAAAAGGGGGACATGTCCCCTTCAGATTCACAGGGATACAGATCTGTCCATCCTCTATCAAGGTTTCGTATACACACTGTCAGTATATATGTAATGCAGTGAGCGGCACGTTCACAGTATCATATATTATTTACAGTACGTATTTTGCTCAATTTAAGCAATTTACGTTCACTTTTTCCTTCGACAACATCACCGATTACTACTCAGTGCTCACTACATACATCATGAGAGCCAACAAACATAATAAAACACCGCCTACTGTACAATTTCTGCTGTCACTAAGATACCGATTGATGAGATGTTGATATATTCCCATTTAGATGAAAAATTACTCATAATCCTCGCAAATAAAACAAGAGGTTGAAACTGAACGTTTTTTCTTGTCCTTTTTGCCATTGCCGGGTCTAAGTTGGATGCCAAAAATCATTAACTTGTCGGGATTATGTCCTCATCCTTTCACTACTGTATCAAGGTGAGAGGCATTATTTATGATCTAGAATAAACTTTCACCAGCCCTGAGTCAAGAAAACAGCTTACCAGTTCATGACGTCAATACAGCAGCCATTAAAAGTGGGCTGTCTGTGACAATACGCCGCTAAAAATAGTTAGTCTGTGGTCACGCTTATAATAACAATATCACTGGTTTATATTCAAGTCACAAAATGTAAATGTTGTATTGTTGGATGTTATTTAGAGGTCTTTATGGGAGGAGTAGAGGACCTCCCATTGACTCCATTGTAAGCAGACTTTAATTTCAGATTATTTACAAGTAAGAATGCATAGAAAAAAAATTAATTTGTTTTATTTCCTTTAATAATGATTATGAACGACAGGCAACTTTCCAAACTGGTAGGTCCCTCTGTGCCTGTAGAAGTGATCAGAAAACTGACTACTATGACAGTCACACAATTACTACTACCACTACTAATACTACTGCTACAGGGTGAGAATTAAAAGAAAATAAACAAGTGATCACCATGTAATTCTACAACTCTCCCATTTGTAGACAAGGAAATACAGCCACTGTAACACGTTCAATTGTTTTAGCTCCAACAACATTTGGTTATTAACACATTCAACAGGAGCTAACGCAGGCCACATCTCATTGTCTCGTCGGAAAGAACTCAATGAGTTGAAATATTTTGCTGACAGGTTGGTACCCCTGGTTCACAAATTCCCATCAGTGCCCCTGCAGCCAAAGACTAAAATTTTGCTATTTTAAGGTAAAACTGTTCAACATACAAAAAAGGTAGTCAACAAAAAAAATATTGAGGTGGTTGATGGATAAAATCAACACTGCATTCCAACAGGAGTAATTGATTATTTATGTCGTCTTATATTGTAGTTATGTCATTAAATTAATGTATTACTTTTAAACGTATGTTATTGTTTGAAAAGTCTTTTTTTCATCATTTGAAACTGTTTCGTACAATCTAAATGCTTACATTGTCAACTTTGGAAAATAGTTATATATTTTTCAAACCCCGTTTCCATATGAGTTGGGAAATTGTGGTAGATGTAAATATAAACATAATACTATGATTTGCAAATCATTTTCAACCCATATTCAGTTGAATATGCTACAAAGACAACATATTTAATGTTAAAACTGATTAACGTTTGATGCAAGCAACACGTGACAAAGAAGTTTGGAAAGGTGGCAATAAATACAAATAAAGTTGAGGAATGCTCATCATTTCTTATTTGGAACATCCCTCAGGTGTGCAGGTTAATTGGGATCAGGTGGGTGCCATGATTGGGTATAAAAGCAGCTTCCATGAAATGCTAAGTAATTCACAAACAAGGATGGGGCGAGGGTCACCAATTTGTAAGCAAATTGTCAAACAGTTTTAGAACAACATTTCTCAACGAGCTATTGCAAGGAATTTAGGGATTTTACCATCTACGGTCCGTAAAAACATCAAAACGTTCAGAGAATCTGGAGAAATCACTACACGTAAGCGATAATATTACGGACCTTTGATCCCTCAGGCGGTACTGCATCAAAAACCCACATCAGTGTGTAAAGGATATCACTACATGGGCTCAGGAACACTTCATAAAACCACTGTCAGTAACTACAGTTGGTTGCTACATCTGTAAGTGCAAGTTAAAACTCTACTATGCAAAGCAAAACCCATTTATCAACAACATCCAGAAACGCCGCTGGTTTCGCTGGGCCCGAGCTCATCTAAGATGGACTGATGCAAAGTGGAAAAGTGTTCTGTGGTCTGACGAGTCCACATTTTACATTATATTTGGAAACTGTGGACGTGGTGTCCTCCGGAGCAAAGAGGAAAAGAACCATCTGGATTGTTATAGGCGCAAAGTTGAAAAGCCAGCATCTGTGATGGTATGGGAGTGTATTAGTGCTCAAGGCATGGGTAACTTACACATCTGTGAAGGCACCATTAATGCTGAATGGTCCATACAGGTTTTGGAGCAACATATGTTGTCATCCAAGCAACGTTATCATGGCGCCCCTGCTTATTTCAGCAAGACAATGCCTAGCCATGTGTTACAACAACGTGGTTTCGTAGTAAAAGAGTGCGGGTACTTTCCTGGCCCGCCTGCAGTCCAGACCTGTCTCCCATCGAAAATGTGTGGCGCATTATGAAGCGTAAAATACGACAGCGGAGACCCCGGACTGTTGAACGACTAAAGCTCTACATAAAACAAGAATGAGAAATAATTCCACTTTCAAAGCTTCAACAATTAGTTTTCTCAGTTCCCAAACGTTTATGGAGTGTTGTTAAAAGAAAAGGTGATGCAACACAGTGGTGAACATGCTCTTTCCCAACTACTTTGGCACATGTTGCAGCCATAAAATTCTAAGTTAATTATTATTTGCAAAAAAAAAAAGATTATGAGTTTGAACATCAAATATCTTGTCGTTGTAGTGCATTCAACTGAATATGGGTTGGAAAGGATTTGCAAATCATAGGCGCCAGCACCCCCCGCGACCCCGAAAGGGAATAAGCGGTAGAAAATGGATGGATGGATGGATGTATTCCGTTTATATTTACATCTAACACAATTTCCCAACTCATATGGAAACGGGGTTTATACATTAATACCAATTTTTTGGTTACAGTGTATGTATTTCAAAATGTTTAAGGTATGTTGGAAATGCTAAATCATCTCTTAATATAAACATTGTTTGACATGCTTGCACACAGCTCTGAACAGTAACATTGACACAGATTGTACAATATTAAGAAAACACGGAAGATGTCCAGGCAGGTCCACTAAGTTGAGTCGTCATAGCAGCGACAGAGGATTTGTAACATTATATCAAACTACGCGAGTTTATTATAAAATATTTTTTAGCTTTTATATTGAGGTAAAATAGATGATTGCATTTTCTTATTTATGAAGACATTTTTTGCTTACCACCACATCCTGGTCTACCCTGTGCCGGTTGGCTCTGACCTCCTCCAACTGTCTCTGGGCCTCCTCCAGGGCCTGCGACTTGGCTTCCATTTCCTGCTTGAGCTCCTGCTTCTCCCTCTGAGTCTTCAGAATATATTCTTCCTGCTCCTCACGTAGGTTCATCAGCGCCTTCATTTTCTCCTCTTCGTCTGCAAGAAGCCTGCACCCAGCGTAGAACATTCCAAATCTTTTAAGGCACATGGTTGAGCTTAAAGACAGATCTTTAAGAAGGATTGGACGAGGGACCGATTCAGGTCCGTGTGTTTTATCACTGCATGATTGGCTGTGCACACAAAAGATCTGAATGGCGGTGACTTCCTCTGCTAGCAGGTCTGCTTCCTCAGGAAGATAACGCAACATGATCTCTTCTCATTTGAAACATTTGCTGCCCAGCAAACACGTCAGCACAAAATGGACAACAGTGTGTCACACAGAGCATCACAATTGAACATACTTTCTGTTTTAAATAATTTGGCCTAATGGGTGCTGCTGTGTATCAATGGTAACTTTACCCAGCCTGAGCGTAGCGGAAAGCCTCTTCATCCATCCTGGCTTTAATCTCCTGCTGCAGCGCCTCCTCCAAACACTTCTGCATCTCCTCCAGCTCGTGGATCCTCTTCCTCTGCCTTTCTGCCTCCTCCTCTTTCAGAGCCATCTCTGCCTGCATGCTGACTCGCGCCTTTATACACAACCAACAATAAGTCTTCTTCTTTTCATGGATGCTGCTTTCACCTCCACTCTCACCTCCTCAGCCTCCCGGAGCTGGACTTCCAAGGCCTGTTGGAGCTGCTCATGCTGCCGCCGCCTCCTCTCTTCGTCCTGCTCGAGGAGGGCCTGTGTCTGCCTATGCGCCTCCCTCAGGAGCTCCAGCTCCTCCAGCTTACGCTCGCGTTCCTCCTGAAGGGCCCGCAATCTCTGCAGTTCCTCCTCTTTGGCCTGCCTTCTCTTCTCTCGCTGCTCCCGCTGCTCACGCCTCTTCAGCTTCAAATCTTTATGGAGGGACTTCTTCCCCTCCACATGAAGCCTGATTGCTGTCTGGATGGCTGTGGGAAGATAACATATAAACCTAAGTGTTTGTTTTTGTTTTGTTTTTACACTTTTGTGGTTGATCATTTAATTTCTTCTGACCTGTTGTCCATTCTTGCCTCTGCTTGGTGTCTGATGCACTCATCTCGTAAGTTTTAGAGAGGGTTTTTAGACAAAACATGCATCTTTTACCGTCACGGTCTGGAAGCACCTTTTAACAAGAAATGCAACATCACTAATCATTTTAAAACAATATAGCAGGATAATATGTTGTCATATTCCAATAATGTGTGTGTGGATCAAGGCAAACTAGGTCACTGATGGCGCTTTGGTTGATACAGCTGACCTTCACACAGCCAGCATGAAACTGATTCCCTGTCAGAGGCAGTGTGTGAATGTGAATGGTTGTTAAGAGTATTTAGTACATATGCCTTGTAGCTGACTGCAGACGACCGTCTCTAAAATGATTATCATCCTTGTCTAAAAAAGGTTATAATACTCCGAATTTTTGTGAAACAACTTATTTTCTGGTTTGAGCTAAATAGGGGAATTGTTAATAATGGTGTTCCCCACAGCTCTGTTTTAGGTAGTTACATCTTTATCAGTTACATATCAGTTACATCCTTTCACTTGTCATTATTTTTTTATGAAATTTGGGATGCAATACCTTTCTTTAAAGCCAAATTCAACTCTTTTGCCATCTCCCCTCTCTGACTATCGAAACTGTCTTTCAGTGAAGTACTTCCTGTCAAATACTTTTTCCAACCAAGTACCCCCTTACCAGAGAAACGCATTTGAAGTTAAAACGAGGTGTTAATTTTGTCAGAGTTGGCTTGTGACAAACCCCAAGATGCAGAGAAGGAGGCAGGCATTGAATGGGAAAACATGATTTAATTAAAATGCAAGAACAAGAACAAACAAAAGGGTACTAACAAAAAGCGTGCACGAGGCGGATAACAAACTTAAAGAGCTAGCATGTGAGCTAGAAAACAAAAGGAGCTTAGCATGGAAGCTAGCAAAAACAAAAATGACCTAGCGTGGAAGCTAGCGGGTAGTGAGCAGGAAAACAGAAGTCGTTACGTGTTGTACAAAGACAAACTGAAAGCAGGGAACAAAAGACAGTAAGCTACAAACTGCTACCAAAATATAGCTTACCGCTACGCTGCAATGACACGACAGGAGCGACGAAACATGACAATAATCCAGCACTGACTGGAGGACAAAAGCAGGTAAAAATAGGAGCGGGCTGATTGATTCCAGGTGTGGCCAAGTGCCAATCAGTCGCAGCTGAGGGTAAACAGCACTCAGGGAAAAAAACAAGAAACAGACAAAATAAGAGCGCTGACAGGAAACAGACAAAATAAGAGCGCTGAAAGGAAAAAAAGACAGGAAATACTACACACAGAGGAGAAACTAAAACACACACAAACTGTCAGGGGCCAGCCTGACAGTAGCCCTCCCTCCCATAGCGGATACCAGACATTCTAGAAAACAACCCCCCTCCCCCCCAAAAAACAGTCCAAAGTCAAGGGAGGGTGGAGGGAGGACAAGGCGGTGGGCCGCCAGGCCAAGTGTCCCCGCACCCAGCGGGGAAGAGTCAGGTGGCGACGGCGAATAGAACGCCGCTGCCATTTGCGAAGCGGTCACCCATGAAACGACCACCTCTGTGGCTGACAAGAGTATGGTGGCGCCCTCTGCTGGCCCACCGGACAGGATGGTGGTGGCACCACCTCCTGCTGGCCCACCGGACAGAATGGTAGTGGCGCCCCCTCCTGTTGGCCCACCGGACAGAATGGTGGTGGCGCCCCCTCCCCTTGGCCCACCAGACAGAATGGTGGTGGCGCCCCCTGCTGCTGGCCCATCGGAGAGGATGGTGGTGCCCCCTGCTCCTGGCCCACCGGAGAGGATGGTGGCGCCCCCTGCTGCTGGCCCACCGGAGAGGATGGTGGCGCCCCCTGCTCCTGGCCCACCGGAGAGGATGGTGGCGCCCCCTGCTCCTGGCCCACCGGAGAGGATGGTGGCGCCCCCTGTTGCTGGGGCCACCGGAGAAGATGGTGGCGCCCCCTGCTGCTGGCCCACCGGAGAAGATGGTGGCGCTCCCTGCTGCTGGCCCACCGGAGTGCGAGGTGGCGCCTGCTGGCCCACCGGAGTGCGTGGTGGAGTCTGCTGGCCCACCGGAGTGTGTGGTGGGGCGTCTGCTGGCGCACCGGAGTGTGTGGTGGGGCGTCTGCTGGCCTACAGGAGTGCGGGGTGGCGTCTGCTGGCTCACCGGAGTGCGTGGTGACGTCTGCTGGCCCACCGGAGTGCGTGGTGGCGTCTGCTGGCCCACTGGAGTGCGTGGTGGCGTCTGCTGGCCCCCCGGAGTTTGTGGTGGCGTCATAGGTTGCAGACCCACCTGAGTGCGTGGTGGCGCCGTAGGTTTCATACCCACCGGAGATGATGGCGCAGTCTGTTGCAGACCCACCGGAAATGGTGGTTGCGTCTGTTGTAGACCCACTTGTGTGAGGAGTAGCTGTGTCTTAGCTGCACAGCTACTCCTAACCCCCCCCCCCTCAAAGGACGGATCCCAGACGTCCCCAGATAGGCCCACAGTCAACAGGGGGGGGTGGGATACGGCTTGAAAAGCGGCCAAACTTTTCTTTTAATTAGCCATTTGTTTTCATGCTAAATTAAGCCTCTCTGCCATAGACAACTCTGCGGGGTTCGAATTTGGCTGGATTATTCTGTCAGAGTTAGTTTGTGAAGAACCCCAAGATACAAGAGAAGGAGGCGGGCATTGAATGGGAAAACATGATTTAATTAAAACACAAAAGCAAGAGCAAACAAAAGGGTTCTAACAAAAAGCGCGCATGAGGCGGATAACAAACTTAAAGAGCTAGCATGAGAGCTAGAAAACAAAAGGAGCTTAGCATGGAAGCTAGCAAAAACAAAAATGACCTAGCGTAGAAGATAGCGGGTAGTGAGCAGGAAAACGGAAGTCGTTACATATTGTACAAAGACAAACTGAAAGCCTGGCACAAAAGACAGTAAGCTACAAACTGCTACCAAATTATAGCTTACCGCTATGCTGCAATGACACAACAGGAGCGACGATACATGACAATAATCCAGCACTGACTGGAGGACAAAAGCAGGTAAAAATAGGAGCGAGCTGATTGACACCAGGTGTGGCCAGGTGCCAATCAGCCGCAGCTGAGGGGAAACAGCGCTCAGGGAAAAAAAACAGGAAACAGACAAAATAAGAGCGCTGACAGGAAACAAAAGACAGGAAATACTACACACAGAGGAGAAACTAGAACACACACAAACTGTCAGGGGCCAGCCTGACACATTTGATGTGCTCCTGTTTGAATAAAAATAATAAATGTATTTGTAAACACAAATAAAAAGAAAGCTGTCAGCTATGCTGCCACTTTTTGGTTTTTACTTTTTGTTACTTTTTATGGTCTAGTTTTATCTTGTTTTGTATCATTTACTGCTTGGTGCTTCTTTCAGCCCAGATTCAGTTTTTTGCCTGGTGGGCGGAGTTGCAGGACATGATCCCTCTGAAACCAATTAGCCTGGGCCTACTTAAGTGTATCCTGATAATCAGCTGGCACTTTGCAAATATCTTGTCTTCCTGGTCTGTCATGCCTGTATAGTTGTTGTTCTGCTGCACCCGTTAGTTTAGTGTTTATTCCCAGTGCCATGTAGTTATTTTATATTTTGCTATCACTTTTTGCATGTTTGTTGAATAGCTTCATACCAAAGATTAAAAAAAATGGGACCCATTTCCTCCTTGCTTGGCACTCAGCATCAAGGGTTGGAAATGGGGGTAAAATCACCAAAAATTATTCCCGGGGGGTGAACAAGGGGATGGGTCGAATGCAGAGGACACATTTCACCACATCTAGTGTGTGTGTGACTATCATTTGTGAAGACTCTTCTTCGGCATGGTAATGCCGGTATTGTTTTCCCGAGGATGCGTCGAAGCAGAACACAGCAAAGGTAAGATATAAGGTATTTATTAAATAATAAAAAGGCTAGAAACAAAAACACTGGTGTGAAGAGAAAAGGTAAACAAAAGACGCTAGCGTGAAAGCTAGGATAAACACAAGGAAAACTAAAACTTGGTACGAGGACACAAAAGAGTAAACAAAAACATTCAGCATGAAAGCTGGAATATAAAGTGGCTTAGCGTAAGAGCTAGCGAGAAAATACATACGAATGAAAGATGAGCGTCGTCACTCTAGCACATAGGCAAATTAGGATCCGAGAATGAGTGATAAGAAAAGGCGAGCTTAAATAGGAGGGTGAAAATTAGTAGCAGGTGTGCGGGGCGAGACTAGCAGGTGGACTGATGAGTGACCATGGTGACAAGGCAAACAGGAAATAAGGAGTTGGAGAAATATACAAAGTAGAAAAATAAATAGTGTAGATCTGAGCAGCAGATCGCAACATCATTGGTACTTTAACTTTTTTTGTTAGTAGTTCTATTTTCCCCCACTGTGCTCATTATGTTTTTCCCCCCTTTTTGCAAAGTAATATTTTGTAAAGACTTGTGAGTACTGTTCGTTATTAAATAACTATTTAACTTACCATTGGTCTGCATCCTGGGATTCTTCTCAGCTGTCTTGCACAGCGCACAACAAAAGCGTTGTTCCCATAAGATAGTTATCAAATTAAAGTGCACTCATGTGTTCTTAAAATTAAAATACAAATCAATTCATAATCTTTAGTTCTATTTTTCTTAAGTCTCAAGTAATGTAGCCTTCATGTGTCCAAATGGGTAGCAGAAACCCCATTTGAGAACTAGGGTCCGAGACATCAAATCCTTATTCACAATTCCCCTATTTAGCTCAAATCCACACTTAGAAATTACAAAAATTTAACAAGTCCCTAAAAAAATATGTTAATGGCTTCTGATTGCTACCGTCGTGTTTATGGTTGCTTCCTCCCGATAAGTTAAAAGATGATTGCTCAGAATCTTTGTTCCTGGCATGAGTTATGTTTTGCTTGCGCTAGATAGGGGAAGTTGTGAAAATGGTCAAACTATATCATCAGCTTCTAATGGTATTCCCCAGGGTTCTGTTTTATGTCTTCTCATCTTCATTGGTTACATCCATCCATCCATTTTCTACCGCTTATTCCCTTTTTTGGGGTCACGGGGGGCGCTGGCGCCTATCTCAGCTACAATCGGGGGGAAGGCTGGGTACACCCTGGACAAGTCGCCACCTCATCGCAGGGCCAACACAGATAGACAGACAACATTCACACACTAGGGCCAATTTAGTGTTGACAATCAACCTATCCCCAGGTGCATGTCTTTTGAAGTGGGAAAAAGACGGAGTACCCGGAGGGAACCCACGCATTCATGGGGAGAACCTGCAAACTCCACACAGAAAGATCCCGAGCCTGGATTTGAACCCAGGACTGCAGGAACTTCGTATTGTGAGGCAGACGCACTAACCCCTCTTCCACCGTGAAGCCCCATTGGTTACATATCTGACAAATCCTTCCACATGTTTATTTCCATCCATCCATCCATTTTTTACTGTCTGTCCCTGGAGCCTATCCCAGCTGTATTTTTTGAAGGAAATTTGGGATGAAATACATGACATTCAAGCCAAGCCCAACTCTTTCACCAAACCCTGGTTCACTCATAAATTACTTAAATTCAGCATGTTCCTAAATAATCTCTGATAATTTTTTGTTCTTAAGTGTATGGTCCATCTCTCAGGTAAGTTAAGAGGTGCTATTAAAATTGGTCCCCTTCTGCAAATCACATCACCCCCATATGCTAGAAACTTCACAGGGTCTTCTCTTACCCACAACCCCTACTTTCTGCCCGCTCTGTCTTGAAAGGCACCTATGAATAAAACCTGTTATGATTGTTATTGAGGAGTACCTAACCTTAGGTTTATCGTCGTATGTGGAAAACGTGTACAAAAAGTCATGCTACTGAAAAGTGTAGTTTACCTCCACACAGCAATTCCCATCCAGAGGGATTTTGCCCTGGCACTCCTTGCGGTCCTCCGTGGTGTAGTAGGACAGGTTGCTCGGCCTCAGCGTAAACCAGCGCTCCTTCCAGTTTCTCCTAAGTTGGCCTTTCTTCCACAGATAACCCTGCATTCACCCCAACGACACACACACACACACACACACACACACATGCTGTCAGGGCACAAAGTAGACCCTGTCAGGAAAGTAGACCACACACTTTGGCCTCCTACCTCTTTCAGGACATCACCAACTATCTCCCTGTATACTTCTTCTATACCCATACTGATGGCTGCCCTATCCATTCCTTGAGCTATCTTTCCTGCGTCCATCATCTCCAGAAAAATCCAGACAGTGATGCCTCTCTGTTGCACTGCATCTTGGGAGAAGAAGTCCTCCAATTCAACACAGTTGGGCTCAGTACTCATCGCTGAGCAGATCTTCTTCAGTAGGTACTCCAACTGAGGTAGAGGTATTAATAGATGGATGAAATATGATTCATTTCATTGTGTACATCTAACATTTTCACTACCATGAGAGTAAACGACATATTGAGAAAATATTTTTTTTCCAGAGATGAGCTAGGAGGGCAGGCCGTCCCCAAACTGTATGTTCTCAAAAGGAAGGCTCACTGTGAGACATTTTGAAACCACATGACTTAAATGTCACTCTGACTTTGATATTAGTTTTCAAATCTGCATTAAATAAAATAGATGCGAAATCAGTAGTAGCATTGTATTTCACGTTTTAACAGCTGTACTTCATTCCCAGTTTCAACAGCAACTTTTGATCAATTTGAAATAAACTACTTTCCCCTAAAATGTAAACCCTTTTCTTGGAAGTGTCTTCGTAGAAAATACTAGACAGGAAACCAAAACATGACTATGAAAGTGAGACAGGAGTCAAATGGCAGCATAAAAAGATCCTGTGTATTCCATGCCGGCAAGGAACAAGATTTCAGTCAGGGTGTGATAGTTAGTGGTTGTAAATGATCCTAAGTGTGACATATTTATTTTACAGATTACTGCCTTCTTATTTCAACAAACAACAGGAACAGTATCACCTAAGACATCCACATAGCTAAATATACCCAAGTAACATTTTCATACGGTAAAGTGTATCTACAGTACGTACGTATGCCACTGGGCGAGTGGAAACAAAGATGAAAGATGAAAGTTCTTTGTTTTTATGGAATTATTTATAACATTTTCTGGTCTCAGACAGCTTGCTTGTTTTCAACATTTCATTGCTTGTGGTTTGAAATGTCTTCTGTGGTCTTAAAAATTGGTTTGTTGACATTTGACTAGATACATGGATAAATATGTATATTGACAACATAGATTACTGTAAACACTTCTAGCATTGAACGAAGAGAGCATAGTCTAGTAAGACAACTTTCTTGTGTGTTAAACATACTGTACATCACAGCTATCAAACTAAAGGCCCAGGGGCTAAATCTGGCTCGGCAAGTCATTTTATACAGCCCGCAAAAACTAGAAATATTAGAGGTCAATAGAAAGGTGACAAATATGATGTAAACATTATTATGGAATGTCCAAAAAGAAAAATATGCTTCGCATAAATATGAAGGACAAACTGAAACTTAACTTATTTAGAATGACTGCAACAAAATAAACATATACGAAGACTTGGAAAGAGACAGCAGCACCTAATATAAAATACTCCTACAAAACAGCAGTGACACAGATATTATCAATGGAAAAATTAACATTTACTAATAGCAATAACATTGACACATTTAAAAAGTTATATCTGGAAGATTTCTGTAATAAAATCATTGATAAAGATGACTGTATATAAATAGAATGGTGGTCAATATTGTAATTTATGTATGTACAATGTTTACGTGTGAACATGTATAGTATGTATACATGTGTATATTCATGTATACTATGTATATATAATGTTTACATATACAGTATACATATACTGTACATACATATATATATATATATATATATATATATATATATATATATATATATATATATATATATATATATATATATATATATATATATTAGGGCGGTGAATCTTTGGGTGTCCCACGATTTGATTCATAATCGATTCTTGGGGTCACGATTCTATAATATATCGATTTTTTTCGATTCGATTCGATTCTCCATTCAAAAACGATATTTTTCCGATACAAAACAATTCTGTATTCATTCAATACATAGGATTTCAGCAGGATCCACCCCAGTCTGCTGACATGCTAGCAGAGTAAAAGATTTAAAAAAAGAAAAGCTTTTATAATTGTAAAGGACAATATTTTATCAACATATTGCAATAAGATAAATTTGTTTTAACTATTAAACGAACCAAAAATGTGACTTATTTTATCTTTGTGAAAATATTGGACACAGTGTGTTGTCAAGCTTATGAGATGCGATGCAGGTGTAAGCCACTGTGACACTTTTTTTTTTTTTTTATAAATGTGTAATGATAATGTCAATGAGGGATTTTTAATCACTGCTATGCTGAAATTATAACTAATATTGATACTGTTGTTGATAATATTCATTTTCGTTTCACTACTTTTGGTTTGTTCTGTGTCGTGTTTGTGTCTCCTCTCAATTGCTCTGTTTATTGCAGTTCTGAGTGTTACTGGGTCAGGTTTAGTTTTGGAATTGGAATTGCATTGTTATGGTATTGCTTTGTAATGGTTAGTTGGATTGATAAAATAAATAAATAAATAAATAAATAAATAAATTTAAAAAATTTGATTTTTTTAAAAATGAGAATCGATTCTGAATCATACAACGTAAATGATTCGATTCGTATTCGAATAGATTTTTTCCCACACCCCTTATATATATATATATATATATATATATATATATATATATATATATATATATATATATATATATATATATATATATATATATATCTTGATTGGATTATCCAGAGAATAGTGCTCGATACCGTGGTAGAGCGCAATATGTAGGTGTGGGAAAAATCACAAGACTACTTCATCTCTACAGAACTGTTTCATGAGGGGTTCCCTCAATCATTGAGGGAACCCCTCATGAAACACCTATATATATATATATATATATATATATATATATATATATATATATATATATATATATACATATATATACATATGCAGCAAGTATAGTTAAGCATGCCATCTCTACTTGTGAAATGAGTACAATTAGGAGGACTGTCCTATTAAGCGTATGTAGAGATGGGAGTGTTTTTGTTGGCTTTTAGTATTTTTCTTGTAGTTCTCCTAATTATATATTTATTCATTTTTCTCTGTACTTATTTTTTAAATAAATATATATTAAAATCACAGTAATTATTGTATTTTTTTTTTTTTTGAAGAAGCAATGTTAAAGTACAGTAGTGTATTGTATTGGACAAATTCAATAACCTTTTGTATGTCTCTATGGTTTTTAACACATAGTTAACACATAGCTTGTTTCCTCTACACTATTTGGTATCCATTCACCATCAATTAAAAGTAAATATTTTAAACCAACCTCATCAGGGACCATAACTAAAGGGTACTTGTCCTCAGACAGAAAGTTAAAAAGGCACCATAGCCGAAATGCATCCTGCTCTGGCAGAACAGTGTTTGAACTTCTGTCCGGTTTGTAGTTTTTCTTTGCTGTGAGGGTCCAACACAGCTCATCTACATGTTCCTTGTTAAAGGAGCCTTGTACTACCTGAGTAAAAAAACAAATTTTCAGTACAGCATCCATGACTCGGACTCAAAATGTACTTTTTATTTTTTTAAAGAAAAAAAATCACCTTATCCAAGATATATTTGTTGAGGTAGGGCATATAACCCTGACTGGAGACTGGGCCGTCGTCATCATCCCTGAAGTGCTCCTCCAAAGCCACCGGGTCATGTGGGATGCACAAAACAGTGCAGAGGTTGTGTGATAACACCTGAAAAATCACCATGTTAACTCGTTTAATCAAGGATGACAACAAACGCAGTAGAAAACAGGAGCAGAGACACATTGAAATAAATAAACCATGAATAAATTGCACTGACGTGAAATCATTCAAAGGAAAAAACAACATTATCAGAAGTTAAATAACAAGCAAAAAAAAACATACCTCAGAATAAGTGCATGTACAGAGTTTTAAGGTGATCCTCAAAAAATATTTCATTATACTAACATGGGTATATGTGTCACTTTCCACTGTTTGTAGTTACTACCATCAAGATGTTAAATATGTTTGTCCTGTTTCCTGTTGAGCTTTAGAAAGTGTTTGCCTGTAAGTATTCATGTGTTTTATTAGTGCTGTTGAATGAACATTTTTAAGATCAGTTTAATCACACTTTTACATTTTCATAATCATGATTAATCACAGGTTATTACTTGCTTGCATAAATTTTTTTTTTTTTTAAAGACCCCAAATATGGACACAAATGTACTTAAATTATCAGAATGTTACACACTAGGACCATTTTTTTTAAATTGAACACACGAAATTAATTTGCTCAAAACCTGTTAACAGTTAACACTTATCTCAAGTCCACTCAGCGTTTATTTGAAAGCAACATTTGCAAGCAAGCACACCAGTTAGAGTATCCTCGTTATCTGCTGCTATAGTTTCATTGACTATAAAAATCTATTATAAACTATAGTATAGAGTTTGTGCTGTGGCAAAGTTTGGTGTAGCAAATGGTCCTGAGAAATGTCAAATTGAGTATGAATTCTCTAAATATGACCATTTCAAGATTCTGATATATGTCATTTCCTACCTAGCCACGCTGAATTCCTGTATCATTTGTGTCCTTTATTTTCAGAAATTCAATCACCGACTAGCACGTAAATGAGATTTTCAAAAGTAAATTAACATTGAGCTAACACATTTGAAAAGGCATTTTGTTGAATGTCAAAGCGAAATAATTTTATAATTGACATTCCAAGTTTTTGTACAGTGGTACCTCAACGTGCCTGCCTGCAGCTAGTCTTCCACCATCTGCCTGACAGCAAATAGTCTTCCACCATCGGCCTGTCTGCTAGTCTTCCACTATCGACCTTCCTGCAGCTAGCCTTCCACCATCGGCCTGCCTGCTAGCCTTCCACCATGGACCCGTCTGCTAGCCGTCCACAAGTAGAGTAGCCAGATATTTTACTAAAGTAAGAGTACTTTTACTTTAGAGATGTATTACTCAAGTAAAAGTAAGGAATATTCACCCAAATATTTACTTGAGTAAAAGTAAAAAGTATGTTGTAAAAAAACTACTCAAGTACTGAGTTACTGATAGTAACCTGTTCGTTTAATGATGAAGGCTACAAGTAGTGCACAAAAACATAAAAATAGCAACGAACAAATTCAGAGCCAGGAATATCTCTTAAGCAACTAAAACAATAATATACATTCAATAATATATATTTCGTTTTACACTGCATTGAAAAAACATTTGAAAATGAATTTTATCTTTGCAACCTCGTTATATTATTTGCTAAGTTTTATATTCATAAATGTATGTTTCTCAATACCCGACCTGTTTTTTGTGCCTTTAAAAAAGATTTACATTAAAACACTTGATTGATTGAAACTTTTATTAGTAGATTGCACAGTTCAGTACATATTCCGTACAATTGTGTCACGATCCGCCTCCCGGATCGGACATAGTTTTGTTCTTGAGTCCTTTTGTGTGTTTTCTAATTATTTTTGGACTCTTCCGTTCCCTGAGTTGTGTGTACACTTCCTTGTTTGTATTTGTTGCCATGGGGACTTCATTTGCTCCACCTGCACTGACTTTCTGACGCACACCTGTTTTTGATTATTGTTTGAGTATTCAAGCCTGCCAGCCACCTGTGTTCGTCCTGGATTTTTAATTTGCTCTATGTAACGGACACGTTTGTTATTCTGCCTTTGTTTTTACCTTGCTAAGTCATGTCTTAGCTTCGCGTGCGCTCTTCACGTCGATACTCTTGGACTTTGAACTCGATGCTTGCTAACCATTAGCATTTAGCTTCCCGTGCGTAGGCACGCTGTTTCTTTGCCTTTTGTCAGTGTTCTTTTGTCATTTTTATATTAAAACAAGCTCCTACCTGCAATCCTGCCTTGTCTCAGTCCTGCAGCATCTTGCGGTGGCAATTTGCGCATTCAGTATGCGTTCCAAACGTAACAGAAAACATCCAGCATCTCGTCACCTCGCTTGGGACTTCCTGGAGCCTTCGCCTCACCTAGCCACAATGACTCCATCTCCGGACAAGGGCTCGCCAACTACAGCCCGGAACTCTTTCCTGAGGGTTGGTCGTCTGTTTCTTTCTCCCGTTACTATACACTCTTCTGACAGCGCTGTTAGGCCAGAGCAAACCTCCGCTTCTCCGATCAATCACGGTGATGTCATTCCACTAACGCCCCCCTATGACATAACCAAGGATTTTTTTTTAGATACCTCGTCACAACCATTTTTTGACGATAGCAGTGATGAGGAATTTTTCGATACTGATTTTCCTCACTTATCCCCTAAGGACTTGTACTTTATTAAGAGACTCTACAAGGACAATATTGTTAATTACAAGCTTAGTCTGTACCAGTCACCTCCCCGTGTTAACAATGTCCCGCCCACTTGGGATGACGTCACAACCCAGGAATTTGTTTTAGACGCGGTTAATTACCCTTCCAAGCCACCCACACAATCTTTTGATCCGGACGTTAACCCATTTGATAATTTTTTTTCTAAATTTAAACATCTTCAGCGTTACGTTTCCCAAGTTTCCCCCCAGTAACTTTTCCTCCCACCCAGTCTACCCCTTTCTGACCTCCCACCTCCCACCCTTAAGGTCAGTCTCTGGCCACGGGGAGCGCGTCTGGGATCCGCGTCTTGAGGGGGGGTTAGAGCTAGTAGCTGTGCTGCGGAGGTAGCACAGCTGCGACCCACTAAACCGCAGCGTACTGCTAGACCTCCTCCACCGGTGTTCCCCCCCTTTGAACTGCAACCTCCAATTAGACCTCCTCCACCGGTGTTCCCCCTGTTAAACCGCTACCGCCAATTAGACCTCCTCCACCGGTGTTCCTCCCTGTTAAGCCACAACGACCTACTAGACCTCCTCCACCGGTGTTTTGTTCTGTTAAGCCGCAACCCCCAGCTAGACTTCCTCCACCGGTGTTCAGCCCAAATTCGTAGTCCTAGTCCAAGCCTTAGTCCTTGCCCAAATTTTAGTCCTTGTTCGACATCTAGTCCGACCTGTAGACCGACTCCTGATCCGACTCGTAGACCGACTTGTAGACTGACGTGTAGTCCGAGTCCTGGTCCGAGTCCTGTTCCGAGTATCAGTTCTAGTCCCAGTCCTAGTCTTAGTGCTAGTCCAAGTCCTTGTCTCTGTTCTTATCCAAGTCCTAGTCGTAGTCGTAGCTATATTCCCAGTTCAAGTCCTAGTCGTAGTTCTAGTCGAAGTCGTAGTTTGTGTTGTAGTTTGAGTCATAGTTTGACCCCTAGTTATATTTCTAGTTCTAGTCGTAGTCGTAGTGCTTGTCGTAGTCGTAGTCCTAATTTGACTCCTAGTCCTTGCCCAAGTCCTTGCCCGAGTTCTAGTTTGACTCCTAGTCCTAGTCCTTGCCCAAGTCCTTGCCCAAGTCCTAGTTTGACTTCTAGTCGTAGTCCTTGCCCAAGTCCCAGTCTGACTACTAGTCCCAGTCGTAGTCCAAGTCATGATCGTAGTCTCAGCCCAAGTCATAGTCGTAATCACTGCTCTAATCATAATCACAGTTGTAGTCCTAGACCTAGTCTGGATCACGCATCAGCACCTGCTCCTCTACCGGCATCAGCACCTGCTTCTCTACTGGCATCAGCACCTGCTCCTCTGCCGGCATCAGCACCTGCTCCTCTGCCGGCATCAGCACCTGCTCCTCGGCGGGCATCAGCACCTGCTCCTCTGTTGGCATCAGCACCTGCTCCTCTGTTGGCATCAGCACCTGCTCCTCGGCCGGCATCAGCACCTGCATCAGTGCCTGCTTCGGCTGCAGCCCCCGCACCTTCGTCTGCTGCAGCCAGGTCCGCTCCGACGCATCCACCTCCACGTCGGCCACAGGTGTGGCCGTACCCTGGGCGTCCTCCTCGAAGGACACATTCTCTACAAGGTCGGCCGCCAAGACTTCTGCGGCAGCGGTGTTCCACCCGCCGCCGCCACCTGTCGTGTCCTCGGTGGATTCGGGGACACAGGACTTGGCGACCCTCCACCATGTCCTCCCTCCGCCCTCCCTTCACTTTTGGACTGTCTCGTTGTGGAGGGGGGTGAGCGGGGGTTCTCCGTATATTTGTTTTTTGGGACATCTGGGATCCGTCCCTTAAAGGGGGGGTAATGTCACGATCCGCCTCCTGGATCGGACATAGTTTTGTTCTTGAGTCGTTTTGTGTGTTTTCTAATTATTTTTGAGCTCTTCCGTTCCCTGAGTTTTGTGTACACTTCCTTGTTTGTATTTGTCACCATGGCGACTTCATTTGCTTCACCTGCACTGACTTTCTGACGCACACCTGTTTTTGATTATTGTTTGAGTATTTAAGCCTGCCTGCTACCTGTGTTCTTCATGGATATTTTGTTTGCTCTATGCAACGGTTACGTCTGTCATGTCTTAGCTTCGCGTGCTCTCTGCACGTCGATACTCTTGGACTTTGAACTCGATGCTTGCTAACCATTAGCATTTAGCGTCCCGTGCGTAGGCACGCCGTTTCTTTGCCTTTTGTCAGTGTTCTTTTGTCATTTTTATATTAAAACAAGCTCCTACCTGCAATCCTGCTTGTCCGAGTAGTGCAGCATCTTGGGGTGGCAACTTGCGCATTCAGTATGCGTTCCAAACGTAACACAATTGACCACTAAATGGTAACTCCCAAATAAGTTTTTCAACGTTAATCAATTCATGGTGCACTCTACCTCTAACAACCAAAAAGTTGTGAAAACGATGATGCTGTGTTCGAAATTTAAGTTATTTACTGAGATTGGCTGTGCACTTTGTTTATTTTAATATATATATATTTTTTGCATTCTATCTTAGTTACTTTAAATTTACAATCCCCTGGCGCTGTTTTGTATGGTTTTTTATACTTTTTTGTACTGTTTTAGTACTTACTTTGATTATTTTCAACTGTTTAGGATGGATGGATGTTTGTAAATGTTGAAATTTATAAATAAAGATTTGTAAAAAAAAAAAGTGTGTAGTTAATCATGTCACCGCCTGGCTCTGTTTCATTGGTGAAACGGAGTCAAACGTCACCAGTGACTGCATTTGATTGGTGAAACGGAGTCAAACGTCACCAGTGACTGCATTTGATTGGTGAAACGCAGGCATGTGATAGATCCTACTTTGAAGGTCTGTCTGACGAAACAAAACAAAGTGTGCATTAAAAGATCGATAAAAATCAGTAGCGAGTAGCAAGTTGAATGTAGATATACGGAGCGAAGCAAAAGTAGCATTTCTTCTCTATAAATATACTCAAGTAAAAGTATGTTGCATTAAAACTACTCTTAGAAGTACAATTTATCCCAAAAGTTACTCAAGTAGATGTAACGGAGTAAATGTAGCGCGTTACTACCCACCTCTGCCTTCCACCATCAACCTTCCTGCAGCTAGCCTTCCACCATCGGCCTGGCTGCTAGCCTTCCACCATTGACCTGTCTGCTCACCTTCCACCAACGACCTTCCTGCAGCAAGCCTTCCATCATCAGCCTGACTGCAGCTAACCTTCCACCATCGGCCTGACTGCTAGCCTTTCACCATCAGCCAGACTGCTGCTAGCCTTCCATTATCAGTCAGGCTTGTAATCAAAAAGGTCAACCAACAAACAAGATTGCTTGACAGAATCTCCTCTTTGGTCAACAAAAGTACCATGAAGATTCTAGCGGGAACTCCTATTCAACCCTTTTTCGATTACACATGCACCTCCTGGTACCCCAGCACCTCCAAAACTCTCAAATCTAGACTCCAAACATGTCAGGACAAGCTAGTCAGGTTACTTATAGACCTCCACCCTAGATCACACCTCACTCCTACCCACTTCTCCAAAGTCGGCTGGTTCAGGGTGGAGGACAGACTGAAACAACTTGTACTGAGCCTAGTCCCTGATACCGAAGTACATGTCAAACTACTTCCATAACGTAAATGACCGCCATAACCACAACACCAGGGGGAGCTCCACAAACCATGTTAAACCCAGATTCCGATCTAACAAAAGTCTCAACTCATTCTCCTTCTGTACCATATCAATATGGAATGCACTCCCATCAGGTGTAAAAGAAAGTGCATCTCTATCCTCCTTCAAAACCGCACTAAAAGACCACCTCCAGGAAACTACAACCCTAGACTAACACCCTCCCCCTACCACATCCCACCTCCCCGGATTGTAATTAATCAATTGTAAATAATCAAATGTGTATACTTGTTGTTATGCTTTCTGAGCTCACTATGTTCACTGCTCGCTGTACATATCCTACGAAGTCAGACCTGCACTGTTTCAATGTCCATTTCTCAGATGATATTATTGTTGATGACTGAAGTGCTGATATCAACCAAACCTAACCACCCGCCCTAACTCCCTCAACATTTCACCCTCCGGATTGTAAATAATGTAAATAATTCAATGTATATACTCTGATGATTACCTTGTGTGATGACTGTATTATGCTGGTAGTTCAAACGTTTGTATATATTTATACCATTAATTGATTAACCTGGACCCCGACTTGAACAAGCTGAAAATTTTTTTCGGGTGTTACCGTTTAGTGGTCAATTGTACGGAATATGTACTATACTGTGCAATCTACTAATAAATGTCTCAATCAATCAAAGCCTTCCACCATCGGCCCGCCTGCTGCTAGCCTTCCACCATCGGCCTGCTGTTTGCCTCCAGCCATCGGCTTCGTCTACGGGCTTCCACCCATTGGCCTTTGTTGCTAGCATTCAGCCCTGTCTGCTAACATCTTCAAAAGTGGTAAAACAAAAGGAATTTCTCCTCTCACTATGTCATCAATCATTATATTGTGTATTATACTTTTGTGTGGTTTTACTGGTGTCTTAAATAGGTCTCGTCGCCCCCCTCACGAGCTATGCTACTTCAAGATGCACAGTTTGACAACTTTGATAATTTGACATTTCATCATAGAGGCAACTATGAAATAACCTCGGCCTTACCTCAGTTCAAGATTTCTGTGACTTTGGACAAAACAAAATGGCTGCATACTATGGTAGAGTCCATTCATTCTTATTGGTTTCTTGTTTTGAGACATCACTTCAACATTAGTGCATCCTCCCCTATTATGAGCACTTACTTTCACAGATTAAAGGCCGACTGAAATATGGTAACTTTTTGTCGTTGTTTATTATTATTATTGTTATTGCTCTCAGGAAATGTTGTTAGTAATCCAGGCCCTGATAGACCCACACAGTGTTTTATACCTGCAGATTTTAAAACTAGATCTGGTCTTGGGATTATTCATATCAATGTTCGGAGTTTACTCCCTAAACTGGATATGATAAAGATCTGAATAAACTCAACAAATGCTGATATTGTAGTTCTAACTGAATCTTGGCTTAAACAATCTCTGATTGATAAGGATATTCACATTTATGGCTATAATGTCTATCGTACTGACCGACAAAGAAAACGTGGTGGAGTGGCCATATATATTAAGCAGAGGTTTGATGTCTCTGAATCAGTAAGTAAAGTAAACTTGAACTGTTAGCACTTGAAAATTAATTAGCTAGAAATCACCATATTATGCTTTTGGCGAGTTATAGGCCTCCATCTGCCCCTAGTAATTCCTTGTCTATTCTTGTGAAGCTTCTGTGTCAACTGAAACACAATGAAATAGTGATTTCACCCTGGACACAAACTATTCTCCCCTCTCCCCTCAGGCAGGAGACTATGGTCCATCCAGACCCACACCTCCCGCCACCTGAACAGTTTTTTCCCTTCAGCCATCAGACACATGGACAATAACAAGATCTGATAGCTCAGTTACAGCTCATGTTATTCTATTCTGTGTTATATGTATTTTTTGTTGCACGATTGCACCAAGAAAAATTCCTAGTTTGTGAACCCGTTCTCAAACAATGGCAATAAAAACTATTCTGATTTTGATTCTGATTCTGATGGTCGGTGATTTGAACTGGGACTGGCTCACATCTGTGTATGACTCTTTGAAAGCACAGTGTGAATCTTTAAATTTAACACAATTAATTAACTCACGTACAAGACCTAATCCTAAATGCCTTCAAAAAGCTACTCATTGGCTTACTTCTAACAAATATGCCCTTTAAATTTGTTGCATCTAGTGTTTTCCCTAGTGATGTGAGTGATCATTGTGTGATTGTAGTAGTGCGAGATACAAGGATTCCTAAAAGCAAGCCTCGTCTTGTTGAAAAACATAATATGAAATTATTTGAGACGCAAACTCTTTTACATGACTAGCATCTTTTTAATTGGGATATAATTGCTCTTTTTGATCATGTTGAACTTGCTTGGAAATATTTTCATGAAAACTTCTTGCGTATAGTGAACAAACATGCCCCTTTTCGAAAATTTAGGGTTAAAGGACGTGACAATCAGTGGTTTACAACGGACCTGTCAGATGTATTGCATGAGCGTAATGCTGCTTGGGCCAGGGCATGCAAGTCAGGGTTAAAAACAGATTGGCTGAATTTTAGACGATTAAGAAACCAATTTACCTCTCTCCTTCGGAAAGTAAAATCTGAATTTTATTTCTCCACAAAGAAGTTTTGGAAAATCATCAAATATTTGTCCGCTTGCTGTAATTCAGTCAATCTCCCACCTAGTATACTTGTTGAAGGTCTCAGAGTAAGTGACACAAGAGAAATGGGTAATCATTTCAATAATCATTTTATTTCCTCTAGTTTTCTCTACAATTCTTGTCATGTACTGTTTTGGACATAACAATTCAGACAACTCTACTGAAGTTCCGCTAACTCCGGAAAGAACCGTTGAAAATACCCAGGTTTTAACTTGATGCCCTTTACCACAACACAGATCCTGAGGGCACCTGTCACATCACAAACAACTTAATCCTAAAAAGTCAGTTCGCTCAGATAAATTGGAGCCGCTCTTCCTATAGTTGGTAGCTAAAATTATAGCTGGACCACCGACTCACATTTTTAACCTTAGTCTAATTTCAAATGAAATCCCCTTGGATTGGAAATATGCCATTGTAGTCCTCCTTTTAAAAGGGGGTGACCCTAGTAATCTAAATTATTACAGACCGATCTCTAATCTCTGTTCTGGCAAAAGTGCTCGAATCCCTTATCTGTGAACAGATAATAGACTTTTTGGCCACCAACTCTATTCTGTCACTATTTCAGTAAGGTTTTCGCAAAAATCACATTACTTTTAGTGCTGCTATAAAATTTATGAATGTTTTAACTGAATTCTTGACAAGAAGCAGAGCTGTCTGTCCCTCTTTATTGACTTTTCAAAAGGCTTTTGATACTGTTGATCATGTCATTTTAATCAAACGTCTTTCAGCTGTTGGTTTTTCTCAGCAAGCAGTTGGATGGTTTGCAAATTACCTCACAAGTAGAACTCAGGCTGTTCAGATAGAGGGTTCCTTCTCGGACGTACTACAAGTGAAAAAGGGTGTCCCTCAAGGTTCTGTGTTGGGCCCATTATTATTCACCATTTACATAAATAATCTTCAGTGACTTGTTGTCAGGTGGCTTAACTATGAGATGTTCCAAAACAAAGTAATAAAATAAAATAACTTTTAATACAAACCCTGTTTCCATATGAGTTGGGAAATTGTGTTAGATGTAAATATAAACGGAATACAATTATTTGTAAATAATTTTCAACCCATGTTTAGTTGAATATGCTACAAAGACAAAATTTTTTTGCAAATAATCATTAATTTTAGAATTTGATGCCAGCAACACGTGACGAAGAAGTTGGGAAAGTTGGCAATAAACACTGATAAAGTTGAGTAATACTCATCAAACAATTATTTGGAACATCCCACAGTTGTGCAGGCTAATTGGGAACAAGTGGGTGCCATGATTGGGTATAAAAACAGCTTCCCAAAAAATGCTCAATCTTTCACAAGAAAGGATGGGGCGAGGTACACCCCTTTGTCCACAACTGCGTGAGCAAATAGTCAAACAGTTTAAGAACAACATTTCGCAAAGTGCAATTGCAAGAAATTTAGGGATTTCAACATCTACGGTCCATAATATCATCAAAAGGTTCAGAGAATCTGGAGAAATCACTCCACGTAACATTGAATGACCGTGACCTTTGATCTTTCAGACGGCACTGTATAAAAAACCGACATCAATCTCTAAAGGATATCACCACATGGGCTCAGGAACACTCCAGAAAACCACTGTCACTCAATACAGTTTGTCGCTACATCTGTAAGTGCAAGTTAAAGCTCTACTATGCAAAGCGAAAGCCATTTATCAACAACATCCAGAAACGCCGCCGGCTTCTCTGGGCACAAGATCATCTAAGATGGACTGATGCAAAGTGGAAAAGTGTTCTGTGGTCTGACGAGTCCACATTTCAAACTGTTTTTTGAAATATTCGACATCGTGTCATCCAGACCAAAGGAGAAGCAAACCATCCAGACTGTTATCGATGCAAAGTTCAAAAGCCGGCATCTGTGATGGTATGAGGGTGCATTAGAGCCCGAGGCATGGATAACTTACACATCTGTGAAGGCACCATTAATGCTGAAAGGTACATACAGGATTTGGAACACCATATGCTGCCATCTAAGCGTCTTTTCTTTTATGGACGCCCCTGCCTATTTCAGCAAGACAATGCCAAGCCACATTCAGCATGTGTTACAACAGCGTGGGTTCGTAAATTGTGTGGCGCAATATGAAGCGTAAATTACGACAGCGGAGACCCCGGACTGTTGAACGACTGAAACTCTACATAAAAGAAGTATGGGGAAGAATTCCACTTTCAAAGCTTCAACAATTAGTTTCCTCAATTCCCAAACATTTATTTAGTGTTGTTAAAAGAAAAGGTGATGTAACACAGTGGTGAACATGCCCTTTCCCAACTACTTTGGCACGTTGTGCAGCCTTCAAATTATAAGTTAATTATTAATTGCAAAAAGAAAATAAAGTTTATGAGTTTGAACAATAAATATCTTGTCTTTGTAGTGCATTCAATTGATTATGGGTTGAAAAGTATTTGCAGATCATTTTGTTCCGTTTATCTAAAACAATTTCCCAACTCATATGGAAACGGGGTTTGTATTTCTCTTTGGGTTTATGCTTTCTATGTGATTTTGGTGTGGTTCCTGTATATTTTGATAATTTTCATGGTCAAAATCGCAGATATTCCATGTTTCCTGATCAAAACAATGCAGCAGACGAGAAGTGAGGCAGACACAGGCGGTGCCTCCACGGCTACACACAGTGTGTAATGGGTGTGTGCGTGCGAGGAGCCGCATGCTTGTTGCCACGGGGAAAGGGAAGGTCATGAGGCAACAAGTATCTCTGCCTCAAGGTAGGGGGCGGTATATTGTCAACTTGCAGTTCAATGCCTCAGCAGTACTCTGACTCGCCACACTGGGAGAAGTGGGGGCGCTCAAGCTAGCAAACACAGGTCTCTCCAGCGGAAGCCAGCATTTTTTTCTTTTATTTTTTTTAACTGTATTTATAACAAACATGGCATTTTTATTAGAGTAAGGTAGCGTTTCTGGTGCTAAAATATTGTTTAATTTCTTGTTACTAAATTGAATTAAATTAATGTTTCTGCCAATACGGAGGATTATATACAAATGAATTCGGCCATACAAAGTACGTTTTCATGGAAGATAGCTATTGCTGCTTCAGATACAAATACAGAAAGGTAAGATACACTCACAATACTTGATTTATTTTGTAAAAAGCAAATGGGACCAAAAAGTATTTAATAACAACTTTGTCAAATACTTTTTGGACATAGTTATCACATCATAATGTCATTATGATAACGTTTTTATGAAAGCGAATAACTCCCTTTTTTTCCTGTAACTCTAATGTGCGACCTAAATCAACAATGACTAGAGCTGCACATGTGAATTTAAGTTAAAAAAAAAAAAAGAAGAAAAAAAAGTATGTATGCCTCAACTGGTGTTTAGTTCACCGCAAGTCACTGATAATCTTGGACAGAATATTTCAAACTTAGCTTTCCACTTCTATGCTGATGATACTGTCATAAACTGCACAGCACCCACTCTTACTGAAGCCTTTAAATATTTAAACATGCATTTGACAGAGTACAAGAACAACTTTGCTATATTCAACTGGTTTTAAATCCAGAGAAAATAAAGTGTATGTTCTTCACCATATCAAAAACTGTAAATTCAGCACTGCGTGAGAACATTTTAACAAGAAATGGGCAAAGAATTGTGTTAGTATCTTTTTTTTTTTTTAAATACTAAGGATTTTTTATTGATGACCACTTGAGTTTTAAGGAGCACATTCAGTATGTTGTAAAAAAAAACGAAACTTTTACTGGGATTTTATTTTAGAAACAAGTCTTGCTTTTGTTTTACTGTGTAACAGAAATTGGTGGAAACAACCTTTTTACCTGTTATTGACTATGAAGATGTGTTGTACATGAATGCTACGGCTGGATGTCTCCACAAGCTCGATAGTGTGTACCAGGGGGCACTGCGCTCCCCTTACTCACCATTGTGTGTTATACTCAATGGTTAACTGGACGTCTTTATATGTTTGATGCCTCAATCATTGGTATGTGTTTATCTACCAAAACATTCTGGGTATCACTCCATCTTATCTGTCTTGTCTTTTAACAAAGAAACAAGGAAGTCACAATCTTCGTTCAATTTTTGTTCTGCAATTTGTCGTCCCTAAAGTAAGAACCGAACTGGGCAAGAAAGCATTTAGGTTTTCAGCACCGAATGCTTGAAAAAACGTACAATCGGATCTTCAATTTCAAACCCTTCTTACAGTAAATGAGTTTAAAGCTTCTGATTAAAGGATTGCAGTCTACCTTGTCTGTGTGCACATGTGTTGTGAGAGCAAGTTTTAATGTTGTAAATGTGATGTTTTATGTGTTGTTTACTGTTTTTAATGTAACCTTGCTGCTGTCCTCCCTTGGAAAACAAATATTTGATCTCAATGGGTTTTTACCTGGTTAAATAAAGGCTAAATAAAAAATAAACGTAAGAGTGCCCCAACTTAAGAGTGTTTTAAGGTAAGAGCTGTTTCTTGGCTAAATATTATGCTTTAAGTTGCAAGCAAAAATTAGAGATACAAGCATTCCCATCATTAGTTGGCATAGAAAATGTGAACCCTGTAATAGCCGACCAACACATCTGGTCTTACTTGCTAGCTTATAGCTTTAGATGGATTCAACCTTTTTTTCCAACCATGGGAGGGAAGAAAGTGAGAGTAAAGGAACTTTTTGAGAAGAAGAGGAAGCGGATGATAGTTATTGCATTAAAGAAATAAATCATCCCAAACATAACCGAGCATGTAGCCAACTTGACAATGCCATTTGTATCACTGAAGCAGAGGGAGCCTTACGCTATCCGAGGACATTAAAATAATATCCAAACGGCAGACATTTATCCATGAAAAGATGGAGAAGCTGCTGATGGTGTGTTTGACAGAGAAGAAGCTGGAAGGAAATCCCGTAGAAGGTAAATGCTGTCAATTATTACTACATTGCGTCATGCAACTACCGCAGTTAAACAAGAGGATAAACACCAATTGAATTGATTTAAATACATTTCATTGGCTTCCTCCCACTTCCAAAGACATGCACCTGGGGATAGGTTGATTGGCAACACTAAATTGGCCCTAGTGTGTGAATGTGAGTGTGAGTGTTGTCTGTCTATCTGTGTTGGCCCTGCGATGAGGTGGCGACTTGTCCAGGGTGTACCCCGCCTTCCGCCCGATTGTAGCTGAGATAGGCGCCAGCGCCCCCCGCGACCCCAAAAGGGAATAAGCGGTAGAAAATGGATGGATGGATGGACATTTCATTGGAAAGTGTTGTTTTGAGTTAAGAGCTCTGTCTCAGAATCAATTAAGCTCATAAGTTGAGGTTACTGTTTGTTCTGTTTTACATTGTTTCAAATATAAAAACACTGAAATGGAATTCAGCGTATAGATCTTCATTAGAAAACCTTCACAGAAACTTTTGTTGAAATAATTCTGAGTGTGTGAATTAAAATGATTTGTCCCTAAAATGTTCAGTAACTTTGCTTTGTGCTACCTGTAATTTTATCAAATTAAATATTATTACTATTATACAGAGGGTGATGATGGGTCCTGCAACCAAACCACTGGTCCACAGAAACTACAGATTTCTTTGTGCCAAGATGAAAAAAAAAAATCAAAAGAAGAACAAAGTGTTTATTGCAGAGACTTTACGCAATTACCTTACCCTACGCAATAAGTTACCCTTGCATGTTATTATTATAAGTGCAGTGGTTTCATTTCGGCAACAAGTACCTTCGCCTTGGTCTCTGCATGAAGTGCCAATAACCACATCCTGTCTCATGTCTCCCTGTTACTGAAACATCTGCAGTTATTGAGGCCACATGCACAAGCACTTTGTGAGCAGGGTATCTTGCACCTTGCACACACGTGGCTGCATGCGTAAGGGGGATAAGCTGAATCATGGGTCTGACTCTGTGCGAGCCCTGGGGGACGGGGGCGGTATATGACAGGAACATGGAGGTGGCTGGAATGGACCAAGTGACATAACTGTGACATCAAGGAAAACACAGAGGCTGCATTGAAACCAGTGGCAAGAAACAACAATCCCCAACATGTTTCAACATCGTGTCCCTCTAACGGCAACAATGTTCTTTTGACAGACACAGACCTCATGTTGTTCACACTCCATCCAACAGGACTAGTACCACAGGGACCTGTTCGCACTGCATACTGGCAACAACTTAAGAAGAGCAGTTTGGCGATAAGTGCTGTATCTGTATTCTGGACTCACACACAGCAAACTGCAAATTTGTGTTCTATCGAATTGTCACCAATGATTAGAGATGATTTGAGGGAATACAAATGTGAGGGGCAATTATTTTCCTGACTCATGACACATTTTTGATCTTCCTCAAAGTAGTAAACCCACACTCGACAGTAAATGAGGGCGGAAACTGAGCAGCAAAAATGTTAAAAGGTGTAAAATTTACTGTTTTCCCTCACCTTGAGCTGAGACTTAGACACCTTTCCACTTCTCTCCAGGTCCAGTGCCGTGAAGCCGTACCAGATGGACTTTAGCAGCTCTGACCGCAGGTCCATATCTGCACCAGTGTCACTGTTTTGTAATTTCCACTTTTCTTCCTCTTCCTCCCTCTGTTCTTGTCACTGCCTCTGAGTGACATGCACCCCCAACCCCCACCATGATGATGCTATCACGCAGGCAAAAAAAGTTGATCACATCTTGATTCCAGCGACATCTAGTGGCGGCGGACAAAAAGAGACGAGTTGGTGTCAAACCATCCATCCATCCATCCATCCATTTCCTACCGCTTATTCCCTTTTGGGGTCGCAAGGGCGCTGGTGCCTATCTCAGCTACAATCTGGCAGAAGGCGGGGTACACCCTGGACAAGTCGCCACGTCATCCCAGGGCCAACACAGATAGACAGACAACATTCACACTCACATTCATACACTAGGGCCAATTTAGTGTTGCCATTCAACCTATCCCCAGGTGCATGTCTTTTGAAGTGGGAGGAAGCCGGAGTACCCGGAGGGAACCCACACATTCCCTAGGAGGACATGCAAACTCCACACAGAAAGATCCCGAGCCTGGAATTGAACCCAGACTACTCAAGACCTTCGTATTGCAATGATTTGCAAATCCTTTTCAACCCAAATTCAGTTGAATATTCTACAAAGACAACATATTTGATGTTCCAACTGATAAACATTTATTTTTTTTGTAAAAAATCATTAACTTTAGAATTTGATGCCAGCAGCACGAGACAAAGAAGTTGGGAAAGGTGGCAATAAATACTGATAAAGTTGAGGAATTTTCGTCAAACACTTATTTGGAACATCCCATAGGTGTGCAGGCTAATTGGGAACAGGTGGGTGCCATGATTGGGTATAAAACAGCTTCCATGAAATACTAAGTAATTCACAAACAAGGATGAGGCAAGGGTCACCAATTTGTAAGCAAATTGTCGAACAGTTTTACAACATTTCTCAATGAGCTATTTCAAGGAATTTAGGGATTTTACCATCTACGGCCCGTAAAATCATCAAAATGTTCAGAGAATCTGGAGTAATCACTGCAAGTAAGCGATGATATGACGGACCTTTGATCCTTTAGGCACTACTGCATCAAATACCGACATCAGTGTGTAAAGGATATCACTACATGGGCTCAGGAACACTTCATAAAACCACTGTCAGTAACTACAGTTGGTCACTACATCTGTAAGTGCAAGTTAAAACTCTACTATGCAAAGCGAAAGCTATTTATCAACAACACCAAGGAACGCCGCCGGCTTCGCTGGGCCAGAGCTCATCTAAGATGGACTGATGCAAAGTGGAAAAGTGTTCTGTGGTCTGACGAGTCCACATTTCAAATTATGTTTGGGAACTGTGGAAGTGGTGTCCTCCGGGACAAAGAGGAAAATAACCATTCGGATTGTTATAGGGGCAAAATTGAAAAGCCAGCATCTGTGATGGTATATGGGTGTATTAGTGCCCAAGGCATGGCTAACTTACACATCTGTGAAGGCAACATTAATGCTGAAAGGTCCATACAGGTTTTTGAGCAACATGCAGTATGTTGTCATCCAAGCAATGTTATCATGGATGCCCCTGCCTTTTTCAGCAAAACAATGCCAAGCCACGTGTAACGACAGCGTGGCTTCGTAGAAAAAGAGTGCGGGTACTTTCCTGGCCCGCCTGCAGTCCAGACATGTCTCCCATCGAAAATGTGTGGCGCTTTATGAAGAGTAAAATACGACAGCGGAGACTGTTGAACGACTGAAGCTCTACATAAAACAAGAATGAGAAAGAATTCCATTTTCAAAGCTTCAAAAAATAGCTTCCTCAGTTCTCAAATGTTTATTAAGTGTTGTTAAAAGAAAATGTGATGTAACACAGTGGTGAACATGCCCTTTCCCAACTGCTTTGGCACATGTTGCAGCCATAAAATTTTAAGTTGATTATTAATTTAAAAAAAAAATAAAGTTTGTGAGTTTGAACATCAAATATATTTTCTTTGTAGTGCATTCAATTGAATATGGGTTGAAAAGGTTTTGCAAATCATTGTATTCTGTTTATATTCACATCCAACACAATTTCCCTATTTGGAAACGGGGTTTGTATATACACTGCTCAAAAAAGGTAAAGGAACACTTTGAAAACACATCAGATTTCAAAGAGGAAAATTTTGGGGGGGATATTTATACTGATACGGACAGTTTAATGCCTCAGGAACAAAAGGATGCCACATATTTTGATGGAAATAAAAGTTTTCAGCCTACAGATGTCATATATAGACACCCCAAAAATCAAAGTGAAAAAATTATGTGGCAGGCTCATCCATTTTGCATAAATTCAATTTCTGCAACTCAAAATTATTTTCAATATCTTGTGTGGCCCCCACGTGCTTGTATGCATGCTTGACAACGTCGCGACATGCTCCTAATGAGAAAACGGATGGTGTCTTGTGGGATGTCCTCCCAGATCTGTCTAAGGGCATCAGTGAGCTCCTGTAAAGTCTGAGGAGCAACCTGGCGGCGTCTGATGGATCGAAACATTATGTCCCAGAGGTGTTCTATCGGGTTTAGATCAGGTGATCGTAAGGGCCATTCAATTGTGTCAATTCCTTCATCCTCCAGATACTGTCTGCATACTCTTGCCACATGAGGCCGGGCATTGTTGTGGACCAGGAGGAACCCAGGACCTACTGCACCAGTGTAGGGTCTGACCATGGGTGCAAGGATTTCATCCCGATACCTAATGGCAGTCAGACTGCCGTTCTCTAGCCTGTAAAGGTCTGTTCGGCCCTCTATGGAAATGCCTCCCCAGATCATCACTGACCCACCACCCAACGGGTCGTGCTGAATGATGTTGCAGGCGCATAGCGCTTTCCTTGGCTTCTCCAGACCCTTTCACGTCTATCACAGGTGCTCAGGGTAAACCTGCTCTCATCTGTGAAAAGCACAGGGCGCCAGTGACGGACTTGCCAATTCTGGTGTTCTATGGCAAATACCAATCGAGTTCCACGGTTCTGAGCAGTGAGCACAGGGCACACTACAGGAAGTCATGCCCTGAGGCCACCCTCGTGAAGTCTGTTTCTGACTGTTTGGGTAGAGACATTCACACCAGTAGCCTGCTGGGGGTCATTCTGTAGGGCTCGGGCAGTGCTCAACCTGTTCCTCCTTGCACAAAGCAGCAGATATCGGTCCTGCTGATGGGATGAGGACCGTCTACGGCCCTGTCCAGCTCTCCTAGAGTAACTGCCTGTCTCCTGGAATCTCCTCCATGATCTGGAGATTGTACTGGGAGATACATCAAATCTTCTTGCAACAGCACGCATGGATGTGACATCCTGGAGGAGTTGGACAATCTGCGCAACTTCAGGAGGGTTAAGAAATCGCCTCATGCTCCCAGTCGTGATAATGATTCTAGCTAAAGCCAACACTTGTGGAAAAACAGTTAAAAAAGATCAAGAGGGAGGAACTTGAAATGGCCTCCATCTGCAAAACCAGTCCTGTTTTGGGGGCCATCTCTTAATTGCCCCTCTAGTGCGGCTGTTGTTAATGCCATCAACACCAATGCAGCTGAAAATGATTAACAACCCCCTCTGCCACGTACCTGACCAAAACCTTATTAGAAAAGTGCAATTGAATTCATGCCATACCCTGATAAAAAAAATGTTCCTTTAATTTTTTTGAGCAGTATATATATATATATATATATATATATATATATATATATATATATATATATATATATATATATATATATATATATATACTGCATATATGTTAGGGCTGCGAATCTTTGGGTGTCCCACGATTCGATTTAATATCAATTCTTGGGGTCGCGATTCGATTATATATCGATTTTTTAGATTCAACGCGATTTTCGATTAAAAAACGATATATTTCCGATTCAAAACGATTCTGTATTCGTTCAATACATACGATTTCAGCAGGATCTACCCCAGTCTGCTGACATGCTAGCAGAGTAGTATATTAAAAAAAAAAAAAGCTTTTATAATTGTAAAGGACAATGTTTTATCAACTGATTGCAATAATGTAAATTTGTTTTAACTATTAAACGAACCAAAAATATGACTTATTTTATCTTTGTGAAAACATTGGACACAGTGTGTTGTCAAGCTTATGAGATGGGATGCAAGTGTAAGCCACTGTGACACTATTGTCCTTTTTTTTTTCATTTTTATAAATGTCTAATGATAATATCAATGAGGGATTTTTAATCACTGCTATGCTGAAAGTATAACTAACATTGATACTGTTGTTGATAATATTCATTTTTGTTTCACTACTTTTATTTTGTCCTGTGTCGTGTTTGTGTCTCCTCAATTGTTCTGTTTATTGAAGTTCTGAGTGTCGCTGGGTCAGGTTTGGTTTTGGAATTGGATTTCATTGTTATGGCATTGCTGTGTATTGGTTTGTTGGATTGATAAAAAAAAAAATAAAAAAAAAAAAAATAAAAATAAAAATCGATTTAAAAAAAAGAGAATCGATTCTGAATCGCACAATGTGAGAATCGCGATTCGTATTCAAATCGATTTTTTCCCACACCCCTAATATATATATATCCATCCATCCATCCATGGATGGATATTATATTATCCATCCAACCATTTCCTACCGCTTATTCCCTTTGGGGTCGGGGGGGCGCTGGTGCCTATCTCAGCTACTATCGGACGGAAGGCGGGGTACACCCTGGACAATTCGCTATCTGTATATATATATATATATATATATATATATATATATATATATATATATATATATATATATATATATATATTCTGTGTTCAAAAAAGCAAGAAGGTGCGATGAAATGATCAGATAGACCTTTTCGCTTCGTTGCCATGGAGCTGTTTATTCAAATCCGTCGTTCATTGGCCAAAATAAAATACAACCAAACAGCAGTTGCGCTGATTGGCTGATACGGTTTCCAAATGTGGCCAATGACGAAGGGCGCTACATCCAAACGGTTGCTGTTCGAGGAAGTTTGTAGACAGCTTTGCGGTGTTGAAGACCATCCCAAGAAGACCTTTAAACTGGTACTAAATTAATGAAAACAGAATAATTAGCAGGTTTTAGAGAATTGCAAAGTCATCTAACGTCTGGAAGTGTTTGGTTGGTATGAGTGTTTAGCCGTCGGTTGAACTGCCAAGTGGTCATTGCTATTTGGATGCTAACAACAATGTAGTTTGTGTTGCGTTGCTTTTATCCAATGTATCGTAATTTGCATATTTAAGTCATTTAAAACAATGTTTGGATACATCTATTGTGCGAATGCGCTTTTCATGTTAATATAAGGTGAAGTGACGGTCATTTGAGCTTCACCGTAATATGAAGTGATGTATCACATTTTTGTAAAGGAATGCTTGTCATGCAGTGTTTGGTCGCTCACATTTGACTTGTTTGAATCCACTCTAGTCGTAATGGACTCCTCTCCAGTTCTTCGTGCGCAAAGTCACAACAAAATCCGCACTGACTGTTTGAGGTAAGCAACCACTCCTCTACAGTGTTTAGCCTTGAATTGTTTTTCCTAATTTGCAACCGAATATGTCAATACATTGTGCATAAGGTACTGATAGTTTTCTTTGTGTATTTCACAAGTAATAATATTAAGAGGGTTTTAAAGTGTGGCACGGCCTCGTTTGATAGAATATAAAACAGACAGAATTTCTAGGCGCAGTCTAGTGGGTATCTGGTTTGGTGGCTGTAGGATTAGATCTGTTTTTTGCAGTTGATGTGGTCCTGATGGCTTTATCTGGCCAGGATCTTCAGATCTCACTGAATCAGTTCGCAGCAGAGTGTGAAGCGACTGGGATGGGAATTAGCACCTCTAAGTCCGAGTCCATGGTTCTCGCCCGGAAAAGGGTGGAATGCCATCTCCGGGTTGGGTAGGAGCTCTTGCCCCAAGTGGAGGAGTTCAAGTACTGTACAAACCCCGTTTCCATATGAGTTTGGAAATTGTGTTAAGATGTAAATATAAACGGAATACAATGATTTGCAAATCCTTTTCAACCCATATTCAATTGAATGCACTACAAAGACAAGATATTTGATGTTCAAACTCATAAACTTTTTTTTTTTGTGCAAATAATAAACTTAGACTTTCATGGCTGCAACACATGCCTAAGTAGTTGGGAAAGGGCATGTTCACCACTGTGTTACATCACATATTCTTTTAACAACACGGAATAAACGTTTTGGAACTGAGGAGACCAATTTTTAAAGCTTTTCAGGTGGAATTCCATCCCATTCTTGCTTGATATACAGCTTAAGTTGTTCAACAGTCTCCGTTGTGGTATTTTAGGCTTGATAATGCGCCACCCACGTTCAATGGGAGACAGGTCTGGACTACACGCAGGTCAGTCTATTACCGGCACTAATTTACTATGAAGCCGCATTGCTGTAACCGGTGACTTGGCATTGTCTTTGCTGAAATAAGAAGGGGCGTCCATGATAATGTTGCTTGGATGGCAATATATGTTGCTCCAAAACCTGCATGTACCTTTCAGCATTAATGGTGCCTTCACAGATGTGTAAGTTACCCATTCCTTGGGCTCTAATACACTCCCATACCATCACAGGTGCTGACTTTTGAACTTTGCGCCTATGACAATATGGATAGTTCTTTTCGTCTTTGTTCTAGAGGACACAACGGCCACAGTTTCCAAAAATAATTTGAAATGTGGAATCATCAGACCACAGAACTCTTTTCCACTTTGCAACAGTCCATCTTAGATGAGCTCGGGCCCAGTGAAGCCAGCGGCGTCTGTGGGTGTTGTTGATAAATGGGTTTTGCTTTGCATATTAGAGTTTTGATTTGCACCTACAGATGTAGCGGGAAACTAGTTACTGACAGTGGTTTTCTGAAGTGTTCTTGAGCCCACGTGGTGATATCTTTTACACACTGATGTCGCTTTTTAATGCTGTACCACGTGAGGGATTGAAGGTCCGTAATATCGTCGCTTACGTGCAGTGATTTCTCCAGATTCTCTGAGCCTTTTGATGATATTACGGACAGTAGATGGGGAAATCCCTAAATTCCGTGCAACAGCTCATTGAGAAATGTTGTTCTTAAACTGTTCGATAATTTGTTTACGCATGTGTTCACAAAGTGGTGACCCTCACCCCATCCTTGTTTGTGGATGACTGAGCATTTCACGGGAGCTTCTTTTATACCCAATCATGGCACCCACCTGTTCCCAATTAGCCTGCACACCTGTAAGCTGTTCCAAATAAGTGTTTGATGAGCATTCCTCAACTTTATCAGTATTTATTGCCACTTTTCCCAACTTCTTTGTCACATGTTGCCGGCATCAAATTCTAAAGTTAATGATTATTTGGGGAAAAAAATGTTCATCAGTTTGAACATCAAATATGTTGTCTTTGTAGCATATTCAACTGAATATGGGTTGAAAATGATTTGCAAATCATTATATTCCGTTTATATTTACATCTAACACAATTTCCCAACTCATATGGAAACAGGCTTTGTACCTCAGGGTCTTGTTAGCGAGTGAGGGAAGAGTGGATCGCGAGGTCGACAGGCGGATCGGTGCGGCGTCTTCAGTAATGCGGACGCTGCATCGATCCGTTGAAGTGAAAAAAGAGCTGAGCCATGAAATGATTTACATGGACCCCGATTTAAACAAGTTAAAAAACTTATTCGGGTGTTACCATTTAGTGGTCAATTGTACGGAATATGTACTGTACTGTGCAATCTACTAATAAAAGTTTCAATCAATCAATCATTCAAAGCCGGAAGGCAAAGCTCTCAATTTCCCGGTTGATCTATGTTCCCATCCTCACCTATGGTCATGAGATTTGGGTCATGACCGAAAGGACAAGATCACGGGTACAAGGGGCCAAAATGAGATTCCTCCGCCAGGTGGCAGGGCTCTCCCTTTAGAGATAGGGTGAGAAACTCTGTTATCCGGGAGGAGGTCAAACTAAAGCCGCTGCTCCTTCACATCGAGAGGAGCCAGATGAGGTGGTTCGGGCATCTGGTCAGGATGCTACCCGAACGCTTTCCTTGGGAGGTGTTTAGGGCACGTCCGACCGGTAGGAGGCCACGGGGAAGACCCAGGACACGTTGGGAAGACTATGTCTCCCACTTGGCCTGGGAAAACCTCGGGATCCCCCGGGAGGAGCTGGACGAAGTGGGTGGGGAGACGGAAGTCTGGGCTTCCCTGCTTAGGCTGCTGCCCCTGCGACTCAATAATGGATGTGGTCAACCCTATTAATTCTGCAGCATAGTTTGTGGATTTCTGCTCACCCTCAATTTTGTTTAATTGCTCCCTTAAAGAATTGAACATCAATTGGTTTTGTCTTTGACATAGGCGCCAATCTACATTTCTGTCAGTGGGTGCTCGATGTGTGTGTATTAGTGTTGTCCTGATACCAATATTTTGGTACCGGTACCAAAAGTATTTCAGTACTTTTCTAAATAAAGGGGACATTTCGCTGCTTTGTTTATATTGTGGGGTCCTGGAAGAGTTGGTGCTGCAGGGAATTCTGGGCATTAGTTCTGTAGTGTTTATGTTGTGTTGCGGTGAAAATATTCTTCCAAAATGTGTTTTGTCGTTGTTGTTTAGTGTGGTTTCATGTATGACACACGTTTATGACAGTGTTAGCATTGTTCATACTGCCACCCTTAGTTTGACATGTATGGCTGTTGCGTAAGTATGCCCTTCTTTTGCTCGTGTATAGTCAAGATAATTTTGTCACTAGTTCATTATCGAGCACATTAACATTTGGTCAGGCTTTGGTAATTGTATACTGGGATTTGTGCCTTTTTTAGTCTGTAAAACGGACTAATCTCTTCACGAAATTAGCAACAACAAAATTGATTTTTCAAAAATGTATTTAAAAATTGAAAGTTGCCGTTAATCTCACGTGGGTGCTCGGGCCTGAAGTACCCACAGGATCGACGCCTATGGTCTTTGACATATTTTATCAGCACAGTGCTCCTTGAATAGTATGGCTCTTCCCTAGGGTGAGGGGTCACTGCTGCATGACAGCCTGCTACTGCTAGACAACATCTAGTTAGACACATACAAATGAATAGAAAAATATCAGGTTCTCAATAATATTTCAGTTCATTAGATGAGTAAGAGTAATGCTTGTACTGTAAAGTGGTATTACAAGAAATACTGACAATCGCTGGCTTAAGCAGAATTGGAAAAATATGTATTTTCTTAGAGAGGAACTGCACTTTTTTTTTTCGAATTTTGCCTATTGTTCAAAATCAATATGAGAGACAAGAACACACGTCTTTATTTATTTTATTTTTTATGATTTTTAAAGATGAAAGAAAACACTTGAAACATGCGGCTAACGCGAGTCACCATTGTAGCCTTCAAAGACCTCCAAAAAAACTTTAAAACCCTCCAGCAACGTATGTACACAGTGCAAGTCTATATACAGTATGATGTAGTAAAAGACATGTTCATAACAATACGCAATATGTACAATATTTACTGTATTTTGACAATTTTAGGCATTTCCAGGACTGATTTATTCCGCGCATTTATTTCTGTTTCCATAGCAGCGCACGTCTGACTTGCAACATGTGTTTTCCTAGTTCTGGAATCAAATGTGAGTGTTTTCTAATGATGTCAGACTTGATAACAGACAACAAAGACGACTATTTTTGGACCAATGAGGATTCACAACGTTATACCTTTTGAAGCTTAATATACCGCTGCTTACATAAGCGAGCACAAACGCAGAGTGAGACTTTAGAGCAGACGGAAGCCGGGAAAGGAGGATGAAAGCGATTTTGACGCTATAAATATGGAAATTGGAGCCAAGCTATTTCGAAATAAATGGATTGCTTACCCCAAATCAACAGATAATGTCCCCGGCCAGCTGGACTGAACGAACAACTGTCCATCGAGTGAGTCATTCTAATATCGATCATGATATATGCAGCACGCCATGTGTATTAATACAACTACAGCACATACGCTGTCTAGCCAGCTCAACTGTGTACCAACAAAACATGAAATACAGGCTAATACGTTACAGATACTGTAACATATATACTTTTTAATTTTTTTATTTTTTTCCCCAAGATGGCACTGCTGTAGTGGCTGCTGTTGGCAGGAGATTAGTGCTCTTGTGTCATCCTTTTGTGTTTCCCTCTTGTTTTCATCCATCCATCCATCCATCCATTTTCTACCGCTTATTCCCTTTCGGGGTAGCGGGGGACGCTGGCGCCTATCTCAGCTACAATCGGGCGGAAGGCGGGTACACCCTGGACAAGTCGCCACCTCATCGCAGGGCCAACACAGATAGACAGACAACATTCACACTCACATTCACACACTAGGGCCAATTTAGTGTTGCCAATCAACCTATCCCAAGGTGCATGTCTTTGGAAGTGGGAGGAAGCCGGAGTACCCGGAGGGAACCCACGCATTCACGGGGAGAACATGCAAACTCCACACAGAAAGATCCCGAGCCTGGATTTGAACCCAGGACTGCAGGACCTTCGTATTGTGAGGCAGACGCACTAACCCCTCTGCCACCGTGAAGCCCCTCTTGTTTTCATGTGTTATTATATTTTTTTGCCTTTTGGTCCGGGACCCTCTGGGACTGTGTGACAATGGGTGGCACTTTCGTGACCTCTGCGGTTCTTTTTGTGGACTTTTGGATCTGCCTCCCAGGAGCCTTTTGGCCATGGAGACCAGCTACTGGGTCTCTGCCACACCGGAGTCTGTTGGAGGGACTGGAGGAAATGCAGATGAGGGGACAGGGCTGCGGAGCTGGCACTGAGCGCCGGGACGGAGAGGCTTCGCGGTGTCTTGGCTGGGTGAGCAGGTGTCGGACACCTCAGTCTCCTTGGACGTATCCTCGCTCATCCATGCGGACTGGACACTGGCCAAGAGTTGGTTGGCGGCTGAGAGTGGAGTCGGCTCTTTTAGTTGCTTTGTTGGGTCTGCTCCTGTCTCTGGGCATGCTTCCTCCACCCCAGCAGACGATGGCGTGGAACACCGCAGAGGCCACCACAGTGTATATGTTTCTTTTAATTTTTATTCATAGCTGTATGTAGAAGTGGCTGGTTGTATCCGCTGCTTTAATGTCTTTAATGTCCTTTGTCTTTTTTGATGTTTGATGTTTCCCTCTTACACACATGTGAGAGGGATGTGTACTATGGCTATGAGTTGTTGTTGTTTTTTTCCCAGGGCCTCAGTCTGGACCCCCTCTCCAGGGGCCCATGCTTAGACCAATTTTTTTATTGTATTTTATTTTATTTTAATCTTCTATTTTTTTCTCCCATTACCCCCACTTGTTTACCTGTATCTCACCTTTTTTGTAAGGGGCGCTGGAAGCCGGCAGACCCGTCAGCAATCCTGTTCTGTCTCCCAGTAATGTTTGTCTGATCTTAAATCAATCAATGTTTACTTATATAGCCCTAAATCACTATGGGATTGTGTTGAAAATTTTAATTTTCCTGAAGGAATAAATAAAAGTACAATCTAATCTAATCTAATATGATTGTTCATGCTTTTCAGTCAGTACAAATTAGTGTTGTATCGCAGTTTTGTGTATTACAAACCCAAATGCGTTTCGTGTTGTTGTAAATGGTAGCTTATCGCTTGCCGTAGTTAGCTTTTACGACTAATACCAGAGCACGTCAATTTGTTACTACGATAAGAAAAAAAGTTCCTCAGTGTTCGCTTTTTCAATAACTATGTTGCTACAGCCTGGTTATTATACAGGCTGCAAAACCTAAATTATGTACGGTTGACTATTTTTGAAGACAATTTTAAAGTTACTTAGAGCAGTGGTTCTCAAATGGGGGTACGTTTACCCCTGGGGGTACTTGAAGGTATACCAAGGGGTACGTGAGATTTTTTTTAAATATTCTAAAAATAGCAAGAATTGAAAAATAATTTTATAAATATATTTATTGCAAAATAACAACAATTCAGAAATCCTTTATAACATATTTATTGAACAATACGTCAACAAAATATAGTTCATTAACTGAGAAAAGGAATGCAACAATGCAATATTCAGTGTTGACAGCTAGATATTTTTGTGGACATGTTCCATAAATATTGATGTTAAAGATTTCTTTTTTTGTGAAGAAATGTTTAGAATTAAGTTCATGGATCCAGATGGATCTCTTTTACAATCCCCAAAGAGGGCACTTTAGGTTGATGATTACTTCTATGTGTAGAAATCTTTATTTACAATTGAATCACTTGTTTATTTTTCAACAAGTTTTTTTTCCAAATAGTTCAAGAAAGACCACTACAAATGAGCAATATTTTGCATTGTTGTGCAATTTAATAAATCAGAAACTGATGACATAGTGCTGTATTTTACTTCTTTATCTCTTTTTTTTCAACCAAACATGTTTTGCTCTGATAAGGGGGTACTTGAATCAAAAAAATGTCCACAGGGGGTACATCACTGAAAAAAGGTGGAGAACCACTGACTTAGAGGTTTAAATGATCACTCCCATAAGCTGCATTGCTAGCAACCAAGATCGAGACGATTTTTATGTTTGAAAGCAAAAAAGAAACTGAACGATATACAAAATTCTCCCAAAAATAGCAGTTACCCTTTATTTTTTGTCAATCTGCTGAACTCTCCGGGTGCCTCATAGCGTATGTCTGCCTTGAAAAAAGGGAGTTTGAGGCGAGTGCTAATTTTACCGCTTTTAACATGTTATTTCACTTAACTGTTATGCCATGACATTGAATACATACATTTTTTTAGTTATGGATCGTTTATTCTATGCAACATTGCCAAGTTATAGTCACACTCACCCTGATCATACATTATAATCCATTATCAATAATGCTCACTATTTTGTTTTTTACTTAGGATAAAAAGTGAAAATAACAAAATGCCAGTGGACCATAAGAATTTGAAACCTGTGCCAGCACTGCACCTTCCTAACAAAGAATCCGAGAACCAAGATCCAGCATGCTTAAAAAGGAGCAGACTTCCTGTGCTTGTCAAGTCCCTCCGACCTTCAGCATCTGACTTCACTCAGTGGGAGGAAGAAGCTTTGACTGTGAGCGTCTTCTTTATATCATTTGTTGACCCTACCTCTAACACTATCATTTACCTACAGGGTAAAGCTAAGAAGAAAAAGCCATACTCTCGGCCAATGCCTTTCGACAGGTCGCAGAAAAAGAAAGCAGTCGTTGAAGCTTTACAGCCAAGGAGTTTTCTACAATCAAGAAGAGGCCCACATGAAAACAATGTTCTTGTGAAAACCCAAGATATAACTGCCAAGCCCTCTGAATGTCCAGCTGGGTTAAAAAGCACCGTAGACTCAAACAAGGGGAAGCTGGACTGCCATGGAATGGCAAGGCTTGCAGCAGGACAGTGTGGGCATTCTGACACTTTTAGGACTAACAATGTTGCACATCAAAGCAGTTTTTTAGACAGTGTGGAAGTCTGCTTAGACCATATGACTCATCTCAGTCTCAAAGAGCCAACCAAATTATGCTATTCAAGCCAGAACGTGCAGGATAACCTTTCCAACGACCCATCTGGTAAGTTCACATGTACAGTAGGTCAGACATGCAGTAGTGTAACAATTTTTTAGTACATCTAATGCATATTTGATTATCGTGTTTGTTCTTTGCATCAATTAATAAGTAAGACTTGTTGAGCCTTGTTAGTATGTTGTTTACAACAGAACAACAGCGGAGTCTCCAAAGTTGGACAAAATCCATTACATTACGTTGGGTGACATCCAAGTTATCCTAAAGGGTTTGTATCGTGCAAAAACAACTTTTCTTACCTATTTGTACATGTTAATAATTATTTTTGATTTGTATAATATTTTCTTGTGTAAGATCCCCATCAGTCCTGAAAATTAGAAATCAAACCATGGTGACGTGGTGGTTGATATTTATATAAAGAAAAATCTTGCATTCTTCCAAACTTGCTCTCAAACGAGCCGTTTGGAATTTGAGACTTTAGTGACGTATTGAGCCATTTGGAATTTGAGACTTAAGCGACCTATTGTGCTTTAGTTCCTTCAGCGGAAACATCCATATATGGTAACGGTTTAACCAAAGACCTTTGTATGAGTCCCCAGTTTTTATTTTGTAATAGTCTTAAGTTGTAGTCAATAAAATCTCTCTTTTTCTCTATCCTCTTTTTGTGGGGCAGACTGGCCTGTACATGCACATGCACCCTCCACTGTTGCCTTTTCTAATTAAAAGTAGCGTTTAGTTCAAACTTATATATGTCAGACTCGATATGGAAGCGCTAAAAACTACAACATGACTGACAGAGTGGAGACACAGTCAAAGGGGTTTTGGCCTAAAGGAGGGCTTCGGCACGTAAATAAGAAATGGCGGGTTCTGAAGAGTCAGAAAGTGCCTTGAAGACGGGCTGTAAAACAAAATCTATGCAATTTTTTGACCGAAGAAGCACTATTAAATATTGTGTAAACCACATGGGAAGTGTTTTAAATGTAGGAAAAAAAACATATGACCCCTTTAACATTCAATGTGAAATGAATTATTTCAGGTTGTGGCCATCATAAAACCTTTATTAACTGTACAGGCAATGTTTTAAATAACTTTCTAAGCTCAAATGTGAAGAAATTTAAAAAAAAACCTTTGATCTGACCGAAAAGTAGTGTTGAGGTAACAAGAACGTGTTAACAGAGCAATTCAGGCAGTTTTATCATCATTGCTGGAATAAATTTAAATTGTGTCTGTCACACTTTGTGTAAAGTATTGCTTTTGATACTCTGCGATCTCACAAGATTTTCTTTTCAATCGGAAAGTTTGTTAAAACATTGGTTGAACTCCATTTTGTTTAATGACTTTTGACTTTGGAAGCACATCTGTAAAACATTTGCTGACTGGAGAACAGCTTTATTGGTGTATCAAATAAGCATTGACATAATTTCCTGCTACAGTTGTTGTGGGTAATTTTTTTGCAATGTCTTTCAGACAAAGCTGAGGAATTCCAGCCTGACCACAATGCTTTGCTAAGCATCCTGTGTAATGAGGGCGTGCACATGCAGGTACAGTATGTGCAACTCTGAAGTCCAAACCTTTTGCTATTGTTGTGAGATTGTGCACTACAGTTGACTTATTTTTAATAGTCGGGATCATCTACGTTTTCTCGTACCTTTACTTATTGTGACCAGGGTTTGTAACAGTCCTCTTCATTTCTGCAGCACCAGCAAGTTTCTATTGCAAAGAAATATCATAAAGCTCCACCCACCACAGGTCAGTAGAGTGTTAACACTACTTAGCATGTCACGCATTACATTAGATCAGTGGTTCTCAAATGGGGGTACGCGTACCCCTGGGGGTACTTGAAGGTATGCCAAGGTTTTTTTTTAAATATTCTAAAAATAGCAACAATTCAACATTCCTTTTTAAATATATTTATTGAATAATACTTCAACAAATATGAATGTAAGTTTATAAACTGTGAAAAGAAATGCAAAAACGCAATATTCAGTGTTGACAGCTAGATTTTTTGTGGACATGTTCCATAAATATTGATGTTAAAGATTTATTTTTTAGTGAAGAATTGTTTAGAATTAAGTTGATGAATCCAGATGGATCTCTATTACAATCCCCAAAGAGGGCACTTTAAGTTGATGAATACTTCTATGTGTAGAAATCTTTATTTATAATTGAATGACTTCTTTATTTCTCAACAAGTTTTTAGTTATTTGTATATATTTTTTTCCAAATAGTTCAAGAAAGACCACTACAAATGAGCAATATTTTGCACCGGTATACAATTTAATAGATCAGAAACTGATGACATAGTGCTATATTTTACTTTATCTCTTTTTTTCAACCAAAAATGCTTTGCTCTGATTAGCGGATACTTGAATTGAAAAAAAATGTTCACAGGGGGTACATCACTGAAAAAAGGTTGAGAACCACTGCATTAGATCATATAATAAAAATTGTGTAAAAATGTGTATACAGTATATATATGTATACTGCCCCCCGCGACCCCAAAAGGGAATAAGCGGTAGGAAATGGATGGATGGATGTATATATTTGTGTATATGTGTGTGCATGCGTGCAAACAGTGCAGCGCTCACTTTAAAAAAAAATGTTTTATGTTACAGCTTTATTACAAAATGGACTAAATTAATTTTCGTCCTTACAATTCTACACACAATAGACCATAATGCCAATGTTAAACAAATCTTTTTGCAAAATTTTGGCAAATTAATTAAACATAAAAATAAAAATCACATAAGTACATGAGTATTGACAGGCTTTGCTCAATACTTTTTTGATGCAAGTTTGGCAGCAATTACAGCCTCAAATCTTTTTGAATATGATCTCACAAGCTTTGCAAACCTTAGATGAGACTAAACCAATTAGAGCACGCTGTTCAGTATAGTGGCCACTGATTGGCTCAGCCTCAGACAGCATTACTAATATTGGATTGAAATATTGTCAAGGTGACAAAAGACGGATAGATAGTACTTTATTGATTCCTTCAGGGGAGATCCATCAGGAAAATTAAAATTCCAGCAGCAATGTACAGAGTTAAGATCAATTTAAAAAGTAAATAATGGGGGTATACCTGTAAATAGAAACAAAATTGAAAAATATTACAATAAGAATAAAAATAAAAAGCAACAATGGGAATAAAAATATAACCGTAAAATAAGAATATAATAAGAAGAGAAAAACTAGATAGTGACCATGTTGTGAAAAAGTTTTGCACTGTTATTGTTTTGCATCCCCTGTCATCCTATTATGCCCCCTACCCCAGAGAGGAATTGTACAGTCTAATGGCGTGTGTGGGGTCCGCAAAAGTACTGCCGGAGGGTCGTGATATTTTTGGTTGATTAATGCTAATCATATGTAATTACACATTGATCTGTGTTGGCCCTGTGATGAGGTGGCGATTTGTCCAGGGTGTGCGCCGCCCTCCGCCTGAATGCAGCTGAGATAGGCTCCAGCACCCCCCTCGACCCCAAAAGGGACAAGCGGTAGAAAATGGATGGATGGATGGATGGATGGATGGACTCAATTTTAATATATTTTTGATATCTCCATGCAATGCATCCACAAATTTAAATGTCAATGTAAATCGTTTTTACTATGTATTTATGTATTTTCTAACAGCATTTCATGATTAATATCTATAAAATAAAATTTTTAAATTCATGGCACTTTAATAGCACAAATGTGTTTTGTGCTGTTCTTGTTTGTTTTGCCAAGAGTCAGCATGCAGTATTTACTGCTATAAGCTAACCAGCAAAACAGCAACACGCACACGCGGTGTTAAGGGCATCAATTAATCACAGCGTAACGACCTGGCAGTTACAGCTTGTGTGGTGTTGGCCTTGTCCGACTGCTTTTGTGGCTGTGAACGCATTACTCGCTCAGCCGATTGTGTGCGAATTTGGGCACAAATGTAAAAGAGAGAGCGGCTGCTGTCAATACGACATACAGTATAGTTGGTTTTGGTGTGTTTACGGCAGAAAGTGACCAGTTCTGCTAGATAATAGTTTTGTTGCTGATGTTGTTTTGGCGAGGTTATGGCCAACTCTAATAAGTTTAGCTTTATAAAATGACAGATCTAGGTAGTGTGTGACCACTTGTTATTTACCTGTCACTGTGTTGCAGTGAAAATGGTACAGAATAAATGATGTGCTATATATTATTTAGGTTTGATTTTGAATTTGGATTGTGTGTGTTACATAGATTTTCCGTGCGCAGAGGACACAGGAATAGTGCGCAATTGCGCAGATGTGTGCCTTTTTAGAGGGAACATTTGCTGTGACTAGTTTAATTAAAAACAATCACAATTTTATACAGGTTATGTAAGTAGATGGTACTCGGTCCATCTCTCCCTCACTTTGGGGGTCCTTGGTCCTGTTGTAGTGAAAATCAACCTGCTAATCTATTATTCTTACAATAAATGGAATTCCTTAAAATCACCCAATACATACTATTCAATTAACCACAGAGCATATACTACAGTAAATACAAAAAAATAACCACAGGGGTTACACTGTCAATAACAGCTTTGGCTGTAGTCATATTCCTGATAGATTTTCTAAACTCAACAAGATCGGAGTAGCACCATATTAAAGTATTAGGTAAAGTAGTGTTTAGTGTTGCACAGACATTTTGCAAAGAGCGAGAATCACCTGCGGATAGAAGAATAAATAGTAAATGGTTATACCTGTATAGCGTTTTTCTACCTCCAAGGCACTCAAAGTGCTTTGACACTATTTCCACATTCACCCATTTACTCACACATTCACACACTGATGGCGGGAGCTGCCATGCAAGGCGCTAACCACGACCCATAGGGAGCAAGGGTGAAATGTCTTCCTCGAAGACGCATCGGATGTGACTAGGTTGGTAGAAGCTGGGAATCGAACCAGGAACCCTCTGGTTGCTGGCACAGCCACTCTCCCAACTCCACCACGCCGTCCCCAGAGGACAGCAAAAGGCACACAGCACACAATCATCTGCAGCCGTTTAGTGATAATCAGGCGCACCGTTGTGTTCGCTCCACCCACACCAAGAGTCAGACTAATAGTTCACAAAAACATACAATAACAAAGTTCTACACCCCCACATGTTGGTTTGACAGGACACATGTTTTCCATATCCAGTTACCGTATTTTTCGGACTATAAGTCACAGTTTTTTCATAGTTTGGCCAGGGGTGCGACTTATACTCAGGAGAGACTTATGTGTGAAATTATTAACACATTACCGTAAAGTATCAAATAATATTATTTAGCTCATTCACATAAGAGACTAGACGTATAAGATTTCATGGGATTTAGCGATTCGGAGTGACAGATTGTTTGGTAAACGTATAGCATGTTCTATATGTTATAGTTATTTGAATGACTCTTACCATAATATGTTCCGTTAACATATCAGGCACCTTCTCAGTTGGTTATTTATGAGTCATATAACATACACTATTCAGCCTGTTTTTCACTATTCTTTATTTATTTTAAATTGCCTTTCAAATGTCTATTCTTGGTGTTGAGTTTTATCAAATAAATTTCCCCAAAAAATGCGACTTATACTCCATTGCGACTTATGTATGTTTTTTCCCTTCTTTAGTATGCATTTTCGGCAGGTGCGACTTGTACTCCGGAGCGACTTATACTCGATAAGCGATACTTATATATACATTCCAAAAATAAGATAAAATTGTGTTCAGTCAAATTTTAGGTACAGACTTAGTGAAAACGTCAGCTACCATATCTGCAGTTGGACAGTAGGTCTTAAGACTTATTTTTTCATCACAAAGTGCAAATCAGACAAAATTATATCTAATGTCAATGTTCTTTTATCTTTGACGACACACAAGATTTGTCTCAAGCGCAATTGCACCTTGATTTTCCTCAAACTGTTACTGTTGCATATCATTCAGTAGATGTAGCAGATACATGCTTTCCTGTGTAGTTGTTGATAACGCCATGTATTCAGGTTCACACTTATAGTCTGTATAAAAATCAAGGTTTTTTCTCTCTCTACTCGGATAACATGTACACTGGTCACTTTCACTTTTTAAATTTGTGTCATCCGTGTCACACGTCTCCATTTTTATGTCTTGTTGGATTACTTTTGTCATGATTGTTTTTGGACACTGAGTCTCTTCTTGCTTCCTATGTTCAAGGTGATTATACACTTTTATCCATCTGAGTGTCACACTATGGTGCCTTTTGTGGGGAAAAAAAACAACTTTTATCAGCCTGTTTCGGAGTATTCTCCCTGTGTCAGGATAGAAAACAATCTATGCAGGACTGTTCTTGTCATAACTAACAAAGATTCCTTTTTGACAAAGTGTATCCCACTTTTTTTGTCGTATTTATTTATTTTTTGTACTGTACTTATTAAGTTAAAGTTAAAGTACCCATAATTGTCACACACACACACACACACACACACACTAGGTGTGGCGAAATTATTCCCTGCATTTGACCCATCGCCCTTGATCACCCCCTGGGAGTGGAGGGCAGCAGTGGGCAGCAGCAGTGGCCACGCCCAGGAGTCATTTTTGGTGATTCAACCCCCAATTCCAACTCTTGATGCTGAGTGCCAAGCAGGGAGGTAATAGGTCCCACTTTTATAGTCTTTGGTATGACTCGGCCAGTGTTTGAACTCACAACCTACCGATCTCAGGGCGAACACTATAACCACTAGGCCACTGATAATCACAACATTTTAAACCAATCATTTTATTTTTAAAGAGGTCATGTATTTTCCAGTTAAATAATATGGTGTCTGCCCCATATGTTACATTTTGGCAATTTGCAGGCAGTCAGCATGCAGCTTGCCATTTTGAACAAGGTTCTCCAGGTTCTTTCAGCTGTTCCATTCTGATGGGGCGTATTAGGAGCTGAGTTTTCATGTATAATTGCATTGTTCAGAGCAGAGCGATTTGAATAAAGCAGGCGTAAACTCGGCTCCATTTTACGATCCAATACATTTGATTCTCTTAAGTTGCAACATCAGAAATGAAATTCTCTGTGGCTTTAACAGTATCATTCTTAGCTTCTAGGAAATAAGTGTATATAACTGCTGTCGTCTGTGAATGCTAAGGCATATCTAAAACCATTTTTACCTGCTGGCTCTATAGGTCCGGACAAGATCAACATGAACTAAATCAAGTATTTATTTTGCTTTCTAAACTTTCCTTTTAGACAAACTTCACGTGTCTAAGTTTCTCTGTTTTGCCCTTCATTTTCATCCCATTGGTGACACTTTCCAACTTCAAAATGTCATAATAATTGCGGTGGCCTAAATTTCATGCCGCGTCTGTATGTCGCAGCACACATTACACTCATTAACTTCATTCATGACAGTGGTTAAATAAAACAGTCAATCAATTATATGAATATCAAATTTTGTTCCAATTTTGTGAATGAGTGGATTTTGTCCTCCTTTGGTAATGGTTGTTGCTCCTTGCGCAATCGCAGCTTTGACAGAAAATAAGTCCTGGGAAAATAATGGGATGTAAAGCGCCTCCTTCAGGATCACATCCACACTTCGGCCTTTGTCTCTCAAGCACTCAAGCTCAACTGGCAGTGCCCTCTTTCAGCGCGATCCCGCTAGCCATAATGCCATCTCCCTGCTCCAATAAAGTGGGGTCGAAGGTCACAAAATGGCCATTGTCTGTGATGAAATCTTTTGATGCTCTCGAGTTCACCATAAAAGCCGTCAGCTCCACCTCTTTAAGCGGGGCACCGTTCACCTTGAGTGAGAACTTGCGGTCCTCATCCACTGCTTGCTTCACTCTGTCCCGCTTTCTCCGTCACTTTTACAAAAAATGACATCATTGCTTCTGCTTGCTGCAGTCACCCGCGGCTGACGCGCACCCTGACGCTTTTTGTCCTTTTTTGCCACAGCTGTACCAGTTGATATTCTCCTTCCAATCGTCTCTTCCTTTGACTTTCATCACGCTGAGCTCTTATAGCTCGTCCACTTGATTTTGAACTCCGCAAATGTTAACTTGTCACCACCCTGTCTCATAAACAGAGAATGGTTTGAATGTATCGGGCAGGCCTTTTTAATATCATTGTGGTCTCTCCTGGATTGTGCAGTGCGTGATATCGTTCTCCGCATAGGTGATACAATCTGTGACACCCTTGTTCACTCCTTTTTGAAAATATGTAAATTCTGTGTAAAAAGTAATTACACGTGGTTACCCCTTACCAGCATAATGATTTTTCAAGATCTGCAGCGCCTTCCTGTCATCACCCGCGATGTCTGTCATGACGAGGGACAAACTTTTATTGTACAGTAGTTAAATCAGAGCTGCGTACACCTTATCATTTTTATTGGCGTCTTCTCCCGCAACATCGTCGTCATCTTCGCCAGGCAGTTCTCCCAGTATGGTGCTTTTTGAGTCCAGCAGATGCAAAAACGTGGTTTCCCACAGCTCATACTTCTTTTCATCTCCGCCAAAACACTTAAGGATTCCATCCACCCATAATGGGTCTAACTTTAAAAGGTAGCTTGAGCTTCACATTCACACAACCTTGTCTAACTATTTGTCCTGAGACACACTGTTAATGTTTCAGAAGAGTCAAGATAGTCCAAAATGTCAGTGTTTATGATAAAGATAACATTTGTGAGATGATCACATGCTAAAAGAGCCACGAGTATTATGTATGAGTGAGATCGATTTGAGTTAAATGACAAATGAGTACATCCTTGTACACCAGTGAATATGTGTTCCTTTTTGGTTTGTAACTGCATCAGTGAAGTCGGTGGCCTTCTCCGCTGACCCCGGTGCCCTGAGAAGCATCCTACAGAACAAAGGGGTGAAGGCTCAAGGGCCCTTGCGTGGCACACCTCAGAACTCATCCAGCAGACACACCTCTATCTACACAGTATGTACATTTTTTTTAGTCTAATGCACAGTATTTTGAGCTAAAGTAATTTTCCATGCAGGCTCAAAGAGTTCCAGTTAGAAAACATCTTACAGAGACACCAAAAGGAGCAATAAGAGGTAGCTTGAAACCTGATGCACACTCTTCTGCTTTCAATATTGTGACATTGTTATTTTTTTGTCTGTGCTGCAACACACAGAGAATATCGGGACACCACAGAGACTTCCCAACACCAGACATCAGCCTGTATCTGCCATGGTGTGTACAACTCTCTGTGCTCTTGTTCTATTTAACATGAAATTGTTGTTTAGTCACTTACTTTCCTCTTATGTCATGCCATTTCAGAAATTTAACACACCTATGACTCCCTGGCTGAGAGACTGTAACACCAAAACCCCCCACCGGGAGGTCAGAACAGAAAATTGTGTCAACGTCCATTTCAAATGTTTTTCTAAATGTACAAATATTCATCCATCCATCCATCATCTTCCGCTTATCCGAGGTCGGGTCGCGGGGGCAACAGCCTAAGCAGGGAAACCCAGACTTCCCTCTCCCCAGCCACTTCGTCTAGCTCTTCCCGGGGGATCCCGAGGCGTTCCCAGGCCAGCCGGGAGACATAGTCTTCCCAACGTGTCCTGGGTCTTCCCCGTGGCCTCCTACCGGTTGGACGTGCCCTAAACACCTCCCTAGGGAGGCGTTCGGGTGGCATCCTGACCAGATGCCCGAACCACCTCATCTGGCTCCTCTCGATGTGAAGGAGCAGCGGCTTTACTTTGAGTTCCTCCCGGATGGCAGAGCTTCTCACCCTATCTCTAAGGGAGAGCCCCGCCACACGGCGGAGGAAACTCATTTCGGCCGCTTGTACCCGTGATCTTATCCTTTCGGTCATGACCCAAAGCTCATGACCATAGGTGAGGATGGGAACGTAGATCGACCGGTAAATTGAGAGCTTTACCTTCCGGCTCAGCTCCTTCTTCACCACAACGGACCGGTACAACGTCCGCATTACTGAAGACGCCGCACCGATCCGCCTGTCGATCTCACGATCCACTCTTCCCTCACTCGTGAACAAGACTCCTAGGTACTTGAACTCCTCCACTTGGGGCAGGGTCTCCTCCCCAACCCGGAGATGGCACTCCACCCTTTTCCGGGCGAGAACCATGGACTCGGACTTGGAGGTGCTGATTCTCATTCCGGTCGCTTCACACTCGGCTGCGAAACGATCCAGCGAGAGCTGAAGATCCCGGTCAGATGAAGCCATCAGGACCACATCATCTGCAAAAAGCAGAGACCTAATCCTGCGGTTACCAAACCGGAACCCCTCAACGCCTTGACTGCGCCTAGAAATTCTGTCCATAAAAGTTATGAACAGAATCGGTGACAAAGGACAGCCTTGGCGGAGTCCAACCCTCACTGGAAATGTGTTCGACTTACTGCCGGCAATGCGGACCAAGCTCTGGCACCGATCGTACAGGGAACGGACCGCCACAATAAGACAGTCCGATACCCCATACTCTCTGAGCACTCCCCACAGGACTTCCCGAGGGACACGGTCGAATGCCTTCTCCAAGTCCACAAAGCACATGTAGACTGGTTGGGCAAACTCCCATGCACCCTCAAGAACCCTGCCGAGAGTATAGAGCTGGTCCACAGTTCCACGACCAGGACGAAAACCACACTGTTCCTCCTGAATCCGAGGTTCGACTATCCGACGTAGCCTCCTCTCCAGTACACCTGAATAAACCTTACCGGGAAGGCTGAGGAGTGTGATCCCACGATAGTTGGAACACACCCTCCGGTCCCCCTTCTTAAAGAGAGGAACCACCACCCCGGTCTGCCAATCCAGAGGTACCGCCCCCGATGTCCACGCGATGCTGCAAAGTCTTGTCAACCAAGACAGCCCCACAGCATCCAGAGCCTTAAGGAACTCCGGGCGGATCTCGTCCACCCCTGGGGCCTTGCCACCGAGGAGCTTTTTAACTACCTCAGCGACCTCAGCCCCAGAAATAGGAGAGACCACCACAGATTCCCCAGGCACTGCTTCCTCATAGGAAGACGTGTTGGTGGGATTGAGGAGGTCTTCGAAGTATTCCTTCCACCTATACACAACATCCGCAGTCGAGGTCAGCAGAACACCATCCGCACCATACACGGTGTTGATAGTGCACTGCTTCCCCTTCCTGAGGCGGCGGACGGTGGTCCAGAATCGCTTCGAAGCCGTCCGGAAGTCGTTTTCCATGGCTTCCCCGAACTCTTCCCATGTCCGAGTTTTTGCCTCCGCGACCGCTGAAGCTGCACACCGCTTGGCCTGTCGGTACCTGTCCACTGCCTCCGGAGTCCTATGAGCCAAAAGGACCCGATAGGACTCCTTCTTCAGCTTGACGGCATCCCTCACCGCTGGTGTCCACCAAGGGGTTTTAGGATTGCCGCCCCGACAGGCACCAACTACCTTGCGGCCACAGCTCCGATCTGCCGCCTCGACAATAGAGGTGCGGAACATGGTCCACTCGGACTCAATGTCCAGCACCTCCCTCGTGACATGTTCAAAGTTCTTCCGGAGGTGGGAATTGAAACTTTGTCTGACAGGAGACTCTGCCAGACGTTCCCAGCAGACCCTCACAATGCGTTTGGGCCTCCCAGGTCTGTCCGGCATCCTCCCCCACCATCGCAGCCAACTCACCACCAGGTGGTGATCGGTAGAAAGCTCCGCCCCTCTCTTCACCCGAGTGTCCATAACATGAGGCCGCAAATCCGATGACACAACTACAAAGTCGATCATGGAACTGCGGCCTAGGGTGTCCTGGTGCCAAGTGCACATATGGACACCCTTATGTTTGAACATGGTGTTTGTTATGGACAAACTGTGACGAGCACAAAAGTCCAATAACAAAACACCACTCGGGTTCAGATCCGGGCGGCCATTCTTCCCAATCACGCCTCTCCAGGTTTCACTGTCGTTGCCAACGTGAGCGTTGAAGTCTCCCAGTAGGACAAGGGAATCACCCGGTGGAGCACTTTCCAGTACTCCCTCGAGCGTTCCCAAAAAGGGTGGGTACTCTGAACTGCTGCTTGGTGCATAAGCACAAACAACAGTCAGGACCCGTCCCCCCACCCGAAGGCGGAGGGAGGCTACCCTTTCGTCCACCGGGTTGAACTCCAACGTACAGGCTTTGAGCCGGGGGGAAACAAGAATTGCCACCCCAGCCCGTCGCCTCTCACTGCCGGCAACGCCAGAGTGGAAGAGGGTCCAATCCCTCTCGAGAGAAGTGGTTCCAGAGCCCTTGCTGTGCGTCGAAGTGAGTCCGACTATATCCAGCCGGAATTTCTCGACTTCGCGCACTAGCTCAGGCTCTTTCCCCCCCAGTGACGTGACGTTCCACGTCCCAAGAGCTAGCTTCTGTAGCCGAGGATCGGACCGCCAAGTGCCCTGCCTTCGGCTGTCGCCCAGCTTACAATGCACCCGACCTCTATGGCCCCTGCTATGGGTGGTGAGCCCATTGGAGGGGGGACCCACGTTGCCTCTTCGGGCTGTGCCCGGCCGGGCCCCATGGGAACAGGCCCGGCCACCAGGCGCTCGCCATCGTGCCCCAACTCCGGGCCTGGTTCCAGAGGGGGGCCCCGGTGACCCGCGTCCGGGCGAGGGAAATCTGGGTCCATGATGTTTTCTTCTTCATATAGGTCTTCGAGCTGCTCTTTGTACAAATATTGTATTTCATAAATATCAAATAGACTACAAACTGTTAACAGTTTGTAAGTAAAAAACTTGATTAGCAGTGTGAGGAAAATAAAAATACATACAAGCCATCTCTCTTATGGCGACCACTTGGCCATTACGGCAAAATATCCTCCGTAGTGGTATAAACCTTGGCTGTAACGCCCACCTGTTTTATGCTGTCATTTGTTTTGCATCTCGGCATAATTTTTTTACTCGTTGTAGCGGCCCTTAATATACTCGGGCCTCGTTTATTGCTGTTAATTGGTTCTGGACATGATCGGGATAAATTAATTCCCACAAAGTAGGAATTATTAATTATGAGTCAAATATTTTCATAGCGAGAGCATGAAAAAGTGTTTATTTTCTAAATAATTTTTTCAACATTATGAGAGCCCCCGTATATCACCTTTTTAGTCACATTAACACTCATTTAATCCAATGTAATAATGCTGCCTTAGGGTGAGATAATTATAACATATTGAGCAGCACACCCTAATTGGTTCAGCCTGGTCTAATTGCTAATACTAATGTTGTATTGATATTATTCAGCCACTTTTATGCATATAAATACTTAATTTAGGACCAAAAAATTGTAGACCATGCTTTAAAAAATTATCATGTGTGTTAAAACAGTAATATTTGAAGCGCGATGTAGGAGCGGAAGACTGTATAAACATTTGTGGCAATGATGCAATTTATTAATATATTGAGTCCTACCCATAAATTCCACTGAGTGCAGTTGCGTTGCGGCTGTGCTGTAAGTTTGCTGCGTGCTCAGTGCTCCTCCAACACTCACCGGCTACTTCAGTGGGCGGCGTGGCTTTTCGACACCAACAGACAAGTTCAACACGCACATCCGCATGATACAGTTGGTTTATGGGATTTATTCAACAAAAAACAAGCAGAAATAAATGATGGGTGAAATTGTTTGGATTTTTGGGCTTTTAACATAGTTAAGTAACCTATTATCAAACACCACCTGCCGTCAGTGTGTGAATGTGTGTGTGAATGGGCGAATGTGGAAATACTGTCAATGCGCTTTGGGCTCCTTAAAAACGGGTTATAAAGCACTATACAAGTACAAATCAACCCATTTACCAGGCATTTTATCCTGTCAATCAGAGTTATTTGTTTCGTACTTCCTGTCCCACTTTACCCAATCCGTGCAAAAGGCTGTGTAATGCGGTAAGTTGTTTTTGTTTAACTGTTTACTAGGAATGTATCGGTTTTGTAGAGAACTCTGTATTTCAGTTTCATTGTCTTCACAATGATGCGTGACGGTATCAAACAAAAACACTTGGTGTGTAGTTTTTTTCTGGCACTTTAGTGTTGGCTGGGTCTGAAAATAAACTACATTTGCCAGAATCGTCTGCAGAGCGCAGGACTGGCAAGATGGGAGCGTGGAACGCCGTAAGCAGGAAGTGAAGCATGTTTGTAGAAGATGGAAAAAAAATTTGTTCGGACATTTATTCAAAATCTGTATAGAACCTTTTGAGTTATGTCTCTAGAAAAAGTCAAACAAACTCTGGCGAAAACATAACCTCTTTGGCGGAGGTAAGAAAGTCTGCGTTCTGCAAAGCAAAGTTCACCACTTTCATCTCGAATGTTTCCAAAGCAACACAGTCAGCCAGTCACATCGCAGCGCAAGGATGAAAATCGTCCAAAACACTAGATCGCGGGAAATACAAGTAAACATCACCCTGGATAATATACCACAATAATATCGTACAGTTTCCTTAATATCATGATATCATACCGTGAGATGTGAACAGTATTGTTACATCCCTACTATTTTTCCGTTTTTATTTTAAACTTGCTATGATATGATTAGTTTTGTGGTTTATTCCATATTGTTTGATCATTTAATACTTTATAGCAATTAACAATGAAAACTAAAGGAACATTTCTATACGAAGTGGGCGGTGTCGTACGTACTACACTAAGTCTACAAACATTATTATCCTGCGCCGATCAGCACAGTCCTCATATGTTCTCAATTGTTCTATGATTCAGCAAGCAGCAGCTTTCTATTCTCAATGTCTCCTCGCTCATCTTTACGAATCCAACGTTTTCCGTCATGTTTAACTTCGACCCAAACTAACTCAAGTATCATATATTCAGAATAAGTAGGCTTCATGCGGTGATTTAGGGAAATAATTGGATCAAAAAGCAAGATGAGGAAAAAAGATATTCAACTGACTGTCATAAACCAGAATGTTTCAGGGTAAGATATTGGTCAGTAATCTTGATAATCACAGGAAGTCTACACTTAAAAAAATATTCATAGAATGTCTTTTATGGATTAAGCCAATGTTATTGGTATGTTGAGCTGTACAAATATACTAAACAATAATTGAGTCAATCAAAATTGCACACCACAGACGGGAAAATGACCAGAATTTAGAGGATACTCTTGTTAAAATATTACAAGAATACCATTTTAGCTTTATTACAACAGCACCAATACTGTGTGCGTCATTTATTTCAACAAATACTTTTTCTGCATTGTGGAGCTTGTTCAAAGATAACTTTAATTACTGACTCTATTTGTTTTTTTCATGCAGGTACAAAGAGTTCCAGTTAGAAAGAATCTGACAGAGACAGCCAAGGGTGCAACGACAGGTAGATTGAAGACTGATTCACTCTCCTTCTTTCAATGTTGTGACACTGTTGTTGTTGTTTTTTGTCTGTGCTGCACACAAGGGAGACCACGAAGAATTCACAGTACCAAACGTCAGCCTATGTCTGCCATGGTGTGTACAACTCCGTGTTCAAATTCTACTTCATTTAACTTGTTGTATTGTCACTTACTTTCCTATTACGTCATGCTATTTCAGAAATTCAACACACCCATCACTCCCAGGCTGATGGAGTCTAACAGCAAAACCCCCCACCGGGAGGTCAGAGCAGGAAATCATATTATGTTTTTTCAAAATCTTTTATAGACTAAAAAAAAGCTGTTGTCAATCAGTGTGTACTTGTTGTAGTGTGGTGTTAGGGAAACAAAATACCTCAATTTCAACTTCAACTCGAGTTAACTTCTATGTCATGTATTTAAAATAGGTAGGCCTCATGCTCTGATCGATTTAGGGAAATCACCTTTTAAAATCAAAATTACAGGAAAATTTGACCACTAAGAATAAGATTGGACAGTAAACGACAAATTTAGAGAAAAGTTGAAATATTACATGAATAAAATTATAATTTTACTTTAGCAAAGTCATGAGAAGGAGAAAAAAATGCGATATGGCGGGGGTTTCAATTTAAATAGGCGATATAGAAAATGGATGAATGGATGGATGGATGGAAGGACATTCAATTGTCCAACAATCTAAATATATTGTAAATAAACACAAACGGTTAATGTCGATTATCATTTCCGGAATGTGCTGACATTTAGCAAAACATTATTTCGCTAAGCAAGCAAGTACAGTGCATGCGGAAAGTATTCACAGCGCTTCACTTTTTCCACATATTGTTATGTTACAGCCCTATTTCAAAATTGAATATATTCATTTTTGTCCTCAAGGTTCTACAGCCAATATCCAATATTTACAATGTGAAAAGGTGTTTTAAAAATGTATTTCAAAATAAAACACAAAAACAAAAATCACATGTATCTAAGTATTTACAGTCTTTGCTCAATACTTTCTTGATGTACCTTTGGAAGAAATTACAGTCTTTTTGAATACAATGCCACAAGCTTTGCACACCTATCTCTTGGCAATTTTTGCCCATTGTTCTTTGCAGCATGTCTCAATCTCCATTTGATTGGATGGGAAGCGTTTTTTTTTTTTATCCAAGGTGTTTCTGTACATTGCTGCATTCATCTTTCCTTCAATCTTGACTGGTCTCCCAGTTCCTGCCGCTGAAAAGCATCCTCACAGCGTGGTGCTGCCACCACTATGCGTCACTGTTAGGATGGTATTGGCCTGGTGATGAGCGGTGCCTGGTTTCCTCCAAACATGACGCCTGAGGCTGAGAGTTTAATCTTTGTCTCATCAGACCAGATACTTTGGTCTCTTATGGTCTGAGAGTCTTGAAAGCATTTTGGCTTTTTATTTTTTATTAAAAAATGGCTTTCTTCTAGCCATTATACCATACAGTCCTGATTGATGGATTGCTGCAGAGATGGTTGTCCTTCTGGAAGGTTCTCTTTTATCCACAGAGGAATGTGGTAGCTCTGACAGAATGACCGTCAATTTCCTGTTGACCTCCCTGACTAGACTAAGATGAATGCAGAAATGTACAGAGGCATCCTTGATGAAAATCAACACTTGCCTTCCAACCTGATGGAGCTTGAGAGGTTCTGCAAAAAATATTGGGTGAAACTGCTCAAAGATAGTTGTGCCAAGTTTGTGGCATCATATTCAAAAAGACTTGAGACTGTAATTGCTGCGAAAGGTGCATCAACAAAGTATTGAGCAAATACTGTGAATACTTGTGTACATGAGATTATTTTAAATTTTGATGAATTTGCAAAATTATATATACAAAAAAATATCCCAATGTCATTATGATGAACAATCCGATTGCCTTTATTGACCGTGATCCTGTGAATTTGTGTGTGTCGTTGTGTGCAAGACCTCCCGTTCCACCTTCGCAAAAGTCAAGCTTGTCACAATGCAATTAATGTTCATTCAGCATTGTGCATCTTCCCCTTACACAGCTGAAAGTGTAGCCCAGAAGAATGAAATAAAGAAATAAGTTTCAACAGATTGAGAACGAGCAGCAGCTATAGTCTGCAAAGATTCCCTTTCTCTGTTATAACTATTAAAAAAATTCTGCAGACGCTGTTTGTTCAAATCATTTTTGAGTATGTTGATTAAAAAAACATTGAAATAACCTGAAATAATCATTTATTTAAACTGCACTTTAATGTACTTTTAATATACGCCACTGTACAGAGTTTTAAAAAACTCTACAATGTGAGTCACCGCTTGCCGTTTGCCAAAGCACTGGTCAGAAGCACTGATGTATATAAGTAATTAAAGAATACTAAAAATAAATTATCTTTTCAAAGTGTTGTTTAATAATGTTAACTTGTAAAAAATGTATTATAAGTAGTAAGTAGTATAGTTTTCACTACACCATATATATACTATGTTTTCTGCAGAATGTTTGTGATGACCAGCAAAAAAACAAAATAACTTTGAGAGGAAAATAAGCTGTTCTCTTGACCCCCACAATATGTACCGAAAAACAGGCCCCTGAAACCAGTTACGGACCATAGCAAGGGTTACTTTTGGTGTTGCACCTCGAGTAAACTCAACGACAGGTGTCATCTGTTAGCATATATTACCTCGATCAAACATGGCGGAAATGTCTGTAACAAGATACTGCGGTAGCAAATAGAATGTGTGTTTTGAGTCTTGATTTGAATAGGGATATTGAGTCCATATTGCATAAGTCTGGTGGTAGTGAGTTCCAAAGATGAGGGGCTGAGCGGCTGAAAGCTTGGGTCCCCATGGTGGACAGTCCATATAAGAGGACAGTAAAAGGGAATGATGACGAGCATCTTGGGGAACGTAAGGGCGTGGCGACATGGAGCAGGTTAGAAAGATATGACGGGGCAAGTTGACAGATAACTTTGAAAGTGGGGAGAATTGTTTTAAATTGGATATCAAAAGGGACAAGCGGTAGAAAATGGGTGGATGGATTTGGTGTTTGATGGGTGGCCAGTGGAGTTGCTGCAGAACATGGGGGATGTGCTGGATTAAAGGAGTTTCGGCAATTATTAACATGCATAAAACACGGCCAAATAAATGGCAATGTAAAGGACAAATGAACATTTGACATAAGTTTTACCTTCTTTGAGCACTCTTATTGATTAACACCGCAAGACTTTGGGAAAATGGGCAGCACAGCAGCACAGGGGTTAGTGGATGTGCCTCACAATTCGAAGGTCCTGGGTAGTTCTAAATTTAATCCCGGGCTCAGGATCTTTGTGTGTGGAGTTTGCATATTCTCTCCGTGACTGCGTGGGTTCCTTCCGAGTACTCCGGCTTCCTCCCACCTCCAAAGACATGCACCTGGGGATAGTATCATGTTAGACCCGCTCGACATCCATTGCTTTCGGTCCCCTAGAGGGGGGGGGGTTGCCCACATTTGAGGTCCTCTCCAAGGTTTCTCATAGTCAGCATTGCCAGCGTCCCACTGGATGTGAATTCTCCCTGCCCACTGGGTGTGAGTTTTCCTTGTCCTTTTGTGGGTTCTTCCGAGGATGCCGTAGTCGTGATGGTTTGTACAGTCCTTTGAGACATTTGTGATTTAGGGCTATATAAATAAACATTGATTGACATTGATTGATAGGTTGATTGGCAACACTAAATTGGCCCTCTTGTGTGAATGCGGGTGTTGTCTGTCTATCTGTGTTGGCCCTGTGATGAGTTGGCGATTTGTCCAGGGTGTACGCCGCCTTCCGCCCGAATGCAGCTGAGATAGACTCCAGCAGGGGATTAATGGAGGACGAAGAGAGGGGGAAAGGCGAGAATTTACAGGACCATAGTGTATCGCAAAACTGTTTATTATGCGCAATACTGGACACAAACGAAGATAAATTTTCACCGAGGCAACATCTGGTAAAGATTTCAATCGTTAACCAAGAGTAACAGTAACTAGGGCATTTGTTAAGAGGTGTGTGTCTGTATGTGTATATATGTATATATATATATATATATATATATTTATATATATATATATATATATATATATACATATATATATATATATATATATATATATATGTGTATGTATATATATATATATATATATATATATATATATATATATATATATATATATATATATATATATATATATAAAGGTTTATTTGAAATAGGAACAGATACAAAAACATAGACATCTGAAACAGTTATCCAATGTATGCATCATAATGTTTGTAGCCAAAGTTAATTTACAACACTTGTCCCCAACAACAACAACACAGATCCAACATCATTAAAATAGGAAAATAGAATAAGGCAAAGATGAGTAGATAATAATGACAAGAGAAATAATACAGACAAAGTGCAAGCTAGATAAAAGCCAATAATAATAATAACACAAAGTGCAAACTAGATAAAAAACAATTTGTAAAAATTTGTAAAAACTAAACATGAGAACACGATTGTTGCGCAACAAGCCATAATTTCGTTTAATTTTTGAAAGTGACAAATGCAGGTATACTTTTCATATCACTGTATTGGGAATAGTTAGGTTGCTATAGCCACACCATCATCACTAAGAGCAATTTATTGTCATTTTGCAAACTTTGTCTGTGTTCCTGAGACAGAACTACAAAAAAATAGAAAACCAATCTCGCATGATTTATTTTTTTTGTAATTTTGCTACTTTTTCCTCATAATTTAACAAGAAAAAACCTCAGGATTAAACCTTCATCATCATTCATACCAACAAAGAAAATGGTTTTATGTGGCAAGTTTAAAAAATTACTCGAGTTTCTTAAAGATTAATTGCGATTCTACTTATCACACTGGCAATGTAAATTTTCTTTCCATATTTGGCAGGATATTGTTCAAAGATTATTTGATGACCAAGAGGATGGGCAAAGTGCCACCAAAGATGGCATGCAGAAAGCACATTACCCAGTTGATGCTTCACCTGTAAGAAAAGAGGTCCAAATTGTAACCTTTAGAGAAACTCCTAATATATTAATTGTCTGTCACTGTTTTAGATTCAAACCCATTGTGAAGAAAAAAACGCGACCAATAACATCTGTAACAATGAAGAGGAGGCTAAGCCATTTATGCCAGCACTGCCAAGAGAGTCGGTTATCTTTTATTCAACTGGCAAAAAAATGGTCCGAACTGCACATTTTGAACAGCAGGACAGTTCGGTCCATCAGGAGCGACATGGTCCGGCTACATCAGAACTGGGAAAAGTGTGTGACCCCATTCGTAAGGTCAACCCAGTTGGTCACGTTGTGCACAGAGGTAACACTTCCTTCCCCATCTTTCCTGCATCCTCATAAACTTTTTAAGTGAGCCTTAATTTTTACAGACCAGAAGACCTGTGTGACAAACACGGCTGTCTCGTTGCTGCGTAAGCGTCTTCCTCCCGTCGAGGAGCTGCGTTTGGACGAGGAGGTTTCTATCTATACCTCTTTTTCCGTCTCAGACGATCATGCATTCCCCCATCCGCGACCCCGCTGCGGAAATCCGGTGGCGTTCCTTTTGTACTTTGAAGAATCTACTGTGAGTACAAACAAACATGAGCAACATTATTATAAATTTTACATGTGTACAATAATGTTGATGCCTGATTTAAAAGCCTTATCACAATTGCTTGAACATTTATCGTTGTGCTTTTAATTTATAGATACATAGATAGATGTACTTCATTATTCCTACAAGAGAAATTAAGGAATTTTTATAGCTATTTGTTTTACAGTAAACTACTATCTGATTTAGGATTGTCAAAAGTATCGATACTTTAATCACCACACAAAAACTACATAGAATCCTGCTTTTTTTAGTATAGTCAGTACCGAATACTTTACAATAGGGATGTGAATCTTACAACTCACGATTCGATTGTGATTCTTTGAAGCGACAATTTGATTCAGAATCGATTCTCTATTTAACGCAATTTTGATTCGTACCTGTTCTTGCAATATATTATTTGGTATGAAAATTACGATCAAACTTTTTAAAAACCGGTTACATGTTACAAAAGCTGCTTTTGGCCTCTGACTTATGATTTATATGCACAGAGGAAGCGTGACAATGGCCTACAAAAACGTTCCTTTTAAAATAGATTCTTGAAAATTATAATTGATATAGAATTGGAAAAATAAGAATTACGATTCAAATTTGAATCGAGTCAGTGCCAAAGAACGCCTTTTTTTTTAATTAGCAAGGCTTTTCTTTATTTTTTTTGCTTATACATGAAAGCCTGTCACAAATGCGGTATATGCAATCACAAATTAATATAAAATGTGTTTTCTTTTTTCTTTTCAGAGATTTGTTCCACTGAACTTTGAAGCTTCTCTTTGATGCCTGCCACTTTTATACAAGTGAATGGTTCAAGCATAAAGCGTTGTTTTTTTTAACTACTGTTTAACCCCAGGATCTCAAACTTCGCCCCTTGGTTGTCCTAATGTGACTAATTTATGTGTCTTTAATTTTGGCCCACTAACTCCGCTTCACACAATGTTGCTTGTGCTGTATGCACATGCACCCTTCTACACTTTTAACTGCTTTCAATGTGTGCAGGACCTGAATGAAGACACTACAGTATTTACAGTTTTTGTTCCTATGTGTTGCATGTACTCATGCAAAGGACTGGTGATTTTCCAACCTGTCATTTTTGTGTACAGTACATCTGTGCCTGAGGACCTTTTTAGACACAAGAGCAATAGCAATATAATGAATTTTATGTTGAATAAATTTGTGTCTTGTCTCACTGTCATTTTGGAACCTTTCATGTTATTTAACAGTAGTAACTGACCCAAAACCATATTTTCACAATTATGATTGTTTGCTATTACGGTGTTCTCATGTCCCGTGCAGGTGCTTGGAAGTATATTTAGGTGGTGGAGGATTTCAGGGGGAGGGGACTGCGGACACAAGTGGTCTATAAAACCAGTGCTTGGACTGGTCGAGCAGCCTCAACCTCTTCCTCCTCCTCCCTTTTAATAGAGAACCTCAGACGGCTTGGGTCCTCTGGAAACATGTCAAAGGATCTTCACCCCACCATGGACCCCACAAAGATGGGATCTGGTCGCTCCATTGCTGTGCTGACGTCAGGAGGAGATGCTCAAGGTAAGAAGATCATACACACTAGATCCTGACGCACCCTTACTACCTTTTTGTCCTTGAGTCAACACAATTGTAAAATCATTGCATAACATTATGTTATTCTTAAATCATTCATTTATACTTTGGAAGCGCTGGACAATACATGCTCATAATACTGTGTGATGTCTGCACTACAATGGATCATCATGGGAGAAATTAATTTCTAATATGTTGTGTTTTTTGTTGGACGGATACCTCCTCCATCAACCTCATGTCTAAAAGGTGACATCTATTCATTTAATACCCCTTGCACAATAGCTAATACAAATCTCGTTCAACTCGAGAATTCCCTTAATTTACGTTTTCGGGGCTAATTTTAGTGGCGATGACCTTTTTTCTAGCATGGTAGGGAGAACCCACTACCACCCTCCCACCCCTCATTTGCACAGCAGCTGTCTGGTGAAACAAGATATGCAGCATGCCAACTTGTCACAACACAAACTCATGCTTTGACATTTGGAGTTCGAAGACATCCAGGTGCAAGACCTAGAGCCTGCAGTTAACGCGCCTCTCTGTCCCTTCCATGTGCCTATTTTGGGCTCATCTGCTGACTGTTTACAAAAAGGTCAGGTGGACTTTAAGTTTTAATTGATTAGATGTGTTGTCCTAATTGACTTTTTTGTTTCTTTATAAATACTTATTCACTGTGTTATGCTAGTATAATAAAGTAAAACTATTACTTGATGCTGCAGAACAGACCTAATGGAGAGTGTAAGAAATTGTGGCTCAGCTCACCTGCTCAGTCGTCTCCGGAGTGTGGCTGAATGAGAGGTGAAACAACTGTGTTTTTCATGTCAATTTGTAATTATTCAACTCAATGTAACCACATTTTTACATCCTTTGCTTTTCTTGCCCTAATGTGGGCCGAGGATGTCGTTGTGGCTTGTGCAGCCCTTTGAGATATTTGTGATTAGGGGCTTTACAAGTAAAGTTTGATTTATTGATTAACATCAATGTTGTTGCTGTAGATACAGTAAGGTCCAGAAGTAAAAGTACAGTATATTTGGAAAGTATTCACAGTGCTTCACTTTTCCCACATTTTGTTATCCATCCATCCATCCATCCATCCATCCATCTATTTTCTACCGCTTGTCCCTTTCGGGGTCGCGTGAGGTGCTGGAGTCTGTTACAGCCATATTCCAAAATGGAATGAAATCATTTTTGTTGTCAAAAATATCCAATAATGACAATATGAAAAGGTTTTTAAAAATGTTAATTCAGACTTATTGCAAATAAAGAAAATCACCTGTACCTGCTCAATACTTTGTTGATGCACCTTTGGCAGAAATTACAGCCTCAAGTCTTTTTGATTATGATGTGACAAGCTTGGCACACCTATCTTTGGGCAGTTTCACCCATTCATCTTTGTGACTCCTTTTATGCTACATCATGTTGGATGGAAGTGTTGGTTTTCCTCAAGGATGTCTCTACATTGCTGCATTCATCTTAGTTTAGTCAGGGAGGTGACCAAGAACTTGGTCACTCTTGTCAGAGCGACCGCATTCTTCTGTGGAGAAAGGAGAACCTTCCAGAAGGACAACCATCTCTGCAGCAATCCATCAATCAGGCTTGTATGGTATAGAGTCAAGACGGAAGCCATTTATTCGGAAAAAAAAAGATTGCCATAATGCACCTGAAAGACTCTAAGACCAAGAGAAACTGACTCCTCTGATCTGATGAGACAAAGATTGAACTCTTTAGCGTGAATGCCAGGTAATCATGTTTGCAGGCCAAAACCAGGCCAACACTATCCCTACAGTGAAGCATGGTGGTGAGGTCATCATGCTGTGGGCATGTTTTTAAGTGGTAAGAACTGGGAGACTAGTCAGTATAAAGTATAGGTGTGCCAATCTTGTGGCATCAATTTCAAAACTAATTGAGGCTGTAAATGCTGCCAAAGGTGCATCAACAAAGTGTTGAGCAAAGGAATACTTAGGTACATCAGAATTATTATGCAGTTTTCATTCATTTGCAGATTAAAAAAAAAACCTCTTGACATTATCATTATGGGGTATTTGTCTGAAGGATTTTGAGGATAAAAATAAATGTAATCAATATTGAAATTCAACTGTAACATAACAATGTGGAATAAGTGAAGTGCTGTGAATACCTACCAGATGCACTGTAGAAGAGTGACCTATTTTTTTTTTAATGATTTTGCCTTTAAAGTATACATATTTTGTATACAACTGCAAAGGAGTTTGAAATAAATTAATAAAAAAAACGTGATTGAAGTGTTGAGTTTCAGCACTAACTGAAAAGTTTGACACAAATACCGTATTTCCTTGAATTGCTGCAGGGCATATAATATAAATAATAAATAAATGGGTTGTACTTGTATAGCGCTTTTCTACCTTCAAGGTACTCAAAGCGCTTTGAGTATATATATATATATATATAGTATATATATAGTATATATATATATATAGTATATATATATATAGTATATATATATATATATAGTATGCGCCTGCCTTGAATTACTGCTGGGTCAAACTCGCTTCGCAAAATATTTAGCGCATGCTTAGTATTACCGCCTGGTCAAACTCGTGACGTCACGAGTGACACTTCCCCTGTCATCATTTTCAAAATGGAGGAGCCTGATTTCAATACTGGTCATTTGAAATCGCATAAAGGGAAGAAGATTAAGAGCTATTCAGTATAGGATTTAAGGTCCAAGCTTAGATCACACTCAAATTTTTACTGCATGCCTTTGGTAAGTGCCGGAGTGAAAAGAGGTTTTAAAATAATTAGCGCATGCTTACTTTTACCGCATGCCTTTGGTAAGCGCAGGAGTGAGAAGAGGTTTTAAATTAATTAGCGCCCCGGCGGCAATTCAAGGAAATTCGGTAGGTAATTTGCCATGTAGAAATTACATTTACATTATGTAGAAAACATCCATTTCCTTTTCATTTATTCAACTGACATAGTTGTAAATATAGTAATCTTGTTTATTACTCTGTATTTAATCATGTCCCTTGGCTTCATGCACCGCAAATGATTTTTATCCAAGTGTTAAAATAACGGTTATATTTTCAAAGTGTTTGTGGGCTCACCCAATGCTATCTTGTACCTGTACCTGTAGCTTAATTCCTAATGAGAAATGAATGAATCGTATTGTATTGGGTAACCCAAACATTCTCGCTTGGTGGTAAGCTACACGGCAGTGTGGGTGGCACTGGGAGCAGTGTGGGGGCAGTGTCCTTCCTACGAACACAATGGCCGCGACTATAAGATGCGAATGCTGGAATCGAAGTAGGAACCTTGAAGTTTCTAGACCCCAGCTCTACCCGCCCTAAAATTATCAGAATTTTGTGACAAAATTGAAAGTCTTCATTTCAATCGCATATATGGCATAACGCAAATAGAGTTCATTCAGTTTGGATGCTTTCTGAGATGAAGTCCCGTGATGGCTGGTTGTCCTAAATGGGTTGTTTTTTTTGGTCACTTTTGAGGAATTTCTCTACTTAATTTTCAAAAAATGATACTAATGTCAATTTGTATACTGATAAGTCTTACAAAACAGAGGCATTGGAAAAAGTCAAAGTGACATTTTCCTTGTCTCTCAGGTATGAATGCTGCTGTGAGAGCTACAGTCAGAGTTGGTCTCTACACTGGAGCCAAAGTCTACTTTGTTCATGAGGTAGGTGCTGAACACTGATATGAGGCAAATATTAACACTGTTTGAAGGCCTCTAAGGCATACCTCTATGATTTTCTTTTAATTCTTTTTTAATGTTTGTACGTCATATGGCTTCACGGTGGCAGAGGGGTTAGTGCGTCTGCCTCACAATACAAAGGTCCTGAGTAGTCTGGGTTCAATCCAGGCTCGGGATCTTTCTGTGTAGAGTTTGCATGTCCTCCTAGTGAATGTGTGGGTTCCCTCCGGGTACTCCGGCTTCCTCCCACTTCCAAAGAAATGCACCTGGAGATAGGTTGATTGGCAAAACTAAATTGGCCCTAGTGTGTGAATGTGAGTGTGAATGTTGTCTGTCTATCTGTGTTGGCCCTGCGATGAGGTGGCGACTTGTCGGGGGTGTACCCCACCCTCCGCCCGATTGTAGCTGAGATGGGCACCAGCTTCCCCCTCTACCCCAAAGGGAATAAGTGGTTGAAAATGGATGGATGGATGGACGTCATGATATGTATTCTATTCTAATTTGTGCTTCAGGGCTACCAGGGCCTGGTGGATGGAGGGGACAACATTCGTCCTGCTACATGGGAGAGTGTTTCCATGATGCTTCAGTTGGTGAGTTAATATGTTGCTCCATCCCATGCAACAATGTCTTGTTTCATTTAGGTATCAGGCAGAGTTCATATTTGTTCCCGCCCTTTGGTTTTCAGGGAGGAACTGTCATTGGCAGTGCCCGCTGCAAAGACTTTAGATCCAGGGAGGGTCGCATGAAAGCGGCCTGCAACCTGGTGAAGCTGGGCATCACCAACTTGTGTGTGATAGGAGGTGACGGAAGCCTCACCGGGGCCAATGAGTTCAGGACAGAGTGGAGCGGACTTCTGGCTGACTTGGTCCGAGCTGGTAAGGAGATCTGTTTCTTTCCTATATCCCTGATGGTGTATTGGTCCGGAAGGGCATCCAGTGTGGATACTAAAACCGTTAATGTATTTGATTCTCTGTGGTGACTGACCCATGACAGTGGAATGTCGAAAATTTCGTATTTTGCTACGAGACATGAACATAGTAGTCAGTGTACAGCTTGTTGCAATATTGTCCGCTTTTAAATATATATCAAAAGTGTTTAAAAGATCAAATAAGTGGTTGCTTGATTCAGTTTTTCTTAACAAGTGAGCCCCCCTTACAGGCCTGCCGAAATATTTGTTTCTCAGCTGTGGACCTTATGGGCTGCAGCGGTACCCAATACTCAGTTGTAATATACTTTTCCTCCGCTTGTGGCAGTAATGACAATATCAAACAAACAGCAGTCTGGAGCTTATGTCATAGAGAAGTTTCTTAAGTGCAAACATTACAACTTAAGTATTGAAGCTGTTTTTCTTTGCACTTAATTTTTATCAACAGTTAATTTAAGAAATATATATACATGTTTTATTAATCTTATTAATTTAGTTAGAATGTATTTGTTTGAGCACTGCAAAATTGTATGTACATTTATTTTTCATCAGTTTTATGAGTCCCTTCTTTTGCAGTATATTGTATTTGATTAGTTTTTACTTTTGTAATCAGCCTGACCTAAGTCTTGATAATAATCTTTGTGACGGAGTGGCCGTACATAAAAGCATATAAAAGTATTATTTTGATTACTTAATTGCATTTTTTTAATTTGCTGATACAGGCCTGCCCCCATTTCAAAGCTGGAAGTAGGCATTCAAAAAGTACAAAAAATTTTGAGAAAACAGGCCTAAAATCACTTCTGTGTCTATTTTGGGTGGATTTTCACCTGTAGACATATTTTTAGGTTCAGAACTATGAAATTATTGCCAATATTGTCAGCATTAGAATAGCCCTTTTAAATGTGAGGAGTGTGCTCATTCTTTTTTACTGATTTTTGTATTTAAGATGTGCGATACATTTCTCCTGTTGTAATAGATTTAATACTCTTGCAGGTAAAATTACGGCAGATGAAGCCAAAAAATCCTCTCACTTGAACATCGTGGGCATGGTTGGCTCCATCGACAACGACTTCTGTGGTACCGACATGACCATTGGTACTGACTCAGCCCTGCACCGCATCATAGAGGTGGTGGACGCCATCACCACAACCGCACAGAGGTCAGTTCAGACATGAGCCCCCACCCCATGTCTCGCATTAAGACTCATTGTATTGCATGTGAACCCAAAATTGACCCAATTCATGATGATTCTAAGGGTACATTATCTATGTGTGTTCTCACAGTCACCAGAGGACCTTCATACTGGAGGTGATGGGCAGACACTGTGGGTCAGTACATGAAGCGAGACAACAACAACTTTGCATTAGCTGATCTCTACAATACAGTGATTGTGTGTGTGTGTGTGTGTGTGTGTGTGTGTGTGTGTGTGTGTGTGTGCGTGTGTGTGCGTGTGTGTGCGTGTGTGTGCGTGTGTGTGTGTGTGTGTGTGTGTCCACAGGTACCTAGCCTTGGTGACTGCTCTGGCCTGTGGTGCAGACTGGGTCTTCATTCCAGAGATGCCACCAGATGATGGCTGGGACAACCATCTATGCAGGAGGCTGGCAGATGTGGGATTGTCTCTGCACTAGCTCCGATTTCTATTGTTTGTGTTGTTTTGCATGCAATATTCTATTAATTTTCAAGTGTGTTTTCAGCAAAGGGCCAGAGGTTCTCGTCTCAATGTGATCATTGTGGCAGAGGGAGCTATTTCCAGAGATGGCAAACCGATCTCATCTGACAAAATTAAAAAGGCAAGGTCGCGTTGGCAATGTAAATTGTACCGGGAACGTGACATTGATTGATTTGTGTTTCTTCCAGCTGGTGACTGACAGTCTTGGCTTCGATACGCGCACCACTGTCCTTGGACACGTGCAGAGGGGAGGAACGCCCTCTGCCTTTGACAGAATCCTTGTAAGTACAGGTAAAAGCTTTATGAAACATAAGTATGAAGCCTCACAATACGAAGGTCTCGAGTAGTCCTCAGTTCAATCCCGGGCTCGGGATCTTTCTGTGAGGAGTTTGCATGTTCTCCCCGTGACTGTGTGGGTTCCCTCCGGGTACTCAGGCTTCCTCCCACCGCCAAAGACTTGCTCTTCAAGAAGGGAGGCGGTTGTCAATTGTCCCATTTGACGCATGTTTCCATGGCAACGGCCCCTTTGATCTTGCTGAAGGAGCTGCCGCTCGTAAACATGTCGTTTGCAACGGTTACTAAACTGTCGTCAAGTCCAGCTTGGGTTTTACTTTGAGTATTCTGAATTGTAAATTATGGCATGCTAATAACTGTATGCTAGCAGATAGCATGCAAATGTACCAATAATTTTTACATCATACCTTTTAGTCAGAAAGGGATTTTGGTTAGGGGGAGCAGATGTATTCCAATGGTCTGTCTGCTCTAGTTGTATGTTCTGACTCTAAAATGGATCATAATTTCACCTTAATTTCACAGCTCTGCTCATCCTATCAATCATTTGTAACAACTGTTGGGTACATTGAACGGCTGCGAGCATCTGCCGAATATGTAGATACACCAGGGCAACACTTACTCCAATCAGTAGATGTCCTGTTACCAGTATTACGAGAATTTCTTCAATGTCCTCGCCAGGCGCACGACCCTCTACTTTTCCCCAGCAACAAACATTCTGCCAGGACAGAAAACTTCCCCCGAATCCAAGCTTCTCGTCTTGTCAATTTCGTTGAGAGGCAAGTTGATCAATTCCATTTTTTTGATTTTGGAGATCAGTGCAAAAAGAGGCCCCAAGAAAGATAAGATATGACTAGAGATGTCCGATAATGGCTTTTTTGCAGATATTCCGATATTGTCCAACTCTTAATTACCGATACCGAAATCAACCGATACAGATATATAGAGTCGTGTAATTAACACATTATTATGCCGGATTTGGTTTCCCTTTGGTCAATGTGCACATCCTCAAAGGCCTTTGAGAGAAACAGGACACACACATCACAGGCAGGAAGACACTTTGATAATTTACAATGTTGCTAATGAACTGAATGCAGTGATTCACAGGGGAAAATGAATCAAATAACTAACGCAAATTCACATATACTAGAGATGTTTGATAATGTTTTTTTTGCCGATATCCGATATTGTCCAACTCTTAGTTACCGATACCGATATATACAGTAGTGGAATGAACACATTATTATGCCTAATTTTGTTGTGATGCCCCGCTGGATGCATTAAACACTGTAACAAGGTTTTCCAAAATAAATCAAATTCAGTTATGGAAAAAAATGCCAACATGGCACTGCCATATTTATTATTGAAATCACAAAGTGCATTTTTTTTTTTTAACATGCCTCAAAACAGCAGCTTGGAATTTGGGCCATGCTCTCCCTGAGAGAGTGAGGAGGTTAAGTTGGGGTGGGGGGGTTTAGGTGGAGGGTGGTAGAGGGTAGTGGGGGTGTATATTGTAGCTCCCGGAAGAGTTAGTGCTGCAAGGGGTTCTGCGTATTTGTTCTGTTGTGTTTATACTGAGTTATAGTGCAGATGTATCCCGAAATGTGTTTGTCATTCTTGTTTGGTGTGGGTTCACAGTTTGGCGCCTATTTGTAACAGTGTTAAAGTTGTTTATAGTATGGCTGTTGATCAAGTATGCCTTGCATTCACTTACGTGTGTGTGAAAGGCCGTTGATATTATGTGACTGGGCCGGTATGCCAAGGCAGTGCCTGTAAGGTTTATTGGCGCTATGTTCTGCTCCTTACGTCCGTGTACACAGCAGTGTTTTAAAAAGTCATAAATTTAACTTTTTTTTAAAGCCGATACCGATAATTTTGAAACCGATACCAATAATTTCTAATATTACATTTTAAAGCATTTTTTGGCAGATAATATCGGCAGGCCGATATTATCGGACATCTCTAGATATGACAATACGAGACCAATAAGAAAATGCAGGAGAGGTAATAGAGAGGGAAGGTAAGCGTCCGCTTTTGTTGAGAGAGCAAGAAATAAAAAAATATAAATAAAAAAGTAGAATGGATGCAAAAAATGCTAACAATTTGTGTGTTAACCCTACTAACCAATAGCTGAAGTACAATTCATACTAATGTAAATGATTGAAATGCAATATCTATGTTAACAAAAATCAAATATAAATATTAGGTATAGGACATGTTAAGGCAGCGCTATAGGGATATTACATCATGTCATTTGGAATCGATTCGAGAATAAGTCGCGATTCTTATTTGAAATGATTGTTAATCAATTAAAACAAATCCATATCTGCTGTACAGATTTACTTTAAAAACAGAAGTGTGGGATGCTTCCCCTGTGCCTTATTTGTATTTGACTTCATTAAATGTTTGGGTGGAATTTTTTTATTAAACAACCAGTTTTCTGTGAAGCAATATAGAAGTGTATCACAGCTGCTTATTTATTTTATGGAGGAATGTAGTTACTGGCACCCAATGTTTTTAAAAAGTATTAATTTTAATCGAGAATCGTTCTGAATTGAAAATCGATTCTAAATGGAATCGTACCCCGAAAAGTCGAATCGAATCGTGTGGTGCCCAAAGATTTACAGCCCTAGCGAGTACTATTTTGTATTTAATACGGTATATGTTAACACTTACCGAGATAAGTACTAAGTACAAGAGAACAATGACTTCACTTCATTCAATCTTAATGTAGATCTTGATTTCGGACTGTGAAAGTAATTATTGCAGACCAAATCGACAAAATAAAGAACAGAAAATCATTTCTACCCATGCTCTTCCAAAGGATGTAATAACATGTTTGTGTCTTGCAGGGCAGCAGAATGGGAGTAGAGGCGGTGATGGCGCTTTTGGAGGCCACACCAGATACCCCAGCCTGCGTGGTCAGCCTCTCTGGGAACCAAGCGGTCAGGCTGCCGCTCATGGAGTGCGTGCAAGTGGTATGGTGGTGTATCATCACGCTAAAAAGAATCAACTTTGTCCGTTCTGGTTTAAATCATATTTTGCACCCTTTTCAGACCAAAGATGTGACTGCTGCCATGGCTGAAGGCAGATTTGAGGATGCTATCAAGCTCAGAGGAAAGTAAGAAGTTTATTATTTAAATCTACTTCAGATTGATAGCAGTGAGGTTTGTAAAAAAAACGTTTGAAAAATGCAATCAACTCTTAACTTCTAGGAGCTTTGAAAACAACTGGAACACATACAAGCTGCTGGCCCACATTAACCCCCCAGATGTTAAAGTAAGGACAATCTGCACTATGAACTAAAATTAACCATTATTTATAGATTTACTCCAAGTATTTTCATATTTCCTATCTTTCCCTTATGTCAGAGCAACATCAACGTAGCCATTATGAATATTGGCGCTCCTTGTGCTGGCATGAATGCAGCAGTGCGTTCAGCAGTCAGAATGGGCATCATCCAGGGTCACAACATGTTGGCAGTTCACGATGGCTTTGACGGCCTCGCACATGGACAGGTGAGACATATCACATAAGTATTAACACCTCCTCAGGTTAGAATCAGGTCCAAAACAGCTTGACAAAATTTAAATTCTGACTTTTGTAACTTTTTATTACAAAAAGTACCCATCCATCCATCTTGTTTTGCTTATCCGAGGTCAGGCCGCTGGGGCAGCAGCCTAAAGGGACGTTCACATATTGCCTGATTATATGGCGATTAATTGCATTTCTCAAATGGACGTGAATCGTGTCTTAACGATGGCGGTAGGCCTTTTTCAAAATATTTTGAACGTAGCGACATTGCAGATTGGCACGGTAGTATCACAAATCTCCACGAAAGGTGGCGAAGTCCTCCAACCTCTACTCCGCTTTGACCGCAGTGCCATCGAGTAAGGCCGCGATGCATCTATGTTTAGTTTCGCCACTTCCATGAAGTTACCGTGTCCACTTAGTGAAGGTTCAGGCTGACTAAATATGCCAGTGTTAACACGGTGCTATCACAGATCTTGCGACGCAAATATAGAGGCTGGCTTTATTTACACAGCAGAAGGCGTTTCGAACACGCCCTACTTAGAACCGCGGCAAAAAAATTTACATATTGAATTTTTTGCCGGGTGCCCCGGTTCTAGGTTTTGTGTTCGATGTTAACACGAGCTTAGGTGGAGCATGTGTAATTGCCAAATCGTCATGAACCGGAAATGGGTGAACTTCCCTCAGCAGAGAATCCCAAACTCCCTTCTCCCCGACTACTTTACCGCTCGTCCTGAGGTATCACAAAACATTCCCAGGCCAGCTGAGACATGTCTCCTGGGTCTTTGCCAACGCCTCTTACTGGTCAGACATGCCCTGAACACCGCCTCAGTGATTCTTTTGGGAGGCATCCTGACAAGATGCCAACTAGTCTGGCTCCTCTAAATATGGAGGACCAGTGGCTTAACTCAAAAGTTCCTCCCAAATGACCGAGTGCCCCGCCACCCTTTGGAGCACACCCATTTCGGCAGCTTGTACCTGCCATCTGATCCTTTCAGTCACTTCCCAAAGCTCATGATCAAAGGTGAGGGTAAGAATGTACCGTTAAATTACCAGCTTTTCCTTTCGCCTTAGCTGCCTCTTCACCATGGTGGACCGATGCAGAGTCCGCATCACTGCAGATATTGCACCGATCTGCCTTTCAATTTTACAATCCGCTCTTCTTGGACTTGGAGGTACTGATTCTCATTCTAGTCGCTTTACACTCAGCTGCGAACCAATCCAGTGAGAGCTGAAGATCACAGCCAGATGAAGCGAGCAGGACTACATGATCTGCAAAAAACAAATAGACCCAATCCTGCAGCCACCAAATCGGGTCCATCAATAACGCCTTGATTGCGCTTGGAAATTCTGTCAATAAAAGTTATTAACAGAATTGTTGACAAAGGGCAGCCCTGGCAAAGTCCAAACCTCACTGGAAACAGGTTTGACTTACTACCGACAATTGCAACCAAGCTCTGACATACACACAGAGAGTGGACTGCCAGATTTTGGCATATATTTTTGTCATACTCCCCACAGGATTTCCTGATGATCATTGTCGAATGACATCTCTAAGTCTACTAAAATTTAGATTTGTTGGGCAAAACTCCCATGCACCCTAAAGGACCCTGCCAAGGGTATAGAGCTGATTCACAGTTCCACTTAAAAGACAAAATCCACACTGATTCCCCTGAATCTACTATCTTTTGCACCCTATTCTCCAGTATCTCTTGACATACTTTTCCAGGAAGGATGAGGAGTTTTAGTCCACAATAGTTGTTCCCAATCATCCCTCCCCCGGTCTCTTTGCCGTTGCCAGTATAAGCTTTGGAGTCCCCCACAAGAACAAAAGAATTAGCTGAAGGAGTAACCTTCAGTACCTCAAATCCAAGAAAGATACTTACTCTGAACTGCTATATGGTGCATAAGCGCAAACAACAGTCAGAACCTCTCCCCCGAAGGCGAAGAGAGACTACTCGTCTTCTGGGTTGAACTCCAATGTACATGCTCTAAGACGGTGGCAACAAGTATTTCTACCACTATTTCTACCACTATTTCTACCTGCCCGTCACCTCTCTGTCACTTCTTGAAAGAGTGAAAGGCAGCCCAACACCTCTCGAGAGAACTGGTTCCAGAGCTTTTGCTGTGTGTCGATGTGGATCACACTACGTATATCTAGCTGGAACTTATCGTCTCGCACCAGCTCAGGCTCCTTCCCACTCTTCGGACATGACTGTCCCAAGAGCTTGTATCAGAATTTTTTCGAATCAATTAGTCAAACAAAATTGTCTTTTCCCTAAATTTATTTGAAAAGCTCAAGCATCTCAAAGGGAACAGGTCACATTCATAGCAAAGTATGTAAGCAGTGCGCAATAGGAAGAGAGAAGTGTTGAAATAAAGGTGTGATGGACGGGGGTTAAGAGTAAATAACGCAACTTTGTGGAAAGTGCCCACACTGGGAACAATGGTCAATTGTTGAATGAGCAACAAGAAGGGAGAAGAGATAATGTACTGTCAGTGAGTCAATGCGGACAAGGTCACACATAATCCAGAATGTGCTTTCCGCACAGCACTATTGCAATTTAGACAAAGGTACATTAATGTTTTCCAACGCATTTCCTCCCTTTGATTCCAAAGGAATCACTAAAAACAAGAATTAAAACATTTACAAGTCACATAACACCGGTGGGATTTGAAGGTTGGAAAAAGACCACAGTTTGAGGTTGGGTGGTCGGGCTTCTTGGTGACATTGGCCGGAGTATTGCCTCGGAACCACGGTCCCTCGTCTACTTTTGGCCCTATAACGCGTTCTTTGTGATCTCGAAGGAGAGGTTACTAGAATTCCATTCCCTGCGCGTGTGTGCTGAGAAATGGATTCTTGCACATGACACACGGAACCATCGTCAGCTGTGGGACTCGTTTGTATTGAATGGTGTGGCACGTTCCGTAACCTTGACTGTAGTGCGGGTCTTCAGTTGAACCTGGAACTGCCCAAGCCAGCGTCCGAGCTTGAACTTCTTTGGGCTCGGGTTCCGTATAAGGAAATCGCAGGATTAGATGTTGTGCAGTATTCTGTTGGCGGCTCTCGGAAGTGCTTCTCGAACTGTCCTCCTGATGGCAGTAAGAGAATTGGTTAAGTGCAAGCAATATCATCTCCCTTGAAGGAGAGATCGCTGTGGCCTGGGACCAATCAGCACATTTAGTAGGGCACCCAACAAAATTCCAAAGGGAGACAGGTTGCTTTAACTGCCAACTCTCATCTGCATCTCCATCAGTACCAGGGGCAGGCGTCGTATCCAATTCATTCCGGTCTCCTTTAAGCATTATTTTCTGTTTAATGTTGCAATTTTCTCTCTCTACCGCTCCCCCGACTGCGGGTGGTAATTGCAGTATTTTCTCAGATCGACACCTAAAGTCTCACTCATGTTGGTCATTATTGCGTTTGCAAAATGGGGGCCATTGTCAGAGGATATGTTTTCCGGGATTTCCTATCGTGGAATTACCTCTCGCTTTGCTACGGTGTCAGCTGTTGCATTCTTTGTGTGGAATGATTTGACAATCACCAAGCAATATTTATTCCCTTCACATGGGTGGAGTTCCATAAAATCAATCATAGTATGTTGAACAGGAAATTCAGGTGGGGGGGTTGGCAACTGGCAAAGTCCTTAGTGGCCTACCGGGATTGGGCCCGGCACAAATCATGCAGTGTTCGGCAAAACACGTCTGCGCATGTACAGAACCCTTTAACGAACCACATATTTTGGACCAGTGATTCACAAACTGTGGTACGTGTACCACTAGTGGTATGCCAAAAAATGTATTGAATGAGATACAGTATTTTATTTTCCTATTCTCAAACTGATGATACAGTGGCCAAAACACTAAATACACCTGTTCAATAAAACCTCAGTCTCATTTTAAATGAATATTTAGCCATAATATGCTACTATATTTTATTGTTGGTCATTATAGTGGTACTTGGAGAGCCAAGTTTCTTTTCTGAGATGATACTTGGTGAAAAATGTTTGAGAACCAATGCTTTACACAGTCATAATCAACCTCTTTTGACACATGGTCGAACCGATGTGACAATTTAGCGCACACTAGGAAAAGGTAAGCTGGCATCAGGAATTGCCATCAGAACTATAATTCAAAAGGATTTGCCCCTGGCCAGTGTGCATGCAGTGGTGAGCCCAATGAGTTCCGCAGCCTGACCTGATAGGGAGGAGGTGATAGAAGAAGAGGTGACAACGTCATGATCATCAACCACGGCTAAGCCAAACAGAAGGAAGCCAACGTCAGGGTCACAGGAAGCTGACCTGTCGACATTAAAATATGGGGTAAAAAAGCACCCACAAAACTAGCTTTAATCAGGTCAACCAGTTTAAGATTATCTGGTACTTCCCGGGGTATGCTTATGGCATCAAAATAGATTAGGGAAATGTTCTCATAGATCTGCGATACTTCTCTACTGTTGTTGACGCAAAGGGTATCCCCCTTTTCTAGAGTCAGGACTTTGGCTGGCAAATGGATCCATCTTGTAGAGCTGTAGGGGCATAATACGAGAAACAATGGTACATGTTTTTATCCAATTTGGGGTGGGAACACTAACTGTAATCAAGCGAAAGGCTCGTTTGGAGATGTTTAAGGCATACCATATCTAAATATCACCGGCTAAGATTTTTACCCTCAAGTGATTTTGATAATGTTATTGTTAAAAAAAAATTGAAATCCCCTCTAGGAGTGCAATGATACTCGGGGTGATCAGTCCAATAGTCTCACTGCATCCCAGGCTGCAAAAGGGCTTATCATACCCTCTCTTTAATTCAAATTGCTAGGGGATGTCCCTGTCACACTCACTCTGTACAGCACAATGTTTACAAATACTTTTAAGTTTCATTCTCAATCTCTTGCTTCACATCCTCGTCACATCCATCCTCTTTTTGTACCTCATTTTCTAAGTCACTTTCAATTTTTCTCAGGTTCTTTTTTGATTTCTCTTAAAGATCACTCAGTAGGCGCCATTGCAGGGCTCGAACCATGGCAACTTCCACGACCAGCCTCGTCATATGCCGTAATGCCCTAAAAAACTGACAAGCATTGGAGGCAAGAACATGGTGTGACCGCCCTTGACTTTTTAATTGTTAGTGGACTAGGGATGTAACGGTAAACGGTACAATGATAATTTGCGATAAGATTCCAGACGATGTGTCTGGAATGCTGTCACAACTTCTTTATAAATTCTTTAGTTTGTTCACTGTGATTTTCACTCTTCCTTTCTTTAACTGCAAACTGTTATCAGTGTTGAAATAACTAGCTAAAATGTTTTGTCATCTCATCGAACTGAACAAAGGCTGTGAAGATTGTGTATTCGATGTGTGAGTTATCACTCTTCTTTATTTTTGTTGGCCAAACTGTTGTACTGAACCACAAGGAGGCGTTGAAAAAAATGAAATCTTGTTTGAGTCTTCATTAGCCAAACTACTTTGGGTTTTATTTTGATAACAAAAAGTAAACGCCATGTTTTTTTTTTACATTACCTACATTATATTATATTACTTATTTATGATAAGTCTATACTGATTTTTCGTGTTGGTCCCCACCTTTTTTTCCTTTGGAATGTGAGTCAGTTAATTAGATTTAGTCGAGGCCGCTTCTACACTTTCCTCCCTTTGCGTCCTTATTTTTTCCCATCGCAAAAAAGGGGATAGAATAATGGGCTTTTGTTCTCTCATCAGGCACTTGTCCTCTCCAAGGCCACGGTGATGAGATGCTTTTAAGGTTTTCTAAGTTTGCGAGCGTACTCCTCTCCTTTTTTTCTCTAGGAGACAGCTGAATAATGGTATAATATTTATAAATACACATTTATACAAGCATAAAGCCAGCTGATAGTTTTCTGAACGTTTTAACGGGTGTGACATTGTCTGGAGGTAAAACCTTTATGCCAATAATTGGAAAAAAGGCGCCATACCTTGTTCGGCGTCAGGTCTGGCTGTTGGGGTGATTTCGACTCCACCGCAATTTTTAATCAAACTGACATCATGTTTATGAGATGTGGGTGGGCCGGCACCCTAGTCCGTAGTCAAAAGTGAACTTGTCCAGGTACGTGTCAGCATAGGGCTCATCTGGACCTTGGGAAACATGTGTGACAAAGTTAAGTTTGGAGGTGCCTTTAATTTGGGCGTCCAAAAGTTACAGTTTCCTCTGGCCGTTTACGGAGGGCAACACGTACACGTACAATGGTGAGAGTGATGTCAGTTTAAGCATGCTGGGTGACGCGTTGCAGAGCGATTGATCACAATACCATCAGGCATACATGTCAAAACCATCCCCATTTTTAGCAGTAGGTCACAACCAGAAAAGGTTACCAGGCATTTTGATGAAACAACAAATTGATGTTCAGTTGAAGGACACGTGACTAGGCGTGAGAAGGGTTCACACACGGTTGCGCCGTTTGTGCACCGCGAGGCAACAGAGCGTTGACTGAGTGGTACCGACAGATCAGTAGTTCTGAGCACCAGAATCTACAAAAAAAAATGTTTTTCATCATTTATAACCATGGCAGTTGGTCATTACTATACAACAGGTTGTACGGATAATAGTGTGTGCAGGTGTGTTGTGTAGGTGCATATCACCATCTGATGTTTCGGCACGAGGGCCGACATCGAGTCAGTTGGAAGCGTTGCTCGAGACTCCAGGGCCTCCCTTCCAGTTGTGCTCATCACGTTTTTGGTAAAAGTCTCGGTTGTTACGCTGGTCTGGATCATGTCGGTAGCCATTGCCTCGGCCACGAATTCGCTGAGCCCTTCATTTTTTTGGCAGGACTGTCTTTAGCCCAGTGACAAGTTCAGCACAAAGGAAGCAGGCATCGGTCTGGATCGTAGCAGTAGCCATTGCCTCGGCCCTCATTTCTTGGCAGGACAGTCTTTAGCCCAGTGACCAGTGTGGCCACAAAGGAACCAGGCGCTGTCGTCGGGCGTCTGGAAGGGTGAGCTGCTTCCAAAAGTTTGGTCCGGAGTGTCATGTGTCAATGTAACATGAAAAGGAGGGATACAGTTGTCATCTTAACAAGCTGTTTTATTCACAATATTACATCTACTCCAAGTGCTCACTGATAGCCTCAAACACAAATACACACAATGTTGAAACAGGAAGAAGCGCCGCAACCCTTGGATAATTACAACACAAAAAGCACATAACAGCTTCATTTCATAAAGAGAGGTAAAACTAAATTATTGAACAGAAGTAAAACATGATAAACAGATACTGTGATAATGTCAGGAAAGTAAAAATGCACAAAGCCATGTTTGTTTACTGTGGAAGTCACTGCTTATTCAGCACTTGCAGTGAGTGAACTTGTCCAAAAGATGGTGCCATAGCACAAATGATAGAACACCTTTCCATTTATGTTAGGTTTTGCGCATGTCAAAGTAAAGTATTCATTTAAGGTGTGATGCATCAAAATGCACGTCATAATCAGATCATTTTTTTCAGAGTCTGTGTACACAGTTTAATCCGAATGATGATCAGATTAAATAAATGTTGTCCATGTACACTTGGCTAGCTGGTATCGCCGTCCCGTGCAAATTAAAGCATCGGTTTAACTGTGATAACCACACATGCGCAGTCTCACTGTTATGCATAATATGTAATTAATAATCAAAGTTTTTTCCTTAAAATTTTAACTACAAGTTACTGTAACTTTCTTTTAGACAGTTCTGAAGTTAGTGTAGTGATGTAGATATTGACCCTATTATATTTGATTTACATTACATTAGCGCTTTATATGTATGTATGTACAGTATGTGTATCAAATCTCACGGTATGATATTAGAATATTATGGCCACCCACAGTAGGATATTATCGCAGTATATGTAAAAAAAATAATAATAATTAAAACCTTAAGAATGTTAAAATGTATAAAATTAAGTGGTAAACACACTGTAATTGAACACCAACATACAGAATGCTAAAATGTTCTAATCATATGTAATACTACAAAAGTGTTTTAAGTGCAAAGAATAGTGAAGGGACATCCGCTGTTTCAAGCAAATATAATTGAAAAAAACTTACAGTTGAGTGTCTTAAAGTAGCAATGTAACACAATAGTGTACACTTTAGTGTCTTTCAACTTATACTCTCTGACAAGCAGTGTACTCGACAATGGACATATTTGTATCAAGATACAAGATTGTTTGTTTATTGTCATTTGCACAGTTAAACAGTTTGCCGTACAATGAAAATCTTACTTTGCTAGTCCACCCTTCAACAAGTCACACGGTACTTAGCTAAAAATAAAAATAAAATGTATATATACAAGGCACAGTAAGTAACATAACATTATTGCACATTCTGATTGTCAGTCAACAGTATAAATATGCAGGTGACCTAGGGTCATAGCAGCAGTTAAAGTGTCTTTAGTGATCAAAGGTGAAAAGTGTCTATAGTTCTGGTTCACAGTTCATGGGGTGGTGAAGGTAGCTGTCTTTTGTTCAAAAAGACAAGGGTAAAACGGGGGAGGGTGGCGGGGGAGCTAGCATTCACAAGTTAGCATTCACAAGCCTGATGGCCTGTGGGTAGAAACTGTTTGTAGGTCTCGTAGTCCTGGATTTCAGGCTCCTGTATCGTCTGCCTGATGGTAGGAGGCTGAAGAGACTGTGCTGGGGGTGTGTACTGTCATTAATGATGTTATGTCCTCTCCTGGTGGCCTTGGTAGAGTACCTGTCCTGTAGTGAGGGGAAGGCTTCTCCTGATATGTACTGAGCAGTTTTAATCACTCGCTGGAGTGCCTTCCTGTCCTTAGCAGTGCAGTTTCCATACCAGACCGTGATTGAGCTGGTCAGGACACTCTCAACCGTACTTCTATAGAAGTTGCTGAGAATTTTGGGTGGCATACCAAATTTTCTCAGCCTTCTTAGGAAGTACAGTCGCTGCTGGGCTTTCTTTATTGTTTGTTGGGTGTTGTGATCCCAGGTGAGGTCCTCGCTGATGTGGGTCCCGAGGAATTTAAAGGTTTTTCCCTGTCCACCTTTGTCCCCCCTATGTACAAAGGTGTGGACTGTGCACTCCTTCTCCGTGGGTCATTTATCCTCTCCTTGGTCTTGTCTGTGTTCAAGGAGAGATTATTATCCTGACACCAGGGCACCAGTTCCGCTACCTCCCTTCTGTACGCTGCCTCAGCTCCCCCGGTGATCAGTCCGACAACCGTAGTACCATCTGCAAACTTGATGATACTGGTGTTGTTTTGGGACGCCACACAGTCGTGTGTGAAAAGGGTGTACAGTAGGGGGCTCAGCACGCAGCCTTGGGGGTCCTTATGCTTAGAACCTTTGTGTCTGATGTCTGGTTGCCGATTCTGACTGACTCGGGCTGGTTTGTGAGAAAGTTCAGGACCCAGTCACAGAGAGTTGGTGTCAGACCAACAATATGGAATATGTTGTTTCTCAGAAAAGTTAATTAACAATTTAACTTTTAATAATGTAAATACCTCGCAAACTGATGTTTGGCTTCGCTGGCTTCAAATATATTTTCTCAGTGACAGTTTATGAGAAGTCGAATTGTCCAGATGGTAAGCTGCCACGCTCCAGCTCCCACGCGACATCCAAATAAACAAGCGGGGTAAAGGTGTATGTAAAGTTTTGAGCACGACTGTATGTGTTCTCTCACTATAGGTAGAGCCAATCAACTGGACTTCCGTGAGTGGCTGGACTGGAATGGGAGGCTCCCAGTTGGGCACCAAGAGGTAATTATTTTAGTTCCCATCGTAAAAAAACATGTCTTCCCCATTTGTATTTACCGTAAAAACACAATTGCCATTGGTTTCCAAAAGGACTCTTCCAGGTAAATTTATGGAGGACATCAGCCAGAACATTGCAAAGTTTAACATCCATGCCTTGGTGATCATTGGAGGATTTGAGGTAGGAACTAAACGAAGTGAGAGAACATCAAACCAAGCAACTCCTAATCATCCTTGTTTGTAGGCCTATGTGGGAGGTCTGGAGCTAGTCCAGGCCCGAGAGAAATACGAGGAAATGTGTATCCCTATGGTGGTTATCCCTGCCACCGTTTCCAACAATGTTCCTGGCTCTGACTTCAGCATTGGCGCCGACACCGCTCTCAACACGATCACCTCTGTCTGTAGTTTAACTACCATTACACACTTTCACGCAAAGATACACAAGTGTTAATCAACGTCCTACTTTGTGCTACTTGCAGACGTGTGACAGGATTAAACAGTCAGCAGCAGGGACCAAACGTCGCGTTTTCCTCATTGAGACGATGGGTGGCTACTGTGGCTATTTGGCCACTATGGCAGGCCTGGCTGCCGGGGCTGACGCTGCCTACATCTTTGAGGAAAAATTCAACATTAAAGATCTGGAGGTTAAAAAACGGGAAACATTTGTGAGAACGTCCGTAAAAATGTGATCAGTGATGAGTTGCGTATTCTTTCTTAAGGTGAATGTTGAGCATCTTTTGGAGAAGATGAAGACAACGGTAAAAAGAGGCCTGGTTCTCAGGTATGATTTTTTTTTTCCATCTGGAAATCAAACATGCAGCAAAAACGACCAATAGGCCACTGAGTGAGTGGACATTGTCATCATCTGGGGCTGCTATTTCCGCAATAGGAACGAGAACTGTAATGCCAACTACACCACAGACTTCATCTTCAATTTATACTCGGAAGAAGGAAAAGGCATCTTTGACTGTCGCAAGAATGTCCTGGGACACATGCAGCAGGTCAGTTGTTGACATGAGCTGTGTGTTTGTACACTCCACTAGGGCTTGACGATATATCGATGTGTGCGATGTATTGCGGGTTTGTCTCTGTGCGATATAGAAAATGACTATATCGTAATATTAGAGAATACGTTCTCACACAGTTGTTCTTAGCTGTGTCAAGACTCGGAATAAGGAGTGGACCCAGATGCAGAGAGGAAGTTCCAAAATAAAGCTTTTATTTTTAAATGACTTTTTTACATCCAGAGCAAAAAGTGTTTCGCAAGAATTAACAATAATTACGTGGAAAATAATTCCGGAAAAAGGTAAATCAAAATCATTCCAAAAAATAGGAGGAAGGAACTAACAAGAGAATGAACTAACAATAAAGTCGTATTAAATGTAACAATAACATAAAGCGTTCCAAAAGGAGGAAAAAAAACAAAAGGAACTATATATGTACACTAAATATGAATAAACAAAAAATCACTCAATCAATGAGGCAAAAAACGGAATTTAGAAAAACACAAAAACTCACCAATTAGGTTGGACAAAGGATAACAAAGGGTGCTCGAAGGAGGAAAAAGTAAACTCAAAATTACAGCAAAATGATTTCTCGATCCAAAGAGGAAAACCAGGAAAAAAGGCAAGACAAGGATATCAACATGGACATGGGCATGGACGCTGGAAATCCACGTAAGCACGAGACGATCTGGCACAGGACAAGAGTAGGCATGAGCTTAAAAAGGATATGAGGATAATGGGAAACAGGTGGAAACAATCAAGGGTCAGGGATGACGTCAGACAGGTGACACAAGAGGAAGGTCCCTCGATCTGAAACGAGAGGATTTGCTTTTCAAAATAAAACATGTAAATCACAAGACAGAAAAACCAAGACAAGACTTCCCTCACCGCGGTGTGACAAGCTGTGGGCATTACATTACAGGCTCTTCCCACTCCTCCTTGTCTCTCCTCCTCACAGACAGCAAGCGCACAAACTTACACACGTCACAAACTGTCACCTCATACGTCACATACGTATACGCCCTCACAGAGCAGAGAGGTAGCAGCGTGGCTAACGTTAGCTGTGATGTTAGTGGATTGTTACAGGTGGTAGTACGAAAGAAAGAAGGTGCGAATCTGGTAAAAAAATGAAGGAAGAATTAATTCCCCAAAAAAACAGCACAGGGTCCATCGTCTGGCGGCGGGAATATGTCGAATAGACAACTTTAATTTGTCATATGTGGGGCACAAGCGTTGCTACCAAAAGTACCATTACTGCTAATATGTAGCATCATTTGAAAAGTCACCCGCTAATAACTATTTAATAAATACAGTTTTGGTCAATTGACTTAGTTGTGATTTCCTTCTCTGCATAAAAGTTTAAAATGAATATATATTAATGCAGCATGAAGAAGAATGTTTAGATGTAGACACATAGAATCATCATACTGCTGTGATTATATGTATCAAGTGTTAATTCAAGGCTAAGGCAAAATACCAAGATATATACCGTATATTGCGATATGGCCTAAAAATACAGAGATATTAAAAAAAGGCCATAACTCCCAGCCCTACAATCCAGTCGTCCCTCATTTATCGCGGCTAATGGGTTCCAAGCCTGGCCATTGTAAACGAATTTAGTAGGAATGTTATTAATAAAGCAAATATTCACATTATTTGAACATAAAAAATCGGTTTACGACCTACTAAATATGTTTAACATAATCACCAAAAGGTACGGAAATTGATTTTGCATAATAGGACCCCTTTAACACATAATTTAGGTCAGAAATATGTAGAATGTGCTTAAAAATATATTTTAATAAAAATCCGCAATATAGTGAAGCCAGAATATTTGAAGCGCGATGTGGCGAGGAAGGACTGTACATACACACTACACGATTACTACTGCTTCGACAACGCCCTGCACGTTGCATCCAAATAGTGCACTTTATTTTGCCTCAAGACATGATGGATCAACTATCAAGTCTACGTATTTAACATAATCTATTCAATAATAATCAATGAAGAGACGATAAGTAATTACTCACTAAACTGGATGAACTACTCATTTCCTATGTGTCCATTGCAGGGCGGTACTCCAACACCTTTTGACAGGAACTTCGGCACTAAGATGGGTGCCAAGTCGGTCCTGTGGGTCACTGAAAAGCTTAAAGAGTGCTATAGACACGGTAAGATGGTTTAAAATGTACATTGTAGCAGTAGGTTCTATTCGTACATGTGACTTTTGAACAAAAGTGAACAAAATGTTGGGCCGCCAAACCAACATGGCTACTGTGCAGCAAACCGAATGCGACCTATCTCAGTATGCAAGATCTTACCACTAAAAGCAGAAATGAGTAAAAAATGCTCTCTATGCAATAGAATCTATCCCCATACATTGTCAAAATAACATTTGTCGAGTGACCTCAAGGATCCGTTGGTCGCGTTCCCAGACATGTTGAACTATCGTGTCCTCCGGACATCATTCTACACAACAAAACCGATGAAAACTAGGAAAAGCATGGAGGTCTACTACTTCTTTGTGTAGCAGGGTCAAAAATATTGGTGTCAACACTGCTGGATAAATCATGCATTGTTTTTGTTCGGATGAGGTTGCATTTCATTATTTTATTTTGCCTCTACAGTCATGTTTGTGGCTTTGTTGCTGCTGTACCTGTTTACGAGTGGCATGTTTTTCCCCGTCTTCATCAAAATATAACTATGGATGTCAACATTGTGTATTGTGTATGTGTTGAAAGATTAATTTAGGATTGCTGCTTTTGGTAAAAATGTAACTATTTTAGGTTTTGCTCACATTTGATTTATTTTATTTGGACTCACCGAGTTAGTGCCTTACAAAACACTTAAAATGTGTTTAAGAAGTACAAATAATATCAAGATGATAGTTCAATGGGAAATACTAAACATTAAAAGTACTGTATATCAAACAAACCTTTAACGAAGTGATCATTGCACATGGTAAATGGGTTGTACTTGTATAGCTCTTTTCTACCCCTTCTAAGGAGCCCAAAACGCTTTGACAGTATTTCCACATTCGCCCATTCACACACACATTCACACACTGACGGCGGGAGCTGCCATGCAAGGCGCTCACCAGGACCCATCAGGAGCAAGAGTGAAGTGTCTTGCCCAAGGACACAACAGACGTGACTAGGATGGTAAAAGGTGGGGATTGAACCAATAACCCTCAGATTACTGGCACAGCCACTCTACCAACTTCGCCACGCCGTCCCCAAACTCGTATATTCTTCGACTCCGTCTTCCTTGACTAGAGTACGTGCCCCTTTTTCTCGTCTTCTTTCTTGACATGTTTTTCTCTTCATAATTACCTTTAAAAACTCTGAAGAAACTTTTATCCTTTTCGCCTTTATACTATCCTTTTCTAAAACAACCCAAGTATAGCGCATTTTTCTTCGAGAAAGGCAAAAAGCCCGCCAGAGCGCTTAGACAACAGATGCTTGCTGGCCCACCACTTCGAGACTCGCATATTTAATTAGCCATATGTGACTTTAGATGAATACAACCTTTACTATATTTCTCATCATGTAGTGCATGCAGAAACATTGTTTGAGTCTATGCTGTGCAAGTGGCTGCTTTTGCATTTACTCATTCACGTTGACATTACATAATAGGCCTGACCTACTAAGTCAAATACCAAGCGCTAAACAGCGTGTGCAAACTAAAATATTGTGTGTACTGTTAGTGGGCCTGTTGGATGTGATCTAGTAAGACTGTGTGTGCAGTTGAAAATTGGTGTAGACCGTCTTATTTAAATTACATTTTTGCATGTACAACGGGTCTTGCACCATAGTGTTCCTTAATCATTTACTGCACATTTAGTAGATCAGCGTTGCGTGTGTATCAAATTTGCACGTGTTTTATATGCCGATCAGGCCCCATGTGTCACACACCCCTTTTGTTGCATCAGTACTTTTTGCAAATTTTTCAGATAAAGGCTGTAAAATGACAATGTCATGTATAATATTAAATATTGTTGTCAATTAAAAAGTCAGAAATATGGAGTCTGAACTGTATGCACCCCTTTCGTTTTCATGTGAAACGCACATATTTTGTTTTTCCTTCATGGCCTCTTCCCGTTAACAGATGTTTCCTGTAATAAAAAAAGAAAATGTACATTTTCTCCAGAACTACTGCCAGTAGATGGTGATTAAAATCTCAGAAAAGTTTCTATATTTTATCAAGTAAAAATTTTGACAGGTATTTTTTTTAAAACGTTAAAAAAGTCTGATTAAAACTGTGATGGAAAAGGGGCTCTTCGTGTAAACACACACACGGCAATCTATTCTGTGCTAAAGCACATTTGACTCCAAGAGTCTAGTTTGATGACCCAATATTCAAGCACACTTTTCATACTAAGCTCCAAGTACCATGTGCTAGACAGTAGCACGCAAAAAATAAAATAATGTTTTCTATGAGTAGGCGTGTTGCATGTGATCTTCTTATGATGCGTGTGCAATTAAATGGTGGTGCAGAATGCCCTTTTCTAAATGAGGATTTTAAGCATACAGGGCTTTTACCACAGAGAAAATCATTTTCTTCAAATACAAGTTATCATCCTTCTAACTTTTGTGCGATATTATCATTTCTGATTTGTAGTCAAGACCCCACCTTTCGCCCGATTATAGCTGAGATAGGCACCAGCGCCCCCCGCGATCCCAAAGGGAATAAGTGGTAAAAAATGGATGGGATGGACAACAGAAACATATGCACACTGACAATTCCTGACACTTTTCTTTCACTTTCACATTCAGTGCGCGAGGCTGTGGATTGCATCACTAGCGCAGTCGTGCGTCTAGAATGACTAGAACACAAGAACATTTGCAATGAAAGACGTCTTTTTATGTAAATTACAAAATAAAATTGCTGAATAGATGATATGTCTAATCCTGCAGCCGTGTGAGGAACTGTCAGTTTGTACATCCTTCTGACACGAGCTAAATAAAACGCAAAGTAGTATTCGCAAAACGGTGATGAGCAGCATATATTTTGGATACTGATGAAGACAGAGACGCACAATGGATGCCATGCCTTATTCTGCTCACTTAACATGCATTTCCCTTTGCATCGGTTTAGTAGATCATCTTTGCGTGTGGTATCAGGTTTGAACATGTTTTAGATTAGGAAAATTTTGCATAAATAAGGCTCTAGTTGGTGGGCCTGTGATCTGCTCAATTATTCTAGCACAAATTCATGTGTGCAGAACAAAAAGTTATTTAGTGCGATTGCTCCTCCTGCCAGTTATCAATGAACACTGTGACTTTGCAGAATACAGAACCCCAAAACCAGTGAAGTAGTCATGTTGTGTAAGTTGTAAGTAAAACAGAATACAATGATTTGCTAATCTTTTTCAACCTACCGGTATATACAATTGAATGGACTGCAAAGACAAGATACTTTACGTTCGCACTGGAAAACCTTGCCATCCAAGCAACGTTATCATGGATGCCCCTGCTTATTTCAGCAAGACATTCCCAAGCCACGTGTTACAACAGCGTGGCTTCGTAATAAAAGAGTGCGGGTACTAGACGGGCCTGCCTGTAGTCCAGACATGTTTCCCATTGTAAATGTGTGGTGCATTATAAAGCGTAAAATACCACAACGAAGACCCCGGACTGTTGAACAACTTAAGCTATACATCAAGCAAGAATGGGAAAGAATTCCACCTGGAAAGCTTAAAAAAATGGTCTCCTCAGTTTCCAAATGTTTACTCCGGGTTGTTAAAAGGAAAGGCCATGTAACATAGTGGTAAAAATGCTCCCGTGCAAACTTTTTTGCAATGTGTTGCCAGCATTAATTCTAAGTTAATGATTACTTGCAAAAAAAATTAAGTTTCTCTGTTTGAACATTAAATATATTGTCTTTGCGGTATATTCCGTTGAATATAAGTTGAAAAGAATTTGCAAGTCATTTTATTCGGTTTGTATTAACAAATTACACAACGTGCCAACGCCACTGGTTTTGGGTTTTGTAAAAAAAAATCTCAGAGTAAGTCAGGACAGATGCAATGCTAGTGTTGTACAATAATGTAAATGAGCCAAAGTCTGAATGCATGCAGATCTGTGTGAGTACAGTTATTTTTTACTTTACAAATAAATACACAATGTCGAAGGGGACCTACTAATTTAACTAGTCCTAAATATTAATATCTGTTTTTTGTGTATTTAGGATATGCATAAGTCCTGAAAAATTTAAATTAAACCATGGAGGCATGGCGGAGATATTTATAAAACAATCTTGCCTTCCATAACACGTCTTTCTTTTTTTTACAAATATATTTTATTATATTTTACAGTTAAAATGACATTAAACAGTCATACTTTGCTCACGCAAACCCTTCATACAGGCACACAGGAGAGAGGTGCACTCGAACTTTAACAACTCAAAGTTTACAGTATAGACATTAGAAAAGATACCCAAATATTGTATGTGTGTGTGTATATATATATATATATATATATATATCCACCCGTCCTGCTGCGGCTCATGATCAGCAGGCTATCCAGACCATAGCAAAATGGATGAATATTCCTCGGCATCAAGGATCCTCAGGAAGTGATCACAAGATCATTTCCCGTGGGCCTGTCCACCGTACACACTTAAAAAGGAAAAAAATAAGTAAAAATTACAGGGCTTGATCAATACAAAACAATAATCACACCAAAAAAAAAAAAAAGTAAACCATGAGGAAACCAAATCAAAAGTGACACAAAAAAAACAATTGTAGTGTAGAATCAATACAAAAGCTAATAATAATTAAAAAAAATTAAAAATGGAATACAGCTACAAAAAGATGCCAGTTTTGTTTTTCTTTAAATGTCTATAAGTTATGATTCATTATATGTCAGTAAAGGTTTCCAGGTTAGTTCCCATTTATTCATATTTGTAGAGTTTATAAATCTTATTTTTTAAAGAGTCATTACATCCATAAGTTCATTTAACCAGTTCCTGAAGTTGGTGCAGATGGGGTTTTCCAGTCTCTGAGAATGAGTCTTTTGGCCAAGACCGTCCCGAGCAGCAACACAGTTGTAATATATTTTGCAAACTTTTGGGTTTCTGAACACCACCCAAAGAAGATTATATCCCTGTCAAGGACAAGTTTTCTCTTATATTACCCCAGAGTAAAAAAAGGAAAATGCTGGACCAAAATGATTGAATAATTGGACATCCCCAAAACGAGTGTGAAAATGATCCTTCAGCAGATTTACATTTATCACAAATTGGAGATGTATCAGGATAAAATTTGTATAATAAAACTTTAGAATAGTAAAAACGATGAATCACTTTAAACTGCATGAGCCTATGTCTGCTGTTAATTAAGCACTTGTGAATTTGAGAGAGTGTCTGTTACTATTGCTGATTGGGTATTGTTGTTCTTAGTTCCTGTTCCCATGCTCTTTTAACACTGTCTGCTGATGTCATGGGCATAATGAAGCAGCTGGCAAATTTAGCGATAAGCTTTTTACTTGTGGGTGATGAATTTAATAATTCTAAAAGAAGATGTTTTTCATTTACCAGCTGAGACTTTGAAATGTTTTCTTTAATAAATGTTTTTACCTGCAAATAGCAAAACCAACTGAATTTAGACAAATTAAATTTGATTCGCAATTGCTCAAATGACACAAGACTGTCCTCAACATAATTGTCTTTTATGCATTTAATTCCATTTGAGTACCGGTCAAAAAATGTTTTATCTGTTATCGATGGAATAAATGCATGGTTGTGACATATTGGTGAATACATAGTTACATTGGAAATATTCAATTGTTTTTTAATTTGATAAAGATTTTTGATAGAATTTCGTACTACTACACTATGACTTATTGATTTAATTGAAGAGACTGGTTTAGTAAAAAGTAGAGATAGCAATGATGTATAGGGTTTAACTAATGACTGCAGTTCCAATTTCAGCTATAAGGGAGCAGAATTAAGAGATTCCTTATTTGGGAACCCCATATTCCAATAGGTCAATGCGTTCAGATTTGATGCCCAATATTAATTTTTGAACATTGGAAGACCCAGTCCCCCTTCCTTTGTAGATCTGAATCAGTGCTTTTTGGATATTCTGCGTTTTTTACATCACCACACAAAATCTAGAACTAAAGATTCAAGTTTTTGGAAAAAATCTACAGGACTTAGAATTGGTACATTTTGAAAAAGATTTAAAAAAATTGGCAGAGTGATCATTTTGATAGCATTCACTCTGCCTAACATAGAGAGAGGTAGGGTCTTCCAATACTCAATACACACTTTCAGTTTCTCAAAGACTTCAGTAAAGTTCAACTTTAGTAATGATTCATAATTTTTTAGATATTTTTAAGCCAAATAGGATATGTAATTTTCTGCGACTTTAACTGGATTTTGACTGATCTTAACATTATCTCCTAGGAACATAAGCTCACTTTTGGACCAGTTTATTTTATAACCAGATATTCTACCAAAAGAGTCTACATATTCTAAAAGAAGTGGTAATGCAATTTCTGGCTCAGTAATTGTAACAAGTACATCATCTCCATAAAGTGAGATGAGACTCTCTGATGAGCCCACTGAATATCCTTTAATATTAGAGTTCATTCTTAAATCAATTGCCAGTGGTTCGAGGGCCAAATTAAAAAGTAAGGGCGAAAGGCAGTCACCCTGTCTCACGCCGCGATGTAATTCAAAACTATCAGGTATTACATTTTTAGTTATGACATATGATTTTGGTGCAAAATAAATTATTTTAACCCATTTTATAAAATTTTCTCCCAACCCAAATAATTTGAGAACATGAAAAAGACAAGCCCACTCAATTGAATCAAAAGCTTTATGAGCATCCAGAGTCAGGACGGCAGCCTTTTTGTTTCCTGTGCAGTCTGAGTACAACACGTTCAGTAATCTCCGTACATTGCCAAAAGAAGGTCCTTCTAATGACATGTATAGAATTTGAGAAATGTTTCCAATTGGTGATGACAGCATGATATGATATATGATGGATACTACCTGAAGATATTTGCGCAAGTCTGTCATTGTAGTCATCCATCCATCCTTTTTCTACCGCTTATTCCCTTTGGGGTCGCGGGGGGTGCTGGTGCCTATCTCAGCTACAATCGGGTGGAAGGCGGGGTACACCCTCGACAAGTCCCCACCTCATCGCAGGGCCAACACAGATAGACAGACAACATTCACACTCACATTCACACACTAATTTAATGTTGCCAATCAACCTATCCCAAGGTGCATGTCTTTGGAAGTGGGAGGAAGCCGGAGTACCCGGAGGGAACCCACGCAGTCACGGGGAGCACATGCAAACTCAACACAGAAAGATCCCGAGCCAGGGATTGAACCAAGGACTACTCAGGACCTTCGTATTGTGAGGCAGACGCACTAACCCCTCTTCCACCGTGCTGCCCTTTGTAGTCATTAAGCTCCTTATTTTTCTTTATCCTCGTGTTGTGGGGCAGACTGTCTCGTACATGCACATGCATCCTACGCTTATTCCATTTCTAATCCAAAGTAGCGTATAGTTCCAATTTATATCTGTCACTCGACTCCAATTTGAAGTGCTAAAACTACAACATGGATGACTGGGACAAGACGCAGTCGAAGTGGAGGCTCGCAAATAAGAGTACACACAAAACGGCGCACTCTGAAAAGATGGTAATATCATAATATGACCTCTTTGAAGTTGCTGGTATTTCCATTGATAGTATACGGTGATTTGAGTTGTGTTCTGGAATGATGTAATATATCTTTTTGGCTGCCTTAGGTCGTATCTTTGCAAATACGCCAGCCTCTGCCTGTGTGCTAGGCATGAAGAAGCGGGCGCTCACCTTCCAGCCCTTGGCTGATTTAAAGGAAGACACCGATTTTGAGTATGATGCATCTGTCAGCAGGATTGTACTCCCAATGATTGATGGCTGTTTGGCATAATCAGTTTTTCTGTTGACTGCTGCAGACACCGCATTCCAAAAACACAGTGGTGGCTAAAGATCAGGCCGATCATGAAGATCCTGGCTAAGTACAACATCCAACTGGACACATCCGAACATGCCGACATGGAGCATGTGATCAAGAAGAGTACTACCCTCGGAAATTAAGGGGACACCGATGAATGACACTCTGTATTTTGGTCGAAAAGTGTTTCCTTTATCGGTCTACTTTACACAAGAAACAGGGTTTCAAAAGAAAGATTAAATATTATATTTTGAACTTTTTCGTATGATTTGGCATATAATTTGGACATTTAAAATAGACTTGGTAAGTTGCGATGACAACCCCCAAATGGTTATGTAATTGTTGGGGTTTGTATGTCACTTTGTTTGTTAGATCAAAGATTAAAGATACTAATATACAAACACACATTTGATGGTGTAAAATTTAGTACCAAGGTGCCAGATTTAGCCTAATGAATACAACAAGACCGTTAGCAATATAGTATGAACATAAAAATTCCAATAATAATCTGGATAATTTCTACCACATAACCTTGCGTTAGTGCTATGAGCTTCAACATCTATGTGTGCATGCCAACAGCCTTGTGTCCCACCTCCTCCCACAGATACAAGCGACTAGATTACTGAAAAGAGGGTTCACTCAGTTATTTCATTTCCCAAAGAATAATTGAAATGTTTCATGGTCTAGTAGTTAGAGTGTCCGCCCTGAGATCGGTAGGTTGTGAGTTCAAACCCCGGCCAAGTCATACCAAAGACTTTTAAAAATGGGACCCATTATCTCCCTGCTTAGCACTCAGCATCAAGGGTTGGAATTGGGGGGCTAAATCACCAAAAGGATTCCCGGGCGCGGCCACTGCTGCAGCCAGCCCACTGCTCCCCTCAACTCCCTGGGGGTGAACAAGGGGTTGGGTCAAATGCAGAGGACAAATTTCACCACACCTTGTGTGTGTGTGACAATCATTGGTACTTTAACTTAATCACCGTCTGGATTTAGCACTTTTAAAAAAAAACATTTTTGACACAAAGTTAACAGAAATACAATAAAAACACAAATCAAATGTTCTTCTTTCCGCCACCCACAAGAAAAACTATCAGTCAAATAAGTACATGCAAATATTGATATAAAGCCACAGACGACTGCACTTCTGAATGCAGCAGTACACAAAAGCAAACAAAAGGCTCATCAATCACCCACAATTCAACCACGTCTCAAACGGGGCCAAACTGGAGAGGAGTCTCCTTTACATATTTTAAGAATCCTGTATTTCTTGAAGTTTGAACGTCAGCCTATTTTCTCCAATTTAAAGAAATAAAAAATATCAGGCATAGTAGGGAGGCGCTGTAGCCTTCCAGTTAAGCACAATAAGTATTCTAGCTAACAAAGTAGATGCCGCCACATTCTTTTTGGAGTTGATGAGAAAAGATGACAGAGGGGCTACCCCAAACAGTCCACTTGTTAGAGGATTTGGTTCAGGGGCTCAGCACTTTTTTTTTTTTTTTACTATTTGGAGGTTGGACTTGGTGGAGGTCTGCGATCGAAGTATTATTTCAGATTTTATTTGTCAAAGCAGAACAATGCCTCCCAGGGTTTGTAAGTTGCATAGGAATGAGTTTAGACATTTTGAGCAATGGAATTGGACCTTTTAGAAGTGTTTCAATGTAATGATGTGACATTATTGCTTTGAATGCCATGATCTCACCTTTGATGTAAAAAGAAAAAAAAAACATCAAAACTGGGTAGAGAACATTCCAGAATCAATAAAAAAAAATGGATCTGGGACTATAACTTTGTGATTACATCAAAGCCCAATACTTTTTAACAATGGTTGTTTAACTGTTCAAATACTGTAAATATAACACGTTTATGCACTCTTTAAGTGTATATTCTGTACTCCATTAAAGCACAAGCATTTAAGTGGTAAAAAGACATGTTGAAATGTCAAATAAATGAATGAAGGACTAATCTGCTTATTTATACATTGTTTATTAGCAAAGCACAAATAACTGAAAATTTTGTAAGCAAAAATCAATATAAAAAATAAATCCCACTGACTTATTTTTAGAGAGGGGAAAGAATAAAAAGTAGGGACGTCTAAAATGATTGCTTTGATTCGGATTAATTCATCATTATTAATGTGATCAAAAATATGTAACTCATCTTGTCCAGGGTGTACACCGCCTTCTGCCTGAATGCAGCTGAGATAGGCTGCGGTATCCCCCGCAACCCCAAATAGGACAAGCGGTAGGAAATGGATGGATGGGCATCTGCAACACAGACTGACCCAAAATCCCTGAGACTTCTATGGCAACGCATTTTGGGTGTTCTATTTTTTTTTTACAAGACCCCAGCACAACAGTTAGCGTTCTAATATTAGCATGTTAGCTTGTTTACAAATTTTGCAAGTATACAAGTCAGTGTCAAATATTTTATTGCTTGACATGCTAACAGGTATCATTCGTGAAGTAAGGTGAGTATGCTAGCTTTATTTTTGCCAATTTTGTATGGTTCTCGCCCGGAAAAGGGTGGAGTGCCATCTCTGGGTTGGGGAGGAGACCCTGCCCCAAGTGGAGGAGTTCAAGTACCTAGGAGTCTTGTTCACGAGTGAGGGAAGAGTGGATCGTGAGATCGACAGGCGGATCGGTGCGGCGTCTTAAGTAATGCAGACGCTGTGTGGATCCGTTGTGGTGAAGAAGGAGCTGAGCCGGAAGGCAAAGCTCTCAATTTACCGGTCGATCTATGTTCCCATCTTCACCTATGGTCATGAGCTTTGGGTCATGACCGAAATGACAAGATCCCGGGTACAAGAGGCCAAAATTAGTTTCCTCCGCCGGGTGTCGGGGCTCTCACTTAGAGATAGGGTGAGAAGCTTGTCTATCGGGGGGAGCTCAAAGTAAAGCCGCTGCTCCTCCACATCGTGAGGAGCCAGGTGTGGTTCGGGCATCTGGTCAGGAAGCCACCCGAACGCCAAAGAGAAGACCCAGAACACTTTGGGAAGACTATGTCTCCCTGGCTGGCCTGGGAACCCCTTGGGATCCCCCGGAAAGAGCTGGACGAAGTGGCTGGGGAGAGGGAAGTGTGGGCTTCCCTGCTTAGGCTGCTGCCCCCGCGACCCGACCTCGGATAAGCGGAAGAAGATGGATGGATGGATGGAATTTTGTTTGTATACAACTCAGTTATATTTTAATACTTGATTCATGCTAATGTTGGCATGCTTTTTTAGACGTAGACTTCCTTTTATTGTCATTCAAATTCGAACTTTTCAGGTACACTATATTAATATATTTTGGTACTTTATGCATGTTGGGGTTTTTTTTAGCATGCTAACATTAGCTTTGTAGCTTATTTGGAAGATGTACACCTCAGTGTCATATTTTGATATTTTATTAATAAGCTGCTATTAGCACGATAGCTAGTTTAGCTTATTTTGCTCATATTTTTATTACTCAAGGCTATCTGGCAAGCATGCTAACTTGTCAATGCTTCAGTTCAGCTTTGGATCTTCAGCATTCACAACAAAACACACTGACTGTTCTAGTTCTTGTAAAATAAATCTATATATCGCACTGGTTTTCAAGATGAAAACTACCAAAATGGCCCCCATATTCTTTGATTTTGTCAGTCTGTCACTCTCACTGGAAAAAGTTTGGGCGCCCTTGCTTCCGTGGAATGTAGTGGTCGGATGCTTGCAAAGTAAGTGCTATGATCTTCTGGCCGTGTCATGATGTCATTTACGCATTGCATTTCTGACTCCCTTTGAGCTAAAATGTCTTAAAATTTGGCAAGTCAGAAACACATTGCACTGCATACATAAGTCCATTAATATGAAAAAGAATAATATGACTGTTTTTAATCAATCAATCAATCAATCAATGTTTACTTATATAGCCCTAAATCACTAGTGTCTCAAAGGGCTGCACAAACCACCACGACATCCTCGGTAGGCCCACATAAGGGCAAGGAAAACTCACACCCAGTGGGACATCGGTGACAATAATGACCCAGTGGGACGTCGGTGACAATGATGACTATGAGAACCTTAGAGAGGAGGAAAGCAATGGATGTCGAGTGGGTCTAACATGATACTGTGAAAGTTTAAGTACGGTATTTGACCTTTGCATATGGCTTTTAGCGACGCCTCGACAGTGCAGAGTCCTCAACACCTGCTCCTTGCCATTCCTCCTTGAAGGTTACTTTAAGCTACAAAATTAAACCATTCAACTGTATTGTTTTTAACAGACATTTATAATGTGCCATTTGGTTGATCCATACATTGCAGTGTATTTGTATTTTTTGTGTTTTCTATTATTACTATACTTTAATATTGCCATGAACACAGCATAAATGTATATACAACTGCCACGATAACATTTTTTTTTGTTTTTTTGAATTTTATAAACCTTTACTTATACGTTAACATCCAACCATCCATCCATTTTTACCGCTTTTCCCTTACCATGAATTGATTAATGTGGACCCCGACTTAAACAAGCTGAAAAACTTATTCGGGTGTTACCATTTAGTGGTCAATTGTACGGAATATGTACTGAACTGTGCAATATACTATAAAAGTTTCAATCAATCAATCAATCCCTTCGGGGTTGCTGGAGCCTATTTCAGCTACAATCTGGCGGAAGGCGGGCTACACCCTGGACAAGCAAGTCTAGCTGTCAACACTGAATATTGCATTGTTGTATTTTTTTTTTCATAGTTTATGAACTTTATGAATTCATATTTTGTTGAAGTATTATTCAATAACTATATTTATAAGGGATTTTTGAATTGTTGCTATTTTAGAATATTTTTTTAAAAATCTCATGTACCCCTTGGCATACCTTCAAGTACCCCCAGGGGTACGCGTACCCCCATTTGAGAACCACTGACAGGAGACAGACACAATCATTTTGGAATAAGCTGCGGATTTTTTTGTTATTTTTCTGATCAAAGCAAAGTTTCCCCAGTGTGTGTGACAATCATCAGTACTTTAACTTTACTTTTACAGTCATCACACAAGTTAATCATCAGCGTACATTGACAGTGATTGATTGATTGATTGATACTTTTATTAGTAGATTGCACAGTTCAGTACATATTCTGTACAATTGACCACTAACACTCGAATAAGTTTTTTAACTTGTTTAAGTCGGGGTCCTCGTTAATCAATTCATGGTACAAACATATACTATCAGCATAATACAGTCATCACACAAGTTAATCATCATAGTATATACATTGAATTATTTACATTATTTACAATCCAGGGGTGGGATGAGGAGCTTTGGTTGATACCAGTACTTTTGTCATCAACAATTGCATCAACAGAGAAATGGACTTTGAAACAGTGTAGGTCTTACTTAGATGGACATGTACAGCCAGCAGAGAACATAGTGAGTTCAGATAGTATAAGAGCAAGTAAATACATTAGAACAGGGGTCTCAAACTCAATTTACCTGGGGGCCACTGGATGCAAAGTCTGGGTGAGGCTGGGGCGCAAAAAATATTTCTTAAATGTTTTTTTATTTTCAACACAAAATAAAATATAAATACAAATGAACAAAATGAGAATTGTGCACCGCAACTTTCTCTGTGAAAATAACATACGTCGGGGTGCCTTTGTGCTCAACAAAGAATTGCATCTCCAACTTTTCCTGGAATTGTCTTTGCTCATCACTAACATTTCTCTTCACTGCAGGTTTTGAAAAAGACATGATTGGGGTTGTGGAATATATTTGTATTTAGCCGACGCACAGAGAATAATGTTATTTCCGCAATGTCTGTCGTTCCCGCTTGTCCTCCCTACAGCAGCACGGCGGTCGGTGGATAATAGCCGGGAAAGTACCAGAAGAGCGAGCGCAAAAAAGTGACGGCTCCCGGAGTATTATCCGGCGTCATATAAAAATATATGTAGTGTTCATAGTGTGAGGAAATGCAAATTAAACAATAAAAAAAAAACAAATAACTGTTTGAATTGGTCCAGGTTATCGGTGACTGTTATTACTGACGGACAGGTGTCGCGGTGTGACTGCAGCTAGGCACGTAAGAAAACCCTCGTCTCCATGGCAATAATTCTGTCGCTTTGACTCATTTGTCGCTTTTCCACTAATGCAGTGGTAGGCAACCCAGAACGTTGAAAGAGCCATTTTGGACCCAAATAACAAAAATTGTCTCTGTTTGGAGTCAATGGGAGTGGGGGCTGGGGGCAGGGGGTGGGGGCCTCGCCGAGGAGTTTACAGTTACGGTAGCACAATTAGCCCCGAACGGGCTAACATCACAACTAACGTGTTCACGTCCGATTTGCCCTGGTACTCTCTGTCGGAGTATCAGCGCTGAGGTCCAGTGCACCACAGTTTTGTATTGTCGCCCGGTCCTTCTGCGGAGTGCTTCGGAAGCTACCGGTCCACTCGTCTCCCTGGCCCGGACTTTTTACCGCGGCTACGGGGGAGGGAGCGAGAGAGAGAGCAGGCGGGTTTAGTGGAAAAGCGGAAAAACGTTTCTCTGCGTGCATCACACAAGTGACGTCAATGTTCGGCCCTCGAGAGCCACATACCACACCGTGATTGGTAGATTCCTTCAGCTCCGCACACGACGCTGTCAAGCACCATTCATATAAAACTTGTGGGCCGCACTAACATTAAACCTTTATATTAAGGTGGGGGCCGTAAAATAACATCTTGCGGGCCGCGTGTCCGAGACCCCTGCATTAGAAGTACATTTGATTATTTACATTAGGTTATTTATAATCCGGGGAGATGGGATGTGAATGGAGGAGGGTGTTAGTAAAGGGTTGAAGTGCCTGGAGGTGTTGTTTTAGAGCAGTTTTGAAGGAATATAGAGATGCACTTACTTTTACACCTGTTGGAAGTGCATTCCACATTGATGTGGCATAGAAAGAGAAAGAGTGTTTTAACGTAGGGTTATAATTATTTTTTAAAGGCACAAAAAACAGGTCGGGTATTGAGAAACCTACATTTATGATTATATAAGATAGCATTGTCAATGTTAAAAAAGTTTTGCTGGTGAAACCGGAAACGGAAGTAGCCGTCGCAGAGGTCATGTCGAACTCGCGGTGGCTGATGGGAGGTCGGCGGACTGTGTGTCTGCCGAGGAGAGCTGCGTGTCCCCAGTGTCCGCTCGCCTAGTCGGGACTGCACCTCACGAAGCTGCTGTGCGGCGTTCTTTTCGATAAAGTGACCGAGGACACTGCGGCGTAAGAAGAGTCGGCGTGTGGGGTGGAGGGGGGGGAGTCGTGTATGCCGTTTAAAACCGCAGCAATAGGCTCCCAAGTTTGATTCATTGAGCTAGCCGACGTTAGCCATATGCGTTGATTCATATAGCACGCTAGCTCCTTTAGCATACCCGCTAGCCGGCTAGCTTGCTCGGGAGCTAGTTTGCCGATCCAGGCGGCGGAGAACAGACCGCCCGCCGACTGCTCAGCCTAGCCTAGCATTTGGGAAAGAGGCGGCGGGTGGCGAGCAGCAGGGGTCGGGGAGAACGCGACGGGGAGGGGTGGAAGTGTGTCAGGAGCGGCTGATGAGTTCAGACCAGAGCGGAGTGCCGCCGTTGCTGCAGGAGGAGGCTGATCCCGGACCGAAGACCGGTGCGAAGGACGAAGCTCCGCCGAGGAACGAGGGAGGGTCAGGCGGCATGGTGAGTGCGGCCTACACCGGCTACACATCCCACACCTGCCGCGCACCATTAGCCCTTACTGCGAGATTTCACACACATCGACTTAACTCGAAACTACAAAGTTTTGGTTTAGTTTTTCCCCCCCATGTGCACATTCCCATCGAGTTATTGATTACAATGCGTAAGCAGTCTTCGACCAAGCACGCGCACTTTGTCATTTAATTAGTAATCAGTAACATTCTTATCACTGCAGTCCAGGCAGCTAGCACGACGTTAGCTTCAAGCTCATTAAGTCGTTTGCTGAGTAATCATTGGCTAATAAGTTATAAAAAGCCTCATTGGAAGTGTGAACTCGGCTACAATCTGTTGATCTCTAAAACCGTCCACGGTTGATAATAGAAATATTTTTCCAGGGAATTAATACCAAACGTTTCTTCAGCCCCCAAGGGAGATGTTCGCTAATCGCTCTTGCGGGCTGTGCTAGTCGAGCTAGCTCGGGAACATGCGCCGCCAGGACCCGGCCTGCTGCCGCGCGGCCATAGTCAGCTGCGTGGACTTGGCGCGCCGTGGCACAGAGAAGACGTACGAGTTTGGGACGCAAAAGGCTCATTCGCCAAAAAGTGTTTCGGTCTACGTTTTCTTTTTCCTCTGACAGCTGTTCTTGTCAGGCCCAGGACCGTTCCAGCCAGGGGGCAGGGCTGCTCCAGTGTGCAGGTGGCCAATGTCAAAAGAAGAGACACTCGGTGGACTACTGCCACCTCCCTGGCTTAGTTCTATTGAGGTTTCTCTGTGCGTCTATCGTGAGATAAATGCAGGGATTTGCGTGTTAATGAGTCAAATCATCTGTTTTTACAACAGGTGCACATTTACCGACATACTCAGTGGCCTAGTGGTTAGAGCAGTGGTTCTTAACCTGGGTTCGATCGAACCCTAGGGGTTTGGTGAGTCGGCCTCATTGGTTCGGCGGAGTCTCCGCCACAGAGGTAAAGACACATCCGACTTATCGTGTAAATAAAAACTTCTCCCTGTCAGCGTATTATGGATACCCCCAAACAATGTTCCCTCTAATTTTCTATCTGATCTGCAGGTTTTTTAATTAATTGATTGAAACTTTTACTTGCATATTGCAAAGGAAGAGAATACATTACATGAAACAGTACAGTTTACACAGTACAGTACGTATTCCGTACAATTGACCACTAAATGGTAACACCCGGATAAGATTTTCAACTTGTTTAAGTTGGGATCCAAGTGGATCAATTCATGGTAATGTGTGCAAGGTGTTTAATTTTTGTGTTTGTTTTGTTCTTTGAACAAGGTGATGTTCATGCACGGTTCATTCTGTGCACAAGTAACAATAAACATTTTATTTTTCACTAAAGTATTGTTCGGTGAATGCGCATATGAAACTGGTGGGGTTTGGTACCTCCAACAAGGTTAAGAACCACTAGGTTAGAGTGTCCACCCTGAGATCGGTAGTTTGGGAGTTCAAGTCCCGGCCGAGTCATACCAAAAACTATAAAAAAATGGGACCCGTTACCTCCCTGCCTGGCACTCAGCATCAAGGGTTGGAATTGGGGGTTGAATCACCATAAATGATTCCCGGGCGCGGCACCGCTGTGGCCCACTGCTCCCATCACTTCCCAGGGTGTGATGAAGGAAATGGGTAAAATGCAGAATACAAATTTCACCACACCTAGTGTGTGTGTGACAATCATTGGTACTTTTAACTTTTTTAGTTTGTCCTCCCCACCCCAAGGTCATTTCTTTCCAAGTATTCAGACCTGCTGCTGCCTTCACTATATATTTATTAGAGGTGTCCGATACATGCATTAAAATGTAATATCGGAAATTAATTATCTGTTTCAAAAAGTAAAATGTATGACTTTTTAAAACGCCTCTGTAGGGCTGGGCGATATGGCCTTTTTTTAATATCTCAATATTTTTAGGCCATATTTCGATACACGATATATATATCTCGATATTTTGCCTTGGCCTTGAATGACCACTTGATACATATAATCACAGCAGTATGATGATTCTATTTGTGTACATTAAAACATTCTTCTTCATACTGCATTAATATATGCTTATTTTATACTTTGATGCAGAGAGGGAAACCGCAACTAAGTCAATTGACCAAAGCTGTATTTTATTAAACAGTTATCAAGCAGTGGCACAAACATTCATGTCATCTCAAAACAGAAATTGCAAGATTGTCAGAGACATTTTAAAACAAGCTATTAGTGCACGATGTCACTAAGATGACATATCAAAACAACACTAAATTAAAGTGCACTTTTTGTACAAAACGCCACTACAATAGTTACAAACAAATAAAGTGCCCTTGTGCATGGTGTCACACAAGATATTTCAATAAGTGTCACATAAAAATGAGCTTCATATCAAATAGTATATGTCCTACGGTGTTGATGTGGAAATTGTTGCTTCGCATTTTGTGGGTGTGGCACCGAACAGAGATGTTGACATGCTGTTTCATGCACTTTTCATTCTCTAGCGGGTGACTTTTGAAATGCTACAAATTAGCAGTGCTGCTACTATTGGTAGCAATGCTTCTGCCGTATAAATGTTCCAACATGTTCCCGCTTAAAGCCAAACCAACGCTAGACGATGGACCCAGTGCTGTTTTTTTTGGGAATTAATTCTTCCTCCATTTGTTACCAGATTCGCACCTTCTTTCTCTCGTATTACCACCCGCCACACACCGTTAGCATCACAGCTAATGTTACCCATGCCGCGACCTCTGCTCAGGGAGGGCGTGTGACGTTGCACGCGCGACGTATGTAAGAAGGTGCGCTTGTTTTAAGTCTCTGTGAGAAGGAGAGACAAGAAAGATGAAGAATCGCATGCAGTTTAATGCCCGCAGCTAAAAGCAACTGCGTCAGAACGTTTCTATATCACACAGAGACAAACCCGCGATATATCGAGTGTATCGATATAATGCCCAGCCTTAAGTCAAATCATCTATTTTTACAACAGATGCACATTTACCTGACATTTTTAGTTTGACCTCCTCACCCCAGGGTCATTTCTTTCCAAGTATTCAGACCTGCTGCTGCCTTCATGATATATTTATTAGAGATGTCCGATAAATGCTTTAAAATGTAATACCGGAAAATACAGGTTTCAAAAAGTAAAATGTATGACTTTTTAAAACGCCTCTGTACGGAGTGGTACGCGGACGTAGGGAGAAGCACAGAGCAGTTGCGTCTCCCAGGCATACTTGCCAGTGTTTCCCCCAGAAAAGTTGTCAGTTAAGGTGGTGTCTCTCCGGCGGACGGATCAGGGAAGGGGGTGGGTGGGTGCAAGGATCGGTGTAACTTGGCCTGTCCCCATCACGTCTCCCCCTCGTCGCTGCCACCACAGCCTGGGCGGAAATAGACTACAGATTATGGTAGAGTAGGCTGGATTAATCGCGTGAAGAAGCCTACAATTTTTGGTTGTGTCTTCTGGCAATATACGATATATATCTCTATTTTTTCCATAAAGTAAAAAACAAAACAGTTCGAGTTACCTAAGATACTAAGTATGCCATTATTATGCCACATGCTGACATATGTTAAACTCATCATGCTTAATTTATTACAGCATTTGGGAAGCCTGTAGTTGATTTTTATTATGTAAATGTTATATTTTTCTCAACATGTGATAGCAGGGACCCTGCCAATAAAAACTAGGCGGCTACATTACTTATGATTAATGTAACTATAGCTGAAAAAATAGTACAATAGCAATAGGAGAAACTATTCATCCCTGAACACCATGGAGTTCATGTAGGCTTTATGATGCAGTTACATTATTATATCAACTATCAGAGACAGCTTCAGGAAACTCTTCATTTAACATAATGTCCTTTTTTGCTGCTTCAACACAGCTCAATCAACACAGAAAAACTGTAAAGTGAAATAACAGACAGAGCTTTGCTGTCCGTAACACACGCACGCACACACACACACACCGCAAAATGAGCTGACGTAACGCTAAAAGATAATTAGCCTCCACTCTAAGGACTGCCACCGAGCTGAGCTGTCGTTTATGTTTGTAGAATGTCAACGGGCTCATATGGTTGTTACTAGTATTTGATTGGGAGGTGTTTATTATAATTTGGGGAGAGTCCGCTGCATTATGCTCATCTGCTGAACACCTATCTGCTCATCACGACAGTGGAGCACTGATTCCATGCGCTCTGAATACTCACTGTTGATTGGCTGTTACTGCTCTGCTTGTAACCAATCAGATGGTTCTGTGGGTGGGACAATGCTGGGTGCTGAAGATTTTACTGACAGAGGCAGAACAAAGCAGAGCAGCTTGTTAAGACTTTAAATTAGTTGGCGACTTTTTGTTGTTTAGGCGGCCGCCTTAGCAACAAAGCATTGCGGGAAACCATGCTTGCCAACCTTCACGATTTTCCCGGCAGACTCACGAATATCAGTGCCCCTCCCGAAAATCTCCGGGGCAAACCTTCTCCCGAATTTCTTACGATTTCCACCCAGGCAACAATACTTGGGGCGTGCCTTAAAGGCACTGCATTTGCGTGGCGGCCCATTCACGTAATATTTACGGCTTTTCACACACACAAGTGAATGCAAGGCATACAAGCTCGACAGCCATACAGGTCACACTAAGGGTGGCCGTATAAACAACTTTAACACTGTTACAAATATGCGCCAAACTGAACCCACACCAAACAATAATGACAAACATTTCAGGAGAACATCCGCACCGTAACACAACTTAAACACAACAGAACAAATACCCAGATGCCCTTGCAGCACTAACTCTTCCGGGACGCTACAACATACAACCCCCCTAACCCCTCCCTCCCCCCGCCCTCCTCAACCTCCTCGTGCTCTCTCAGGGAGACCATGTCCCAAATGCCAAGCAGTTGTTTTAAAGCATGTTAAAAAAATACTGCACTCTGTGACTTCAATAATAAATATGACAGTGCCATGTTGGCAGTTTTTTCCCCTAACTTGAGTTGATTTATTTCGGAAAACCTTTTTACATTGTTTAACGCAGGGGTGGGCATTACGTCGACCGCGATCGACTGGTCGATCTCGGAGGGGGTGTCAGTCGATCTCAAGCCAGGCATTAAAAAATATACATAAAAATGAGCAATCATCAATCATACCAAGACTTCACTTTCGTCAGCTGTTTGACATTCTCGGCACCCGAGGATCTTGTGAGATGACGCTGGCTGCTGCGAGCTCATATTTAAGAAAAAAATCACTGACAGGGCGGACGCAGAGAAACACATTTTATTTCTAGAGACTCCGTACCTACTGTCAAAACTCTAAAGACCGACTGCACAGTTCCTGTCTTCACCATAAAATACCTGTTTCATCCTGCCTGTGCTAACAAAATAAGAGTCTCAGAAAGCTAGCGTGCACAAGCTAGCAAGCTATGGAGTTTGATGCCAATGTATTTCTCCCCCGCCCTCAGCGACCGCTTTCTCACTTGCTTGCCCACCCGCACACTCACTGACGTCACTCACCTGCTGCCAGACATTAAAGGGCCACACACATATGCTACTCCCATAACAAAGTGTTTAAAAACGAGTATGCAAGTTGGACAAATGAGATGCCAAATCCAACCACTTTCATGTGGTATTGGACAGAAAGGAGGACTTTTTTTTCCTCCATTTGAAAATGCGGACGTTATCACCACCACTGTCTAATTCCAATCAATGCAAGTCATCAGAATCAAATACACCAACTTATATTCTTGTCTTCATGAAAGAAAGGAATTAAACATGCTTGTATTATCATTAAACACCATTAACTTAAGAAAAATGTCCCTTTCATAAATAAATATAAATTATAAATAGGAATGAGGTAGATCTCCTCGACTTGGTCAATTGAAAAGTAGCTCACCTGCAGAAAAAGTGTGAGCGCCCCTGGTTTAACGCATCCAACGGGGCATCACAACAAAATTAGGCATAATAATGTGTTAGTTCCACGTCTGTATATATCAATATCGGTTGCTACCGGAATTTGTAATTAAGAGTTGGACAATATCGGATATTGGCCAAAAAAGCCATTATCGTACATCTCTAATATTTTTTTTTACCAGGACTTTTAACCCCAGAGTACTTTGAAGGGGAACTACACTTATTTCTGGAATTTGCCTATAATTCACAATCCTTTAGCAAGACAAGCACACATGCTTTTCTTTTTTATGCAGTGCAACTAGTAAAATGCAAGCAATAGTCCGTTTACAATGGAGTCTATGGGAGTCGCTTTATTCTGCCTATTAAGTTTAAAAAACATCCAATACTTCCATCAATTTTCATAGACATGTGGTTAGTATATAGTAATGTAATGTAGTAAAAGGCGCATTCATGTTACCATGTAATGTTAATGCTCCATCCGATTTCTACCGCTTATTCCCTTCTGGGGTTGCGGGGGGCGCTGGCGCCTATTTCAGCTACAATCGGGCGGAAGGCGGGGTACACCCTGGACAAGTCGCCACCTCATCGCGGGGCCAACACAGATAGACGGACAATATTCACACTCACATTCACACACTAGGGCCAATTTAGTGTTGCCAATCAACCTATCCCCAAGTGCATGTCTTTGGAGGTGGGAGGAACCCGTAGTACCCAGAGGGAACCCACGCATTCACGGGGAGAACATGCAAACTCCACACAGAAAGATCCCGAGCCTAAATTTGAACCCAGGACTGCAGGACCTTCGTATTGTGAGGCAGACGCACTAACCGCTCTCCCACCGTGAAGCCCGTAATGTTAATGTATTTTGCTAAATTAAGCTGTCGGGCGGCACATTAATTTCACAACCGCGTCAAAACGTTCCCTATTTCTTTCAACAGCATCACTGATTACTAGGGGTGTAACGGTACATGTATTTGTATTGAACCGTTTTGGTATGGGGGTTTCGATTCGGTTCAGAGGTGTACCGAACAACACGGACATATTAAGTAGCGCACCGCACGTTGTGTAAACATGCACACCGAGGCACCATGAAGTGATTTACGTGGACTCCGACTTAAACAAGGTGAAAAACTTATTCGGGTGTTACCATTTAGTGGTCAATTGTACGGAATATGTACTGTGCAATCTACTAATAAAAGTTTCAATCAATCAAAAAAAACAAACACAAGGCATGCTAGCAAGGACCAAGTTTCGATAGACTTACCACACCTCTTTTCACCGGATATGTCCAGGTGGAGTTTCTTAAATGCCTCGAATGTCCGGCATTTTAAGTTAGGGTTGCGTGTATTTTCAATGTACGTTCAGGGTTAAGAAGGGGTTAAAAACAAAAAAAAGTGCTGCACGCAGCAACATTCGTGAGGGCGGGGCAGAGACAGAGAGAGCGAGAGAGTTATGATAAACGTGCATGCGTCGCCAGGTTCTGCTTTTTACCCATAGATTTATCAGATTTGATTTTTTATTATCTCTAGCAGGAGTGTCAAAAGTGTGCCCTGGAGGCCATTTGCGGCCCACAGCTAAGGTTTTAAAGGCCCACGGCACATTGTAAAAATACTATTAAAATAAACAAAAACATCAAAAAAAAGTGAAATAAAAAAGCTTAAAGGCTAAATGTAATTTAGAAAAATTTGCAACGTTGACTAATAAAACAAAGCTGTTTTTCTTTTCTTTCAAACTGTCATTGCTCAAAACATTTTATTATGAATTATTGACCTATCCAAGTTTCCGATTACTTCACATCAAATATTCCACTAAGAAAAATATTTTTGGTGGAAGATTTGGCAAATTTAAATAAATAATCCAAAAAATTTATATTTGGTTGTTTTCTTACTGTACCGAAAATGAACCAAACCGTGACCTCTGAACCGAGGTACGTACCGAACCAAATTTTTTGTGTACCGTTACACCCCTACTGATTACTCTTCACTGCAACCTTCATGAAAAACTTTTTGTGACTTATTTAAACCTGCCAATGAATACAGTAAAACAGTTTTTCAACTTACCAACAGTGCTATTTGTCAGTGGAGAGAGTGTCTGGTAGCCAGGTAGGATGAGCGTGGTAATAAGATATATTTTATTACTAAGGTAATGAAATAAAGTAGATTTGAATGTAGTTGCAGATTTGAGACACCAGTTGGCCATAGTGTATAATAAGCTATTGAACATGACACGGAGCACTTTGGGAAGCAACTAATTTAACCCACACATTGGAATTGACAGGATGTTGCCGCACTGTCTGCATTAAAACCAACAAAACAAACGACAATTTTCTGTTATTGAGTTGATATAACAAGATATCAGTTTCTCTTTTCACTCAATGCAGAGAATCCATGGCAAGACAGACGGTGTAACCACTCAAGTGTTATGAGAGTAGTGTGTGTGCTCTCCTTTAAGAATGGCATTGTTGGGTGATTGAGGAGAGGGAGCGGTAGCATGCAGCGGTAGTGACAAATGTGTCTGATTGTGTCCTGTGGAAATAGGAATAAAGCGACCAAATTGTCACGAATCGGCGGCCTCGTCATTCCGACCTCGAAAGCGGAGCTTAGCCGACCCATTGTCGGTTAAAGTAAAAGGTGTTACCCCCGACGAAAACATCAGCCCTGGAGGGAACGTCTCCCCTGATCTCCTCGACTACAGTCTGGGGCTGGGAGCCGAACAGCAGCAGGAAAAGTGTAGTTGATACAGTAACTTGATTGGCTGTTAGCGTGTCCCTCCCATTGCTCAGTGAATACTGTTAACCGATTGGCTGCTGGTGTGTCCCTCTCATTACTCAGTGACACTTTCTGTTTTCCCAAAGGGCTAGGGACTTAATACAAATCTTGCATAATTTTCTGTCTTCTTCCTACCAAAAAATAAAATGTTATATATATATATGTATCGAATATTTTATCAAATACATTTTATATTTATACCGATTGTGTATATCGTGATAACGTATTATCGGCCCAGTACTAATGAAAACACTTAGTGTACAATGTAGGGATGCACGATTAAGGCCAAAATAATAGGGTTTTTTTTCAATATTGAAATCACAATTATTTACTGTTAAGTAATAAATTCTACAAAAGACAAAGGGCTAACTAGAATAAATATGCTATAGCAGAGTGCAATCATAAACTGCAAACCAGTGAAAAAGTAAGAATATGGATGAAAGGAACAGATTACAGTATATATAACACATATGTCTTTGGTCAAATAAAACATTACATCTGTTATTTTTGGCATGTCTTTAAGAGGTAGATGGATAGTCCCTCAATGCATGGTTAATGTTACAGTTGTCTCTATTTTGGGTGCCGCCGCTATTGTAGCTGATGGTAAGGGTTTTGTGCTGGTGGCATTAGCCCGCTCTGTTGCAAAACCAGCTTTACAGTTCCGGCAAATGACGGTGGTTGAGAAAAGATGCGAAGTGTTGTTAATGCTGTACCTCGGATTATTTCTCTGTATATGCACACCAACACAGCTTTGCCGTATAACTTGTTGTGGCGTTTATTGTTGGTTTGTTCGTGCGCAACACTTCCAGGTTTGAGGAAACAAGCGGGAGTGCCTAAAGAACGGCAAGGCGTGTGGTCATGTTCCGGGGTTAAATTGCATGTTAATAAATTGGTATTTTCCTTTTTAGATTAAGAATGAATCAAAATCCTTGCTAGGAAAAAAAGGGGGTGTATCTAGGGCTGCACAATTAATCATATTTGAATTGTGTTCAAGAATTTGACAGCTAGCGGGTACCTACAGGTATGCATTTCAACCCCAAAAAACACGACTGCAGGGCTACTTGTTTCCCAAAACCCGAAAAGGCTCCCGTTCAGATGAATGCAATAGTCTGTCGTCATAACTCGTGTTTTTACAGATGGGAGCAAGTCAACACAACCACTCGCCACATATGTAAAGTGTGGGAACATATCACCCTAATCTTGTTAAAGACATAAATACCGTGCTCATTTTGCAAAGCAGACCTTGTTTTTTGTGCCAATACATCTGTGATACGGAAGCATTTAAAGTGGAGGCATGATGTTCGACATCTAGACGACGCAATCTCAACTCTGTAAAATAGTTAGCTTGTTACTTAGCTAACTAGCTAGCAGGTGTTAGACACAATTGTGTGAAAAATAGATGTAACTACCATTTTAGTCAATGTCCGCCAGCTAAACTATGTCCATATTAAGTCAAATACTTGTTTTACTTGTTTGGAACTTCAGGTGTGAATCAGCGTCTGCTAGGGCAGGGTGATTCTATGATCCTGATCAATGAACGGGATTGATTTTAGTTTGATCACTTTGATCAGCTGTTACCATAATTACCATGATCAAACATGGCGTATATGTTTATTCAGCATTGGCCACATGTTCTCAATGGGGTTTAAGTCAGGACTTTGGGAATGCCATTCTAAAATCTTAATTCTAGCCTGATTTAGCCATTCCTTTACCACTTTTAACGTGTGTTTGGGGTCATTGTCCTGTTGGAACACCAAACTGCGCCCAAGACCCAACTTTTGGGCTGATGGTTTTAGGTTGTCCTGAAAAGTTTGGAGGTATTCCTCCTTTTCAATGTCCCATTTACTCTCTGTAAAGCACCAGTTCCTTTGGCAGCAAAACAGCCCCACAGCGTAATACTACTACCTCCATGCTAGATGGTAGGGATGGTGTTCCTGGAATTAAAGGCCTCACTTTTTTTCCTCCAAACATATTGCTGGGTATTGTGGCCAAACGGCTACATTTTTGTTTCATCTGACCGCAGAACTTTCCTCCAGAAGGTCTTATCTTTGTCAATGTGATCAGCAGCAAACTTTAGAAGAGCCTTAAGGTGTCGCTTCTGGAGCAAGGGTTTCTTTCTTGCATGGTAGTCTCTCAGTCCATGGCGTGGACACTGACATCTGTGGTCCAGCACCTTCCAATTCATTGCAGACCTTCTTTTTTGTGGTTCTCGGTTGACTGTTGATCATCCTGCCCATTTTTCTCTCAGCAGCAGGTGATAGCTTGTGTTTTCTTCCTAATCGTGGCATTGACAATTCTCTGCTATGCACTTTTTACTTACGAACAATTGACTGCACAGTTGCTCTTGGGACCTTAAGCTGCTTTGAAATGGCTCCAAGTGACTTTCCTGACTTGTTCAAGTCAATGATTTGTTTTTTTGGATCTGTGCTGAGTTCCTTTGACTTTCCCATTGTCGTGTTTGTAACCGAGTCTAATGACTGCATCACATGAGCCCTAGTTAAATGGGCTCAGAGAAGTCAACAGGTGTCGACAATCATAATCACTCACATGAAGTTAAGGGGCCATGCCATGAAGCTAATTTGATTTGATTGTAACTTTTCTACATCACCAAAATTGATAATGTATGTATACTTTTGACCCAGCAGATTTGGTCACTTTTTAAGTAGACCCATAATAAATTCATAAAAGAACCAAACTTCATGAATGTTTTTTGTGACAAACATGTGCTAAATCACTCCATAACAAAAATAAGAGTTGTAGAAATTATTGAAAACTCAAGACAGCCATGACGTTGTCTTTCACAATAAATGTAAACTTTTGACTGTGTGTGTGCGTGCGTGCGTGCGTACGTATATGAACAAAATGACAGTTGTCAACTGTTAGCATATATTACCTCAATCAAACATGGAAATGACTGTGACAAAATACTGCTGTAGTAAACTGTAAGGATGCAACAGTACTCGGTATAATCCTGCACAGGCCAATCTGAATTTAAAAAATCAACGGTGATATTAATCAGGAACTAATAATATTAAAAAATTAATAGTTATTTTTTTCGCCATACTGCCCAGGCTTAGCAGCGGCACAGTAACGTCGATTAAGCCACATGATTTTTATAACGTGTAGTGTTTGGTCTTTAGAAATTACTTACTTTAAAATAGTCTCTAAATAAAATGTAAGGGCTGTGGAATAACGCTATTTCTTTGCTTCTTTTTATCAGAGTTTGCAAAGTGTTATATGGCATCAGAGCAGTGTCAAAATTGTTACGCACAATAAAAACACACTGCGCACGCTGACTAATTTTGTGCGACCTTCCACCTTTTTGGCACTCAGTGTTGTGCCTTGAATACTTGGCCCAGCAGCCCACTGTTTCCTGATAAGAGCTAATTTTAGGGAGATGTTACCGTCAAAATGTATTTCTTCTAAAGAAGTAGTCTCTACAGTCTTAAAATTTAGACAAAAAAAAAACATTCCGAAGTAAAAACATAATACCTCACAAAACGAGTTTGTGCATGCAGTATGTGTTTTTAGCGTATGATAATTTGGCCACTGTTCCCATTCCGTAGGTGTTTTCTACATCAAAAAAAGCACACAAGTAAGCCAAGGCGTTTTCTGGATCTGGTCTCCCACAACAGTGACTTGACCGATTACAGAGGAATGAAAAAATAAGTTCAGAGCGATACAAAAAAATATATGCGGAGAGAGAGTATCGATAATTGTATTTAAGTTGCAAAATGTTTACTTCTTTCTAGAGAGGCCATAACAGAAAGTAATTGCAAAGGACTGTCATAAAGAGACAGTTGCATGCATTTCTGTTAGGGTTGTAACAATTGATCGGTAAATGGATTTATCCTCCTGAATTTCAAATGTATGGATCTGTACTTGGCAATTTGGCCTTCGGTAAGATAGATATCAATCCAACATCGTTTCAAAAGGCAATATAGATTTTATTTATACTAAAAAAAAACATTGCATTTAGAAACGGTAGACTTTATATGAAATTAAGCACTTCTTAATGCTAAGCACGAGGGATGTAACGGAACGTGTATTCGTATTGAACTGTTTCGGTACGGGGATTTCGGTTCGGTTCGGAGGTGTACCGAACGACACGGACATATTAAGTAGCGCGCCGCACGTTGTGTAAACAATGCACACCGAGGGTTGTCCCAATCCGATCCAAATATCGGATCGGGCGCCGATATTTGCCAAAAAATGCGTATCGGCAAGGCATGGGAAAATGCCGATCCAGATCCAGTTTTGAAAAAAACTCTGGTCCGTGTTTTCCAACACACCGATTTAAATAATACATTCCACTCTTCTGCTGCTCCCTAAACTCTGTTCCGCATTTTCCAGAACACTTTCAAAACATCCACAGGTCTGCGTTCTAACCGTTCAGACGGCGGTGTGAATTCAAATTTGCGGTAAAAATGTCAGCTGTGTAGGATTATTTTATCCTACAAAACAAAAAAGATCAAGAGGCGGAGTGCAAAACATGCCACAATAAAGTCAAGCGTGGTGGTAAAATTGTAAAAGGTTTTAATGACACTTGCGAGTGAGAGGCTTTTTAGCACTCATCATAGATGAACACAGGAGCAGGCTGACACCTGAGCATCTTGAAGTGCTCGTCTTTGTTCAAAAGAATCTCCCCATTTGCCCCCTCCCCTGACTGGGGCAAACAATTGAAGGGAGTGTGTAGATATTTAGATATATTTTTTTAAGTTTACACTTGTACAAGAGCAAGTATTGATGCCGAGTTATAGACATTTTATCCCACTCAGGTTGTTTGTGTGTTTTGCTTTTTTAATAATGTTTACAGCATTATTTGCACTTTATATTGTTCACTTTTTTACTGTTTAATGATGCCATTTCTGTTTGTCATGTAAATTTTTCGATATTTTGTGTTTATCTTTGAATACCAACTATTGTGTATTATTCAAACTCACCTAATTCAGCTGGGTAGTTGTTATCAAGAGTGTACTAAAATCCTTTCCAGCATGAATCTGACAACTAAGTAGGCTAAATAACTTTAAACTTTAATACATGCTCGGATAGGCCAGTATCGGTATCGGATCGGAAGTGCAAAAACACTATCGGTATCGGATCGGAAGTGCAAAAACCTGGATTGGGACACCCCTAGTACTGTTACACCCCTACTAAGCATGCTAAAGTCATCATAACAAAAATGACTCATACCTTCATTGGTCAAGAAAGGTCATAACAAATGCATAGGCCACAAGACATTATCATTAACACACTTTAGCACAATTGCAAAAGCCACAACAAATAAAAACGCAGTTGCACAATAATATAAAGCCACAACTTAACTTTAAACCACAAAGGCTGCGAAAAGCAAAACGGAAGTGACAGCAGAGCACGTTCGCCGACGCACCAGGTTGCGACGCATGGTTAAATCGGTGTAATGAACAGAGTAGTATTATTGGAAAAAGGAAAGTTTTTTTATGACTGAAAAAGTTGTCATATTTTATTTACTTTTCCAACTTGTTCATTACTCTTCCGGCCATTTTGTCAGTGTGTCGCCGAAATTTGTTCGCTGTCACTTACGCAATGTCTGTATGAAGTTCCTGTTTATAAAAATTAGAGTAGAAGCAGTTCAAACTACTGCTAATTTAATCTAAAAATATTTTGTTGCACTTAATTTCTCAGGCAAATCTACTGTTTATGAACCTGAAGAGATGTTGATTGCACTTTATTTTAGATAATAATGTTGTATTATGTTGAAAAACAACAGCAAAAATGGCAGGTAAATCTACAGTTCAAATGTTACTGTACTTTTATTGTAAATGTCTTAAAGGTTGAAAATGGGAGCAAAAAAGGTTAATTCAACTGAAAGTTTCGTTTGCACTTTATTCAAATATGATACAAATGCATTGGCCATTTATTGTTTACTTGCGTGATTGTATCCATAATTCATTTATATCCAATTCCCTTACAATAAATTTGAGGAATTTGAAACTTCACTTGAAGTTTCCAGTATCCAGCGTTTATTTTACAGTCACGTTGGTTGAATTTCTTTGCTAAAAAGTTACTGGATTGATTTCAATTCACTAAGTTGTTTTGGAGTAAATCGTTCTGAAAAAATATCATCCCTGAATTGGGTCGGCAACCACAAATTTTAAATCTAATCGTTAAAACAAATCGTTACACCGCTAATCAAAATTGGATAAAACAAGATAGTATCACTGTCACATTACATTTAACTAATTACTATAAATGTAACATAATTGCCTATACTGACAATCTCCATCCTAATGACTGAAGACTACCTTTTTTATATTAAATGCTAAATATTTATGTTTATATTTGTATTTACAGTTTAAAAACCTTTAAACTAGTGTCACTGTTTGTCAGACACCTAACATATCATGGTTGCAGTTATGTTGCATTAAAACGATGTCATCTTTTATGCACTATTTCTGGGGTTAAATTTAGCAGCAAAATATAAAATGACTTTTTAAAAAAAATTGTATTCCTATTGACTCATGGCCATAGCAAGACACCATTGATTTAAGTCATACACTATCTTATATGGTATCATATCATGAACTACCCTGAGATTATCAGTCCTTCCGTTAAATAGTTAGAATTAGTTTGCAGTCTAAAGGAACTTGACCAGAGTGAGACACATTAGCTACCTCTACACACTGGTATGAAAAGGTTATTCAGCAGCATTTCGACTCTCCTAGCCCATTAAAAATATCTAAACCGATAGCAATTAATCATTTTGATTGTCAATTCAAAGGTGATTATTTTGCAGCTGTCTGGTAAACAATGATGTTTTAACGACAGACGTCTGTCCATGTTAGTTTATGGTCCCGGGCTAATTTTTGCATGCTATTTTCAGTTTCCATTTATTTAACCAGACATTTTTTTTACTTTACAGGTCACATCTAAGGGCACCAGTTTGAACCCTAATGCCAAAGTATGGCAGGAGATGCCCATGACCCCCAGTGAAGCTGTATCAAATAGCCCCCATTGGCCCCCCTCGGACCTCAGTGAGGGTGAGATCTGCTTCTGTCTGCCTTGTGAATTATCCACTATGCCCATGTGTAAAATACAACTTTGGCCATTTTTTGTTATTGATAAAATGTAGATATGACCACACGCGCACTTTTACCAGCCTCACAGGACGTCAAATTAACGTGACGGATGTAACTCTTGCCAGGTTACTCGGAGCCGCCGTTTGCCGGTTGCAAGCCGTACACTGTGGGATTCACAGGCCTGGATAACTGCAGCTCCACAGTAACAGCTGAGATAGCAGTAAATGGAATGGACCCTCCAGAGTTGGGCTTTTCCCCTGCCGAGTGCACCACGGGGACCTCAGGTTTGTCACGCCACACTGTATGAAGCGTCCACGGCACACACACCAAACTCTCTGCTTTCCCCTTTCTTTTAATCATATCAGGATTTCTGCGGGATTGAAAGTCATTAGTTGGATGTCGCGAAAATTAAGGCCTGAAATGGCATTAAAATGCATTAAATACAAATCCACTTTGTAACTTTGTCAGCATCAATAAGTTGTCTGTGTGTGTGTATCTTTTTTGTCTGGCTTTCAAACTGGATACAAGAGGTCTCTATGCGTCTCTCTTAGCCCCTGAACATGTTCATTTGACAGTTGAATAAAAAGAGTGCAGTGCAGTCTCGTGTCAGTCATCCACAATTGTTTCAATACGAGGAGGCCGACCACGTGCTTACACAGAATACACAGACCTCGCCTCATTAGTCATGACTCAATAGTGAGAAACATTGCGAAGTTACAAAAGTTAGGAGTAGGGATGTAACTGTAAACGGTATGATGAAAAATTGTGGTAAAATTATAGACGATTAGTAATTAAAAAAAAAAAAAACTTAACATTTTTAATGACCGAAAAACCATTATTTATCAATGCATTTTTGGGAACACTGCTTACTTCCTGGAAACGGAAGCGTTACATCGCTGGCGCATGTACACAAGCGTTGTTGGACTTGAAAAAACATGGCGGCAAATACACAGACTTTGCTCTGAAATTGTTCCCTCTGAGTAAACGGAGCCAATTGCTTCGTTGCATTTCATTTCATTCCATTTTACTTCCATGGAGTCTCGGCATGCGTTTAAGATCGCACTGCTGTAATTACATGATGACAGGTGTGGACACTATTGGAGACGGACATGTTTGTCCCACACTAAAGTTTCATTTTGAAAGTGCAAAATAGTGTCCTTCCGTCAGCTGCTGGGACTGAGTTACCATCCAGCAGGCGATGTGTTGGGAACGTTGCCACAACTTGTGTATAAAGTCTATAGTTTGTTTACTGGGCTGGTCACTCGTCCTTTTAACTGCTAACTTTGTCAGTGTTCCAATAACATTAATGCTAGCTAAAACAATATTGTCATCTCATCAGATTTAACACAGGTTGTGTCATCAGTGAGGCACAAAGATTGTGTATTAGATGTGAGATTTATTACTATGTTCACTACCGTTTATTTTTGTTAGCCAAACTGTTGCACTGAACCAAATGCTGCTGTTGGAGACAGAAGATTGTTTTGAGTTCTTCATTAGCCAAACTGCTTTGTTTTATATCGATATTAAAAAAAAGTAAAGCCTGTTTTTTGTTTTGTTTTTTACATGGTTTTTTTTTTACATGTCACAAATTTGTTACTTTAAAAACCGTATATGTGACTTAGCATTTTGTTATTTCATTGTGTATCGTTAATTCTTATACAACATATTTGTGCTTAAACTCTTAATTGATCTGTCCTGATAACAGCATGCACATGTACATACATTATTAGTACATGAAAATGTACCTACCTTGAAAAATACCCCCTCTCAGAATTTAAAAATAGAATAAAATGCATCATGTAATGAGGAAAAACCTGACATGTTGATGCTAATAATGAACAAAAAGACAAAAATGTGTCTTTATATATACGGATAACATTTATCTATTGCCTTTTTATTAGACATTACAAATTACATGTCATAACGTTTACAACCCAACATTTTTTAACACACAATTAATAAATGTCTTTAATAATTGTGATTTCAAGATTGATAAAAAAATACTATTTTGGCCATACTCGTGCAGCCTTATGTGTAAGGCAAGATCTCATATATAAACACTATTTTTATCTATATGGAAAAAAGGCCAGTTACGTCTTAGGTATAAAAGGTTCCATCTTGCACAAATTTCACATTTATTTTGTTTCGGCTACATTATTTTGTTTATAATGCTTTTGTTGCTTTCATATGCACATTTTTAATTTTCTACTTGAGGCACATACATATGCACACGTGTTGTGTTTTTTAAAAATAAAGTTTGGTTGAAATATTTCACTATAAAAAGTTTTAGAAAATGTTGAGCACATTTTAATAATACCAGAATAATAATAACTGTGATAATTTTGGTCACAAACGTGATAAGAAATTTTCATACAGTGACATTCCTAGTTAGAAGGAAACAAAGATTATTATAAAGCCAAATGTCTCTGGGGGGGAATATTTCATCTTCAAAGTGAATGAGCAACATGAGCCCATCAGCAAGGATAAATAAGCAAGTATGTTGTGATGGTTTTTCCAACTGGGGGAAAAACTGCACTTTCTAGATGTTTAAAATTAGTTTAAAGTTTGTGCAGTTATTTTCAAACAGAGCTTTAGTGACCATTATATTTCCATGTGTCTTTACTTATGTAGGATAATTTATTGACATTCCAATTACAATGGTAAAAATACAACAGTAATAAAAAATGTTTATTGCGGTTGACATGGTTACTAAGTTGCATTAATATGATATATTATGATTACATTAGTTCTTAATTTGGCTACAGTTAATGTAAACTTATTAAATTTTATCATTTTCAAATGCTTACAATTTTGTCTATACATACAATTTTTGACATGGGCATTCAATTAGTTTTTAGTTGCATTAAATGGCATTACATTTGTTGATAGCTGCAGAAACTGTCAGATACGGTGAAGTATACAGTGCCCATTTGTATTACTTTTTGTCCCGGAATTGACTGTACTTGTTTGTATTTCTAGTAGCTTGTCAGGTCGGGTTCCACATTTATATGCAGGCCTCAAATTTTTACTTTTTAAGGTCAAGGCAAGTGTTGCCTTAAACGAAGGCTCGTATTTTAGGACACCAAGGCAAGTCGGAAGGGCACCAAGGCAAACATTATTTTCTTTCGAGGCAGGTGCTCCAAAGCATGCATGCATATACACACACATACATATAAACATACAAACTGTTTAGTAGTTATTAATATCAACTTGTCAGCTTTTTGTCATTACATGATGCCTTTATCTGTATTTTCACATTTTGATAGAGGAAGGTATTTTATGATTTTTATTTTTTAAGTTATGTACATGTAAATTCTGTATCGGGACAGATCCATTAGAGTTTGAGCAGAAATATGCCGTCTAGGAATTAACTATACACAATAACACAAAATGCTGTGCCATATGAATGGTTTTTGAAGTAATACCTGAAAACACAGAAGTAATGTAAAAAAAAAAAAAAAAAAAAAAAAGAAGTGTTTGATATTAATATTAAACTTGAAGCAGTTTGGCTAATAAAGATGAAGTCTAAACAAGTTTTGTTCTATTCCAAAAATGCCTCCTTGTGGTTCAGTGTAACAATTTGGCCAACAAAGATAAAGAGGAGTGATACTTCCCACATCAAATACCCAATCTTCACTGCCCGTGCTCAATTTGATGAGATGACAAAACATTTTAGCTAGTATTGTTATTTGAACACTGATACAGTTCGCAGTTCAAGGACGAGTGATCATCCCAACAAACTAAAGACTTTATAAACGAGTTGTGATAATGTTACCGACACATCCCCTTCTGCATGTTTCTGTTGCTGTATACTTTGAGTGTGGGGACAAGTGCGTCTGTCTCCAATATTGTCCACACCCGTCTCCATCTAAACACAGCAGTGCACCCTTAAACACACACCGGGAAGCAAGGGAAAATGAGGTGAAACCAAGCGCTTGGTTCAGTTTACTATAAGGGGAAATCTCTGGGGCAAAGTCTGTGTTGATTGATAGTTAGTCCGCCATGATTATCAAGCCAAACAACGCTAGTGCACATACGCCTGACTTTGTGTTGCCTAAAATGCATTAATAAATGACTATTTTTCAGTAATTAAAAAAAATTGACTGTATTACCAACCGTCTGGAATTTTATTGCGAATTATAAGGGGACAAGCGATAGAGAATGGATGAATTATCATTGTACCGTTTATTGTTACATCCTTAGTCCGTTAACAAGTAAAAAGTTAAGGGCGGTCACGGCATGTTCTTGCCGCAGATGCTTGTCAATTTTAGGCCATTACGGCAAGTGATGAGGGGGTTGCCGCGTTTAAATTCAAGCCCTGAATATAAGTGATTAAAATTCCCATATTTCATTGTAATATTTTGGGAAATTGATGAACTGAGCGCTCGTGAGTGCGCCGATATCTTGCCCAGTGCCATCCATACTTGCTACAGTATATGTGGTACATTCCTCCAGAAAACCTGGTTTTTACATGCATTCTAAGAGCAATGTTTGAAGATGGCCTGGAGTACAACAATATCCAAGAAGACCGATGTCACACGTGCAATTTCCATCGCAGCACATTAGCATGAACCCACCTGGACATTTGTTTTCCCACAAGCTGAATTTGGGTGAACGGTAGACTCCAAAACCGTGGGCAGGTCCTGTGGTTGGACTGGTATGTGACAGCTGATTGCGTCTTATTTTTTGAAGCTGGATTCTAATTTGAAACTATCCAGCGTCCCAATGCCGTTCACACTGATGTATGTATGTATGTATGTATGTATGTACGTACGTATGTATGTATGTACGTACGTACGTACGTATGTATGTATGTATGAATAAATGTTGTCGACGGACGGACGGACGGACGGACATGCACATGCACACGCCATTATTATTACTAGTCCTGCTGCTATTTTAGGGAACCCACAATACTGCTTTGCCACATGCTAACAAAAATGCTTGATTTTTGTGAATTACATGAACAGGCAAACCCTGTTTTCTAATGAAGGCACTTTGTTACACTTTTTTAACTTCTTCCAATTAGGTTTATTTTGCTATTTGACACAGTATTGCATTCTGGTGTCAAGGTGGAAATAGATTTAAGTTTGTCATAAAGCGAGCGTTTTTTTCTTAAGAGCATTATTATAAACGCGTCTTGTCAGCTCCTATAAAATAATCCTTTTTACATGCTCTAGAGTCCAAAATTGAAGATCAACCAGTCTCATCTGAGAACCTGCGTGAGTCTCTGAAAAAAGAGCTGGAGTTTTACTTCTCAAGGTAAGAGTTCAGTTAACTTAACCTTGTGTTCAATTTTAATGAGAGGACTCATCTTTACAAATATTTTTTTAACATTTAGAGAAAACCTCTCCAAGGACCTGTACCTAATGTCCCAGATGGACAGCGACCAGTTTGTCCCTATTTGGACCATTGCTAGCATGGAGGGCATTAAGGTCCTCACTAGTGACATGGAACTAATTTTGGATGTGTTGAGATGTAAGTGACATGTTTCAGCTCCTCGATGCTGTAAAGAAATGAATCTAATTTGCGCGCTATCCCCCCTGCCCTCAGCATCGCCCATGGTACAAGTGGATGAGAAAGGGGAGAAAGTGCGCCCCAACCACAAACGATGTATTATCATACTGCGGGAAGTCCCTGAAACCACACCCATTGAGGTAAATAGCCATTCACAATAATGGCAAGTGAAGTAAAACTGTTATTTTGTTGTAACATGAGGTGGCACACGCTGGTTAACTTTTTTAGGAAGTAGAGTCCCTGTTTAAAAACGACAACTGTCCAAAGGTGATAAGTGTTGAGTTTGCACATAATAACAACTGGTACATCACATTCCAGTCAGACACCGATGCTCAGCAGGTAAGAGCAAGTTCTCGTATTATCAGACAAAAGGCAGCTGTAAGACTTTTCTTAGGTTTGTATGTTATTCTGTCCCTAGGCATATGAATACTTGCGAGAGGAAGTAAAAACATTTCAGGGAAAACCCATAATGGTGAGAAAAATCCCTTTTTTTTTTTTAGGTGTGGTATATTTGTCACATAGGTTTACTTACTTCCCCCTCCTATGTTGACAGGCCAGAATAAAGGCAATCAACACATTCTTTGCAAAGAATGGCTACCGTAGCATGGACAGCAGCCTGTACTCCCAGCAGTCCCAGAGCCATTCCCAGTACAGCTCCCCCCTGTACATGCAGCACATCTACCCACAGCAGCAGTACCCAGTCTACGGCATTGCGCCTCCCACCTGGACAACCTCACCCACGCCGTACTTTGAAACTCCTTTGGTGAGACACACAGATATTGTCGATCTAGTATTCCAAATACAATGAATGCAATGTTAGGCGTTCACAAAATCAATAGCAAAAAAAAAAGTGCTGTTGTTTTAACTCAGCCATAATGACATACATGTGAGGTTGTACGATCCAGTGTAGGCATGAATCGTTAAACGAATCCACGACCCCACACAGCTCAGTCAGACTCGATGATGAAATCATGACGCATGGAGGGAGATTCTGGTGTGAAGCAACTGGCTTTATTCATCTCTTTTTCCCTCCCCCTCGCTCTATCTGTCTCTGTCTCTATCTGTTTCTCTCTCTCTCTCTCCCTCTCTCTCTCTTGCTTTCTCTCGCTCTCTCTCATCAGTCTTTGACTTTTGAAGTCCGGAGCTTCACTCGCACCCCAATGAACCAAGAGATTATGAGATCTGAGGGTCAAATGACTTGAGATCAATGTATGTCAGTTATATGGCTGCCATTTTACAGCTTTACTAATGTCTTCGAGTGTGCTTTGTTGTGTTAAAATTACTGTTGAGTAGCATAAAATAACTATTTATTTTGTTTCCTTCTTTATTATGTCTGCTTTGTTAGCCAATTACCATTTAAAATTTATCCAATTCCTTTTTCTGCAGGCACCTTTTCCCAACAGTACCTTTGTGAATGGATTTGGCTCTGGACACTATAAAACTGGCTCTGGTTCTCTTACAGTCACTCGACCTTTTAACAGAAATCGGTAAGGTGTCTTCCATTTGGTAATTTGCGCTTTTCTTAAAAACGCTCTTGTTTTTACTTTTTGGAGACAATCAAATAATTAAACAGATATAATCATTACAGTGAACAAAAGAGAAAATTGTTCTTGACTATCTGTCTTCTTACTATCCCTACAGTGTCCCCCTCTATTCAAGAAAGAATGTAATAAATGCCTTCAGGTACCAATATTATGTTTCATAATAAGCTTCATTGCTACCCTCATATCTTCCCATATGGCAGCCAAATGACTGAATCCATATTTCTGGGTAGCCATTTTTTTTTTTTTTTAAAGGGTCATATTACGATGTTTTTAAATGTACATATAAAACACTTCCTTGTGTTCTACATTACATGTTATGGTGGTGCGTGCAGTGGTCAACATTTTGCATACATTCGGCTTAACAGACTATTTTAAGCCACTTTCTTACTCTGAAAATGAGAATTTTTAGAACTGTCTTATACACACCTTTCAGCTGAGTAAGACTTGCTCCACACCGACAGCCATTTTTGTAGTTTTAAGGAACTGCGTTCAGCCAGACGCCAAGTAATCTATTAATAGTTATACAGTGCAGGGCAGACTGAACATATTATTAAATGGTAGGGAATAAGCGGTAGTAAATGGATGGATGGATGGATGGTAAAACAATACATTAACAATGTATGCTAAACACTAACTCTGTAACCGAGAAAACCTTTGAAAATTTCCTATCACCAAAATTGTCAGTTATTATTATGGGATTGTTGAATGTGCTCAAGTACTTTTACACACAGACTGTTATTTTTAAAAATAAAGGGAATACACATTGTTAAAAAAAAACACTATTTTCTTGAGTATTTATTTTTTTAGGCTTTGCTGATTGCCATTAAAACAGTTTAAAGTTTTTGTTTTTTTAATTATTGGTTTATGTTGCGCTTAAAATTATTTGAATTAAGTGTGCATTGATTAAAATAATAAAACTAATATTATTTCTGGTGGGCGTTGTGGCATCCTACTCTGTATAGTAGTCCTTGAACACACCATATAAAAATCCTACGTCTCTTTTCCTCTGAGAATAGAACAATCACTGTAATAAGAGCACGGCTTTTCTGTTCAATGTGCACAATTGAAAAGCTTAGTTGTTCAGAGTTGTTTATAGTTTTAATTAGTTAAGATTGGGGTGGGTCGTTTCTTAATGTGGAAAGGTATTAAATGCTCTTGTTTTCTTGTTTGCGTTTAAAGGTGAACTGCACTTTTTGGGGATTTTTGCCTATTGTTCACAATTATTATGAAAGACAAAACGACACATGTAATTTTTTAAATGCATTCTAATTCGTAATTAAAAGTCCGCTTACAATGGAACCAATGGGAGGTACTCCATTCCGCCCATAGAACCCAAAAAATAACCATCCATAAACTGCCAACTATACCCTATTTACATTTTGCAATTTAAATATTAACCAAGTGTTAGGTTGTTTTATAAGCACCAACACCAACAAACGATTTACAGCGGGGCCATGATCACAAGCTTGTGTAACTATGTTGACATCGGCTGGTGCGCTGCTTTCTTGGAAGTTTATACGTTAGATCATAAATAATGCCTCTCACCTTGATAGTTGAAAGGTGAGGATGTAATCTTACAGCTTGGTACACTTAGAAAGACAATTTGTACCCTGAAATGGCGAGAAAGACATGAAAAGACACTTAGTTCCACCACCACTCCCACCTCTTTTTTCACGGGGATTGACTCATTATTCATCTAAACGGGACTATAACACCACTCTATCAGTCGCCATCATAATGACAGGCATTGTACAGTTAGTGATGTTTTATTATATTTGTCATCTTTTGTGGGTTCTTCCGAGGATGTCGTAGTCGTAATGGTTTGTACAGTCCTTTGAGACATTTGTGATTTAGGGCTATATAAATAAACATTGATTGATTGATTGATCTGTAGTGAGTAAAAATCAGTGATGTCGCAGGGAAAAAAGCGAATACGGTGACGCACCACTGTATTCTTAAAATAGGCAAAATATGTAAATAGGTTTATTATAAATGTGCCTGTTACTACATTATAAATATACTTAAAGCATGTATATTAATCCTTAATGGAGGTGTTTGGATGTTTTTATCAATCAGTCAATCAATAAATGTTTACTTATATAGCCCTAAATCACGATTGTCTCAAAGGGCTGCACAAGCCACAACGACATCCTCGGCTCAGATCCCACATCAGGGCAAGAAAAAACTCAACCAATGGGATGACAATGAGAAACCTTGGAGAGGACCGCAGATGTGTGCGACCGGTGCAATGAGCGTTCTAGGCAGAATAGAGCAAATCCCATGGGCTCCAGTGTAAGCGGACATTTGATCGCATTTATTTACTATTTAGAATGCATAAGAAAAAGAAAGATGTGTTCTTGTCTTACAAAGAAATTGTCATTGATAGGCAAAATTCCCAAAAAAGTGCAGATTGCCTTTAAGCTAGCTAGCTGGCGACAATCAGTCTCTAGGTTAATCAAAGTGCATCTATCCATCATGATTTTTCCATCATTTTAGTTTAAAACGGTATTACATATTGTCTAGGATTTTACCGCGGTTATCATTTTTACTGTTTATCGTTACATCCCTACTGTACTGTAAATACATGTGCCAGTGTCTTACTTAAAACTCACCGTGCCCTTATATCCACCGCTGCAATAAATTGTATGATCTTACTTATATATTGCCCTTTTACCGAGGCAGCACTTACATTGCCGGTCTTTGTGCATCATGATGGGCTGGTTCGCGTCTGATTAGGTACCTGGTCAGGAAACACAAAAGTTAAGCAGGCACCTTTTACTTCTTCACATATATAGCTGTCCGCTGTCAAACTCAGTCACTATTGTCTCAAATTCTAAAATGCTCATTTGGAACACTGCAAAATTGTTCAATATATATCCTCTACAAGAATTCAAATGTTATGCACTTATTGGACCCCCTAAAACACAAAAAAGGGTACCAACCGGCAAGAAAGTGTGTTTTGCATAATATGACTCCTTTAAATTTCTGTGCCAGCTCATTACTAAATTATTTGAGAAATAGCAGCAGATGCTATGTGATTTAAAGCAATTGGCTTTTCCAGTTTTTGCCACCCTGCCTTGATGCATTACATGTAACACTTCACCCTTTCATTTTAATTAACCATCCATCTTGTTTTTTTAATTGGTTTTTTTTCCATGCGGGGTTTCATTGCCGTTTGCTATGTACTGTGATGTTTTAACAATCAGAAGTCCACCTGTCTCTTTTTGCAAGGAGACAACAGCACTTCTGTTTTTTGCTGCTAAACGTCCGCTTCAAATAGAAATATCTCAAAGGACACTTCTTCAGTCAGACCCAATGATGAAATCATGACTCAGAGGGAAATTGAGGTGTTAAGTAACTGTCTTTGGTTCTGTCTCTTTCTTTTCTCTCTCTATCTTCTCTCTGTATCTTTGGTTCTGTCTCTTTCTCTCCTCTATCTTCTCTCTGTCCTTGCCTGACAAAGTCAAGTGCTTCAGTCTCATCCCAATGATTTTTAAGATTATGAGATCTGAGGGTCAAATATGTGTGAGATCAGTCTGTGCTGGGGGGATTTTGATGTCATCGGAGAAATTAGTGTTTGTCATGTGCTATTTGAAGCCTGTGCAGGCCTTAATGGCTATCAGATATTCTTCTGAGTTTGATTGGTTGCAAAGTACCAACAAAATGGTATGCAATATCTCCACAGATTCAACCCATCACAAGCACAGGTGTCCAGAGGCCCCTCTTTGCATGTAGAAATGTTTTGCTTAAGGAGGCAGAGTTATCTTTTTGTTGACCAGTGTTTTCATTACTGGTGTGCAGTGCAGAAAACACTGGTTGCCAGTTGTAATTTGAAGTGCAAGCTTTTCGGTTGACTATTACATATTCCTCTCCTTCAGAAACCACACAAAACCCCAGGTTAGGCCGAACGAGTTAACATCGTCCGTAACTCCTGTGTCCTTGGAAAGTCTGACAGGACTGCGCAGTCCACAGCCTCCTGTCCCTAGCTCCGCCATCTGTAACCCAGCCCAGCCGGCCTCTGACCTAAGCTCTATGTTTTCACATCTTTCTTCCTCCTCCTCATCTTTGGACCCTAATGATGACAGTAGCATGGCTGCACGTGGACGGTAACCATGGTTTTACTTCTATTGCTGTTTGATGAGTGGAGTCATGAATTCCAACTTTGACCTTTCATTCTTCTTGCATTTCAGAAGAGGCACCACTTACAGAGGAACACGGAGGCGGAGAGAAGATGACCGTATTATGGTACAGACCTTCATTTTTTTTGTACATTAATTTAAAATGTCAGAAATACCTGACCTTGCTGTTTGGCCACATATCCTTGTCATCCCTCAGAGGCCTGTACCGCTGGCTGAAGTAAAAGTGTCACCTCCCAAGTTTGACTTGGCTGCCACTAATTTTCCTCCTCTTCCTGGCTGTGTGATCAGTACTCAAGGAGAGCCAGTGCTCGAAAACAGAATGTCTGATGTTGTTCGCGGTTTGTACAGGGACAAGGTAGGGGGAAAAGTCATAGACAAAAACAAAAAATGTACGTCCGAGTGTTGCTACAAACATGCAACTTTTTTATTGTCTTAAGATGGAACCGGTAAATAAAGAAACCGCTGTAAGCCCAGCTCCAAGCCAACCTGTGGTCAGAGAAGATAGTTTGACAAGCTTAAGTCCCACCCGAACACCTGCAAAGCCTGTCACACAGCCACTCGCACCATCAGCTCCTAGGTAAGTAACTTGCATAATAACGGTTTGACAAGTTACATGGTCTGTAATTGCTGTGTGGGCGTTTAAAATCGCTCGTTTTGATAGTATGGAGAATCTGGAGAAGAGGGTTGAGCGACCGGAGCTAAGCATTCCAAAACTGACCCAAAGCACAGCACCCATTCAAGCGACAGTCAGCCCGTCCTCCACACAAGCCGTGCCGAGCGCCAGGCCTCAAGCACCTACTGTCTCCACACCAGTGAAGCCCAGCATGCCTACACCTGTTCCTGCCACTGTTCCGACCCTTTCACAGGTGAGAATTTGGCTCCCTCTGCTAGTAGAAGTTGTCTCAGCAACAGAAATTTATTTGCCCCTTGTTCTTTGGCTACACAGTCCCTTTGGTCCCTTATACACCAGCGTGGGGCAGAAGTTATGCCACTTTTTTTTTCTAATTTGACCTTTGAACATCTTGACCCCTAACTGCTAAACATTTTTTGACAATTGTGTAGTTCACATCTTATTTACACTACTTGGGCCTGGGCGATTAAAGTGGGTTTTATCGATAAATTCAAGTTTATTAGGCGACGCATTAAAAGTAATTACCGTATTTCCTTGAATTGCCGCCGAGGCGCTAATTAATTTAAAACCTCTTCTCACTCCTGCGCTTACCAAAGGCATGCGGGAAAAGTAAGCATGCGCTAATTATTTTAAAACCTCTTCTCACTCCGGCACTTACCAAAGGTATGCAGTAAAAATTTGAGTGTGATGTAAGCTTGGACCTTAAATCCTACTGAATAGCTCTTAATCTTCTTCCCTTTATGCGATTTTCAAATTACCGGTATTAAAATCAGCATCCTCCATTTTGGAAATGATGACAGGGGTAATACTAAGCCTGCGCTAATTATTTTGGGAAGCGAGTTTGCCTCGGCAGTAATTCAAGGCAGGCTCATACTACATTCCCTGCGGCAATTCAAGGAAATACGGTAAATGGATTTTGAGAAAATTAAGGCTTTAAATGGCATTAACTCTAAATTCAACCTCCAAAGGCATTACAAAATGTATTCAATTGTAGGACTACAACTATAGTAGTAAGTCAATCAATTGAACAATGAATGAATATGAACTTAATAACTTTACCGTCCTCGATACATTGGTACGTCTGTGTTTTTTCTTTGACTGCGGCTTTCAAACTGGATACAAGAGGTCTTGTAAGATCTGGTCCGAAAGTGTGAAAAGTGCTACCTTAATACGGCAAAATGAAACGGGTCCGTGGGCCCAAACTTTGCCATTGGTTGGTCACTGTAGGCGTGTAGTCTTTAACTGTGACACCATGTCATGTTAATAAGGAAACTGAGCTTGTTTCATACACAAATATTTTATTTCAGTCGTCTCCACTTCAACACACATAGTTAGTAGCAGCTTTCGTGGCGCAGGCACCACACATGACGACGCTTACCACAGAAGACACGGGTAAACTCTTCAGGCCAAGACTCCGCTGTCTACCAGCACCGCAGGGAGAAACAGCATTTCTTTCTGTTTGAGAACAGAAATGTACAGATTCTGGACAGGGAGGATGAAAGAGTGAGGGAAGCCATTTAAGTCAAGGTGAACAGAGGTGGTCTGCATAACCGCCTGTCTCCCACATACAACACTATCCTTTTAGCCATCCCTAAAGACTCTGCAATTTAGCCTCCAACAAATAACAGTAGTTATTTGTAGTTAAATAACAGTAGTTAACAGACCAGAATGCCATTTGTTTGCAACTGAATGGAATGCTTACGTGGGCAATTCAGACTATTTTGGACTGGTCTGTAAATTTTCTGTTTTTGCATTGCGCATTTTTATGGTACTTACGGTTCAGCCACTCTTTTAGTGTATTTAGTATACTTCTACAAAGAAGAAGGTTGTCATCATTGAGTTATCAGGTTGTAGTCGATCTACAGCAATCGTTCAGCCACACGATACGTCATTGCTAACGAGGGGAAATTGCACTTCGATTATTGTCGTTGGCTTTGACAGTAGGAGTGCTTGTTTGCATCAAATCGGTGTTTTTTCTCATTACGATAGGGCGAAACCATCTTGGCCCACGCACACCCTTCTCGTTTTGGAGTATAAGTATTTTTGGTTCTGGCACCAGCTGCGATCTGACCAACCTAAATTTATGAGCACAAACCGATGAAGCCTACTCAGATGAGTCTTTTAAGACAAACCAAGCAGTCCAGTTGCGATTGATTGAATGCCCTGAGAGTACAATGACCTGGATGAATGAGAACATTCATAGGTATTTTTGTATTGGTGTGCCTGTAAAAAGGGACACAAGCACACATACTGTACAGTAAATTTTTACAGCTTTGATTCATTTATGTATTTGTTTATTTATTTTATATACAACAAGCCTCAGACACATTTTTTCTCTCAATTTGGCCCCCCGAGTCAGAATAATTTCCCAGACAATGAATGCAAAAAGTAATTGTCTTTTTTCTTTTTTTTTTAAACATAAAATCATTTATCCATGTATCATTCATCAGTGTATCATTAACATTCTTAGTTATGTCATTTATTATTCCATGAAGCCTTTTAACAATGTTTGTATTTGTATCTTGATTAAAAAATGTATCTTCCAGTTGTGGTTGATATAAGGCATTTTTTTTTCGAGGATATATATTTTACAGCATTTTTTAAAGAGAACTTTGAACTCATTCCTATTTAGATGACTGTGGTTGGAAAAGAGGCACTACCATTGACTCCATTGTTAGATTAGTTTGCTAACGCGTATTTACGACTTAGAATGCATAAAAAACATGTTTTTGTCTTTAATAAAGATTGTGAATTAAAAAAATAAAATAAATTAAAAAAAATTCAGCACACCATGAATATTTTAAAACATACCGGGAAAATGCAAACGTGACTGACAAGCTAACTTTTCTAAACCTAGTTAAAGCTCTTTGATGGTAAACCCAAAAATGTGTTCTCAGGGTGTGCAAAAATGCTTCAATCTTTGCTCAATGGGCAACAGTGAGTTGGAATCACACATGCTATTAGCTAGTCACATGTTCACCATTACAGGCAGGCAGCTTTAACAATGTCAAATGTATGTTGGCGTTACCAACAAAGCGACATATGCTTTCACTGTCACATCTATCAGCTGCTGCTCCTGCAAAAAAAAAAAAAGATTACAAATAAAATCTCAGATTCTCATTGACTAGATAGTAACAGTTAATGTAAACTTTTTAACTATTCTTGATTATAATTTTCAGATGATTACAATTTTGTATGATACCAGTAGAAATTCTAAAAAATTAATCAATGTTCTCTTTTTGCTCTGTCATACTTTTTGCCCACAGGAGCTTCCACCCTCACCCTTATTTCATTCGGGAGATTCAAACACATAACACAACATGGCTGATGCTAACACAAACGAGAGCAAAACATTTGTTCCATAAAAGATTAGTCTTGTTAGTGGTTAGGTTTTGCGGCAATTGCCGTGGAACAAATCACTGAATTCTGCACAGTTTGTTTAGAAAAGGCAGCAGTACAACAAACTTATTATGGCATCTGAACCCAAAACATCCAGACGTAGGGGAATTGCAACTCTTTAAGGCAAATAATCACATAGAAACAAACACATTCTCATTAAAAAGTTGATTATTGTGGTGGAATCATTTACACAAGTTAACGTGTGCACTATGATAAGAAGCAGCACAGTGGAAAACGATCACTAAACGGTCGTTGTGCACATCGCTAAAGAAGTGATGACCAAACAGTGAAAAATCCTGCGTTTATCTACTTAAAGTATTTTACTCAAGACAGAACATTTAATGTTGTACTCTAAGGATCTCCAATGTTGGAGTTTATTTGCATGCAATGATATGCTACTTGTTTGTTTACAGTAGTATTCTATTCAAGACAGAAGATTTGCACTTTATCAATCGCCAATGACATGATGCATATTCGTTTACAGAAGCTTTTTTTTTTCTTCAAGACAGAAGTATTGCCTCCCATAAGGATTTCTATATTGAATAACTATTTGATTAGTACAAAAGCATCACAGTAAATATGCCAGAATTAGTTACAATTACTACATTTAATCAGTTTCATCTTTAGTTTTTTGAAAATTATTTTATACTAAGTCTGTTCTAAAATACAGAACCCTATAGAAATTTAAATTTTGGTCAGAGTAAGATGCACTGTCATTTAAAACTACTAGTTTTTGATCAAATAAAAGCAAAATTTGTTTTGAACTAAGTCATTCGTCTTGTTTTTTTTTTAAATTAGGGGATGGGGGCGACGGGGTAATCCCCCCCTAATGGTTTTATTTTTAGGCCATATTGCCCAAGCCTAACATGACTTTAAAGGCCTACTGAAATTAAATGTTCTTATTTAAACGGGAATAGCAGGTCCATTCTATGTGTCATCCTTGATCATTTCGCGATATTGCCATATTTTTGCTGAAAGGATTTAGTAGAGAACATCGACGATAAAGTTCGCAACTTTTGGTCGCTAATAGAAAAGCCCTGCCTTTACCGGAAGTATGTGCGCGTGACGTCACGAGTTGCAGGGCTCCACACATATTTACATTGTTTTTAATGGGAGCCACCAGCAGTAAGAGCAATTCGGACCGAGAAAGCGACAATTTCCCCATTAATTTGAGCGAGGATGAAAGATTCGTGAATTAGGATATTGATAGTAAAGGACTAGGAAAAAAAAAGAAAAAGCGGCGGCAGTGTGAGCGTTTCAGATGTAATTAGACGCATTTACTAGGATAATTCTGGAAGATCCCTTATTTGCTTATTGTTTTAATAGTGTTTTAGTGAGATTTTAAAGATTGTAAAGACATACCTCGAGGTCGGATGGCTGGGGTGAACACAAAGTGTCTCAGAGAGAAGCCAAGGAGCCAAGCTCACTGCTGCCTTTTAAATAGCTGCTGCAGGACGACGAATAATCCAATGAAATCTCCGGTAAGATATGTATCCCAATTTCCCCATCCAAAAACATGCTGGTTGACGTAGAGAAAACATGTTCGCTTGACCGCTCCGCTTCACAACAAACAAAGAAACACCAGCTGTGTCTCTGTGCTAAAGACGGCTGCATTCCACCGCTTTCCACCAACAGCATTGTTTTATTTATAGTCTCCATTATTAAATGAACAAATTGCAAAAGATTCAGCAACACAGATGTCCAAATTACTGTGTAATTATGCGGTTAAAGCAGACGACTTTTGGCCGCGAGTGGTGCAGCGCTAATATTTCCTGACAGTACTTGACGTCACCCGTCTTTGTCATCATTCCGTGACGTTTTCAACAAGAAACTCGCAGGAAATTTAAAATTGCACTTTAGTAAACTAAAAAGGTCGTATTGGCATGTGTTGCAATGTTAATATTTCATCATTGATATGTAAACTATCAGACTGCGTGGTCGGTAGTAGTGGGTTTCAGTAGGCCTTTAAAAATCAAAGTTTTTAGTCATCAGCTTACTTTTGACACTTTAACATGTAAAGGCCACCTAACTGAATTACACAACGCTTACACACATTTAAAAGTTAAGCGGCTGCACTTAGTTTGATACAAAGTACCATTGTTGAAGTCTTCAAGCATTCCCAGACTTGTTTTTATCATGTTCTGGAATGAGAAGTCTGAGAGATGCTTAGAATTGAGATGTTCAAGGCAATCTTTACAAGTTGGTAGAAACTTTTCTTGATGACAACCAATCACAAGTGATGCCACTTAATCACTGAGGTCATCTAAAAAGTTGCTCTAAACAAGGAGAGTTGACTAAATCAGTTTAAAAGTTTGCATTTTTTCATTCAGTTTTCTTTTTGTCCAGGAGCCACGTAAGCTCAGCTATGCTGAGGTGTGCCAACGGCCTCCCAAAGACCCCCCACCTGCAGTCCCCGCCTCGGCATCCCCCAGCAGCACGGCGTCAGGTCAGCCTTTGCGTGAATTGCGTGTGAACAAGGCTGAGGAGCCAGGCTCCAGCAGCGCTCCTGGAGACAAGCAGGAGAGAGGCCATGTCAGGGAGGGTGGACGGGAGTTCAAAGACAGCCGGCCCATGCGTGACCGTGACTTTAAAGCCCACTACCGCAGCAATGGCCCCAGAGGCACTGGCGGCCTCAAGTTCCGCGACCAGAAGCGGCCGCCTCTAGCACGACGCCACTCTCCGCAGGGAGGTTACAGGCACACTGGCAAAGAGCAGAATATTCCACCAGTGTCGCCAAAGTAAGGACGACAAACAAACTTTATGAAATATAAAAAAAGATGTATGAAAATATACATGGATATATATGTATAATTATATTAAAATGAATACGATAAAAGCAACAACATTATGGTAGCTACCTTCCCCCAGGAACTTGTCCACAGAAAAGCTTTTAAAATGGCAACAAGAGCGGGACAGCCAGGACTGATGGGCAAAATGGCGCCTGATGAACTTAAATGAGTGATTTAAAAAGGAAATATGAAACGTACTTGGCCTTTAGCTTTATGCTGAAAAGAATTTAAGTAATTTTTACTGGAGGTCATCTCATTTATGCCTGGCTTGGGAGAGGTAGGATGCTGATCTACCAGTTTTGATTTCAAGACTAGACGTCAGGTCTGTAAGAACATTATGCACTAAAGGAAAACATGCATATGTCATGTACATATACAAAGATATCACTAACACACAATGAGATGTCTTTTTTTTTTTTGTGTGTGTGTGCTTAGGTTTGCAAGTATGACTGAAGGGTTGACTGTTTATGCATTGATTAAGTGCTGCATTGTGCTGTTGCACTGATTTAATGAAAGGGTGTCAGAGATGGAGAGACTCAGTCCTGTTGTTGGACACCGTGCTCTTCTAATGTATATTAATGACATGTTCTACGGCCGGGTTTAAAATTACGATGGTCAGACACCAGAAAGTGACGATTAATGAGTTTATGCGCCTTTTTGTTTTCAAGATAAAATCCACCCTTGGCTGCGCACTGTCCTGTTGGGCAGTGTGGCTCTGCAAGCCTGGTCCAGAGTCTTCACGATCATTCTGATATCGCCCTGGATGGGTGCAAAACATTGATAATCAGTCAGAATCTCTGTTTACATGTTTGTTTAGTGTAGCGATAGGCCGAGGTGGTTAAATGTCACTTGATTTCCCTGGTGAGTCACATGATATCCAGGTAATGCTTCTATCTGTGAACTGCGGCACCGCATATAAAGACTGGACAGTGGTTTTAGCTAAGAATAATGGCTACACTACATTTGGAAGTCGTGGATGTAAAATAATTGCCATTGTTTTCTTGTGCTATGCGCCAGCTGCCTGCTACAACAGTGCGAGGATGCAGTCGGCTAAATAATGTAGTCTGTGGAGATGGTTTGACCCAGCAAAAACTGGATTTTGAAGAGACTGTAGAGATATAGTCGGCTGTGCTGTTTAGTCTTAGCCTTTAATAGTGTGGGAGATTTCAGTTGCTATAGTATGGAAATCACAGTTGGAGGCTTCTGACCGCTTGTTTGTGCTTTTTAGGGTGGGTTTGCTTTTTTTTTTTCCTTTCTAAAATTTGGACAAAAACTAGTTAACTTTAGAATGTTGAGGTTTGACTCACATGTATGTATTGCTTTTTAAATATTTATTTTAAATGTTTTGGATGCACAGGGCTTTTCTCCCAATCTCAGAAGGCCGGTTTCCCCCACAGCTGTGCGAAATTGCATTGGCAAAAATCAAATCATGCCTGTCATTTGTAACTGTTGAAAATGCTGGCAGAGAGAGAATACTTGATGCGTCGACTTTGAGGGCGAGAAATACAGTAATGTAACCGATCACTGGAGCTATTATTTGGTTTTGATGAATGAGTTTTGAGCAGCCAGTGATTTTGTCTAAATATATAAATGCACTAACATCAAGGTGAATTTGCTTATAATGTGAAATCATTTTAGAAGCATATGGTTGACAGGCTTGCATATACCCACCGACAAAAGAACCCTTTACCCCTGTCCTTTTTATGTTTGGGTTATTTTTGTTCATTTTGATTGGGATTGTAAAAGGAAATATAGTTGAGTGTCTGAGACACAATCCTAGAACTGCAAGAATTGTCACCAAAAAATAAATTATTTTGATTTGAACTTTCCTGTGTCACATTTATTTCAGCTCCTTTCACACTTCACTTAAGTCAGTCTCTGAAGCAGTGGTGTCTATCGTACGGCCTGAGAGCCGGATCAGGCCTGCGGACAGGTTTTATCCGGCCAGCGGGATGAGTTTACTAAGTATAAACATTTACCTGAAATGTTCGAATTAAATAAACTCCTATTCTAAATGTGTCCACTAGATGCCGCAATAGCAATTATTTGTATCTGTAGATGATGCTACATATCCATCCATCCTTTTTCTACCGCTTGTCCTTTTTGGGGTCGCGGGGGGTGCTGGAACCTATCTCAGCTGCATTCGGGCGGAAGGCGCGGTACACCCTGGACAAGTCGCAACCTCATCGCAGGGCTGTACAAAATAAAACATGATTTTAGTACATCAGTCAAGGAAGATTAGCAAAACTATATAAATAACATCCTGTAATTTGATTTTGATATGTTTTTATCTTGATGGATTGAAATTTGACACCAATGAGTTTTTTAACATAACATAATTTATTCCAAAAATATATATAAAAACAGACAATATTAACTGCAACATGTACACAGTAAATTCTATAGTGTAAAATCAATATTTAGAGTTAAATTTAACACTACTCAAACGTCTATTTGGTCCTAACCTGAGCTGGTGTTAAATTTACTCTTTCCATAGTGTTAAATTTATAGAGTTAAATGAACACTAGAGTCAAAATTGTAACACTATGGAGTGTTGTTCAACTTAATACTCTTGAGTAGTGATGATAAATTACTCTTCTGTGGTGATGATTGTACACCAAGTTAAATGTATTTGCTCATTAACACTGCTTTGGTGTTGAATCAAAACTCTGATAAGGTTTGATAATACACTATGATGTTTATTCACTCCCTTGCAGTGAAGAAAAAAATATTTGGTAAACAGTAAAAATGTGCTAAACATTGCAGTTTTTATAAAACCTCACACTATTTCTGAAAAAAAAAATGGTGCTCATTCTACTTGATTTACTCTTGTGCAGTGTCAAATTAAGTCTCACCAACTTTGTCTTGTAAATAGCAAGTGAGTGCAAAACAGTAATACAATATCATACGTTTAACCTTTATTTGTCAGGCAGGACAATCAACTTTAGGGACAGAATACATAAAGGGTGACCTTAGGTGCATGAAATGACAATATGGGACAACATACAATGTGGAACATGATGTTCCATACGCCATTTGAACATCAAATGGTTTGGAGTAAGGCATGAATGTGTACATGTTGTGGAGCATGGTGTGGTATGATGTCGCAAACACAAAGTGTGCTTTAAACAGTTCATCAAATGCACCAAGAGAGGAGTGTGACCTGCAAGGTACAGCATTCTTGTCGAGAATTATGAAGAACTCGTGGATTGTATTCTTCCTCACTCCAACAGCCAGGAGATAGGGTTGAGTGGTGGTAATAATGGTGTCAAGATGTTCTAGGATGCTTTATACAGTCTATGGAGAGAAGAATAAAAAAATCAACATGGTTGTGGTTATATAATAGAAATGATTACATAAATTATTGTAAACTAAATATCCTTCATTAGAGAACAATACAAACCTTTTTGAAGACCACAAGATGCTTCTCAGCCCGGGATGCAGAAACTTCTCCTGGCCTCTTCCGACCTAGAGTAGTCGGTGCGATCAAGTGTAAGAGCAGCAAAATCGATGAGAGGTCGCTGTCCCAACCTGAAACAGAAAAAGTTTGATAGCCTACTTCAAATGTGGACCAACAATTTAATTTAATACACTGCAAGGTCAGTGGCATTTTCATAATATATATATATATATATATATATATATATATATATATATATATATATATATATATATATATATAAATAAAGTATGGCACTTTGAAAACACCTGAAGAAGCTCTTTTTCCCCCCAAAATATTCTTGGTGAGGCCAAAAACTTTGGATTTTTGTTCTAATCATGGTTGTAAATCCGCATTTTGAACATGCTCTCATTTAAATGAATGTATCCTTACAAACATCTTACCAAAGTCAACATTCACTTCAGCCCCATCCTCAGGAGGGTCAGCTGCCATCAGGAGTTCCTCAAGCTCAAAGATGGAGGGAAGCTTTCTGCATTGTTGGAAGATCTTCTTTTTGAATGTGGTTGACCACTTCTCCAGAAACTTGCACGCTTAATCCTCTCCAAACATTAGAACAAAATCCTGTTCAACCTGTAGTGGGAAGTTAGTTACCAATTTTAAAATTACACAGAAAACGACAGTTAAAATGTGCAATAGTTGTACAACATTAATACAGAAAATGTTGATGAGATAATTACCAAGCCATTGATGTCTTTAAAACGAGGAAAATAAGATAGAATGTTGCTTGACTGCTGTTGGTCCAGGACCATGTTATGCCGATGGGCAAATGTCAGCTTCATCTTTTTGATGACCGTGTCCACGTCAGCCGAATGTTTCATCAGTGACATCGCTTCCAAGACAGGACAATCTCTGGATGGAATTGGGTAACTCGTCCAACAGTTGGTCCTCCCGATTGTCTTCATCAGATGGTCCTTCCACCAAAGCTAAACAATATAGGGACATACGACTCATGACAATCACATACAGTTCAAAACACTTTGTCAGCTGAATGTGACCCAACTTTTATGAAAAAATGTTTGGCTATTGGCTGAAAAGCATTGCAACAAATGCAACAAAACCAATAAGTGCTCATATGACTATTCTATTCAATACATTTTTCAAGAATTATATAGGATTACCTCCAAATGATGATCGACTTTCTTTAGCACTGCATCTCTGAATAGTTTTAATTCTCCATAAAAATGTTCCTTTAGGAGAATTGCAAAAATAGGCACTATTAGTCACAACATACTTTGGGAAAACTCAAAATAAAGACAATGACAAAAATTACGAGTGTGTAACCCACAAAGCCATTTTTGGAAAATGGGTCTCTGAGGTTGGGGAACAAGTTCACAATTCCTTGTGCATACATTTCCTTCACCTGTCTTGATGGAGATGTACTTTAAAAAAAAAAATCATATTCACGTTTATTCGTCATACACACGTTTTATAAGATGAAGTGAAATGTTTATTATTTACTTTAGATTACTCTGAAACCTAAATAAGAACACATCTGCCAATCAAAACCGATAAACAGCTTACCAATTATTCTTTGTCATCTCAGCTGCCAGTATATTCACCAATTTTCTTCTGCTCTGTTCTGTCAAGGACTTAGTTCGGTTGTATTCATTTATTATATATTTCTCCACCCGATTTCTTGCTAAGAATGGATTTTACCAGCTGAAATAAAAATATCAAACCAAAATATAAAACAGTTTAAGAAATCTATATTTAGTACAATACAATGTTAAAATCTGGACAGAACATAAACATAGCCCTCATACGATGCAATTTACGATCATTGTTTGAACTATTTGAATCCTTTTTCAATAGAAAGCATTAGTGCCTGTATGAAATCTTACTTGCATAGCTTCAGAGTCCAGCCTCTGACGCTTTCTGGTAGGAGTGTCTTCAAGGATGATTTTGTCTGAGTCCGATGAACAAACGGATGATTGTGACTTTTGAGAGGTCACCATGGAGTCAGATTCTAACCACCATTGCAAAAAGGAGAAATAAAACATGTTGGACACAATTTGCTCATAAAACCACACCTAATCTAATGGAGGATATTGGTTTACTTTAAAAACAAAAGTTACATAGCTTGATTATAAATAAAGATTTACCTCTTCTCAATATTGGAATAAAAATTTTAATATAGCTTACAAATTTAAAGCGGTAACAAACCTGTTTTGTATTTGATGGTTAGCACCCCTGTGGCTGGCTCCTTCACAATTTCCTAAAAAAACATAATCTATCTCAGTCCCTGAACTGTCAACAACTTTGACACCTTCATTTACAGCTGGGACACCGAATTTGGCAAATGCTAGGAAACAGAAAAAAAGCAGAAATTGACAGGTCATTTGATATATTTTTTAAATGAGTTTCAAATCAGTTATTTTGAAGCGAAACATACAGCCAAAGTTGAAAGGCCCAGTCAAAACAAATACTGTATACACAAATATAAGAAAAATGATAATTAGAAAAACCTAATGACTTGGTTGCTCATATATATAATTTCAAATAGGGCTACCAAAAAAAAGGGCCAACAAATGTGAAATTGCACACTCAATTCAAAAAACACATACAATTAAACATGATTTATGATACCTGTAATCTTATCTGCATATCTTCACGCTGGTAAGCTAACAGGTCATTGTTTAGTAACCTCGCCATTAACAATGTAGAAGCAAAAATATTTACACACACACCTCATGATTTTGTGCTCTGGCCACCCACGCTCAATACTGCCTAGACCAGGGTTACTCACTATTTTTTTCGCCACATCTCCAGAGCATAACTATATACAATTTACATATTAAATATTCTATTTCATATAATGTTTGAAATTTTCCCACATCTCTCACAAAAACGAAGTCTGAGGTGGCTAACATTTTAGATAGCATTCACTGGGTGACATTAGCCCTCTTAGAATACCATATTTTTTAGATACAAAACCGTACACAAATAGCTTCATTACATATTGAGCAACAATATAAAGTAAATTCTGACATGATGCTACAAATGACAAATAATTGATTTAGTAAGAGAGGAGAAGCAACTTACCACAGTCCTTAGACATTCAGAAAATGGCTTCCAGAACATTCTTCAGGTTGTGGAAACGAGGAGGGGCTGGAGGGCGTGGCTAATCAGCGTACATTTAACACTGTCTCGTTCAACGATGGAAATCAACACCAACACTGGGGGGCGTTTTACTCCAGCTGTTGTTGTAATAACGCTGATAGATATAATGCAGGTTAACACTGCATATTTAACACTGGGGATTTTACTGTGTAAGTGTAAAAAATATATATGTATGATTTGTACATTTTCAGAATGTGCTTGTTCTATTTTCAAACAAAAAACAATCTGAAGTTGTCTTTATTTTTAAGTCATTGTGCTGTGATTTTACGAGTCCAGCCAGAGTAGATTTTTCTCCATAAGGCCCCTGATCAAAAATGAGTCTGGCAGTGGCACTCCTCTAAAGCTTATTCAGAGCACTACATTGTATTAAGAAAAATGTATTCCTGATAATGTGATGACTGTATAGGGCGTTCAATAGTCCTAAAGTGGACTGCTTGGTTTGTTATTGAAGACATTTCGCCGCTCATCCGAGAAGCCTTCATCTGTTCGTGCTCATGGACTTGGATTGGTCAAATCTAGTCCGAACGATTGAATGCCCTGAGATGACAACGACCTGGATGAATGAGAACCTTCATAGGTATGAAGACTGTATACAGCAGGGGTCTCCAAAGTTTTTGACTAGGGGGGCCGCATTGGGTTATATATACAATCCATCCATTTCTACCGCTTTTACTTTAGGGCCAACTCAGATAGACAACATTCACACAATAGGGCCAATTTAGTGTTGCCTATCAACCTATCCCCAGGTGCATGTCTTTGGAGGTGGGAGGAAGGTGGAGTACCCGGAGGGAACCCACGGAGTCCCGGGGAGAACATGCAAACTCCACACAGAAAGATCGCGAGTGCAGGATTGAACCCAGTACCTTCGTATTCTGAGGCAGATGCACTAACCCCTCCTCCACCATGCTGCCCTATATATATATATATATATTTATATATATAAACTGTATAATATATATATATACATATATATATATACACACACCGTATATTACCAAATAGTAGTCCGGGCGTTTATTTCACAAAATCATTTTTGGAGACGTTTAAAAGAAGCAGGCGGTTATTTGCACAAGGCTTTTACTTATTTTTGCACCAGCCTGCACCAGGCCATTATTTGGTTACAATGGTTACTGTCCAGTTTTTTTTTTTTCGTATAAAAAACTTTAAATGTAAAAGCTATTGTAAACATACAAACAAAAAAACAAGACTATCAAAAGACAAGAGATCAACAAGGCCCCAACATGGCAGTAGTGCAACAATTGTCAAATAGAATACCAATACTGAAAATAAATAAAAGTTTTTAAATAAAGCAGCCTACTGGGTAAAATAAAATTATGGTACCAAGTACTCAAGTATAAAACCCACCATCAAAGCAGAACAATAATAGTGTCACTTAAATAAAATAAAGGCTACAGTATTTCCAAGTTTTAAATAAAGCAGCAGATAGGAAAAATACAATTATGGTACCAAGTACTCTATAAAACCATCAAAACA